>NC_088692.1:80699000-81043500 GCF_028017835.1 Emys orbicularis | reverse complement strand
AAGATTATGAACCAAGAATATACTATGTACACATATGCACTAACCCAGTGTATTATATATACACATAGCGAGGCAGTGAGCAAATAAGAGGTTTACGACAATTGTTACAGGTGACTGTCTATATTACACTGGTGGTAAAAAGCCAAACAAAAAAAATTATCTTTCACTATACAAGATGGAGGAACACTTTCTCCCATGCTAATTGGTTCCCTTCTATAATCACGATATCCTATCATATTGGGTTCATTTGATGCTAATACAGGGCCAGATCCAAATCTCAATGAAGTCAAAGTGAGTGCTTCCACTTACTTCAATTTTCTTTAGATCAGTCCCTGCAAATAACTGGTAATTTTTTTTTTTAATCTATGTTGTTACAGCACTACATTCAATGTAGTGAGAAAGGCAAACACAATCAATCCCCTATGTCGTTTCTTCTATCCAGAGTTCTCTGTGAGCAGTGTGATATGGTCACCTCCCATAAATCTGTTTCCTTCCCCCCTCACACTGGAAGAAAAGAAGCAGGGATGTGTCTTCATGGTCCTTAAAATGAAGCACATACTAAAGGCGCTTTGCTGGATCAGGGCCAGAATGTGCAGCCCCATGAAGGGTTGATCCTTAAAAGTCTGATCATTAGTGGTGCAGAACACCCCCAACTCCCAGTAGAGTGAAATAGGAGTTGAGGGAGGACTGACCACCCAGGCCCTGAATTTGGTTAGACAATGGCCCACACGTACCAGCAGTGCAATGCCATATTTAACAAAAAATGAAATTCTCTCTTTCTTGCTAACCTTTAATCAATATATTTTAAAATATGTGACTGAAGAACATGACAAAAGGACCCTATTGCTCTGCCTCAAATGTACTCAGCAATAGCTAATATCATTCCCTTCGCTATTTTAAAAAGATCTTACTAGAGAGAAGAATACAAAATAGTCTCTCTATTAATGTAGATTTTGAACTGGTTAGACCTTCAGAAAAATCTCTGCATATAAAACAGGAGTTAACGTTTGACTTTTAGATCCATGTTACCCACAGAAGAAATGCTGAGAGCAGTAAGTAGCTACAGGTTTTACATACTTAGTTAATTAGCAATTCTTACCAAACAGAGTGTATCTTTCCTTCTCAGGGTTCAGCCTGGTCTCTATTAGACATATTTACGGGAAAAGTCAATGGATAAGACATTAGAGGCCAACCTCAAAGTCAGAATAAAGCAACCATAGACCTTAGAGAAGTGCTTTATTAGCCAAGGATTGGTTGGTTATTGATCTTGGTCTATGTCTCTGGTCACAATAGCACTTACCCTAATTTTTCTAGTGTAAATATAAGTAAATTTGAATGGGTGTTGCTGAAAACAATCTGTAAATCTACATTTTGTGGTTTATGTTGTAATTGTAGTTACGGGAAGGTTCAATATCTGGAGCATGGTAAGGAGACAAGGCTGTGGCATGGCAACCTCAGCTCTGCAAATATGTCCTGAAGCACTTTCTCAGAGGTCATTAAAATGACTAGAGCTATCACTCTGCTCAGAAAGAGAGAAACCACATGGGTACTCATAAGAAAGGAACTGGGGGAAAAAACGTTGTAAAGAAAAATGTTATGCATTTAACTTCAGCTTTTCTTTTTACTGAGGTCAACCAGATAATTAAGCAAAACAGAGATGCAGAGTTTCTTTACTTTTCTGCAGAGAAACATTAATAAATTACTGCTTGCCTCAGCACTACCATAGTTTCTTTCCTTCTTTTTTTGTGTTTTCCTTCTTTCTATATTTTTGTTCCATCTTTAACATTTATTTTGAGGGCATCTTCAATTTATACTCTGTTCTCCTCTTAGGACCTCTGTCCTATTGGGAACACCTCTCCTTATCATGTGATTCTAGAGGGTTAATGAGGGTTAATGGCCATTGTATTTCAGTTTGATAGTACCAAGGAAATTTGAACTGGAAATATCCAAAAACATAATAGCTGTATTGACAACAGCACTTGTCTGAATTTAAATTAACACTGCCTGAACCTTAGTGTTGTATTGCTGAAAACATATAAACTTTAGTAGTTAAGGTGCTGAACTAAAATTCTCACTACTGCTGAGCTGTTATTTCTAAATTTTCTGTCCATTGATAAATATGGGTGAGATTATTACTTATTGTATGTCCCCATGCAGGGATGTAAGGAGACCCACATCCTTACCACTCCGGATTACCTAACCAGAGCAATGACTGGAGATTGCTACATGCCTTCCTCCACAGGTGGGTGGGCAAGAGTAGGCAGTGGGTGAAGCCTTCACCCTCTTTCCCCAACCTGCTAGCTAGCACAGGAAGGGAAGTAATCTGCATCACCTGTAGAAGTGGCACTGAATACTTCCTCCCTGGAGCAAAGGCGGGACCAGGGACTGAATTGTGACTCTGCACTCTATTCAAGGCCTGTGCCAAAGTCAAGGAATTATTTTTTTTCAGAAGAAAATCTTTATTCTAACCGGTTTGAACAAAAGTAAATCCTGACTATAGTATGGTCCAGTGTTTCCCAAACTTGGGACGCCACTTGTGTAGGGAAAGCCCCTGGTGGGCCGGGCCGGTTTGTTTACCTGCCGCATCCGCAGGTCCGGCCAATCACGGTTCCCACTGGCTGCAGTTCGCTGCTCCAGGCCAATGGGAGCTGCTGGAAGTGGTGCAGGCCGAGGGACGGACTGGCTGCCACTTCCCGCAGCTCCCATTGGCCTGGAGCAGCAAACTGCGGCCAGTGGGAGTCGCGATCGGCCGGACTGCGGACACAGCAGGTAAACAAACCGGCCCGGCCCACCAGGGGCTTTCCCTACACAAGCGGCATCCCAAGTTTGGGAAACACTGGTATAGTCTATTTATAAAACACAGCAGTCTGCCCGCATAACACAGGTCACTGTGAGCAAATCACCTTGGTGTTCTGCTCTCTGCACTATTTCCCCATTGTTCAAAGAGTCCAGTTCAAGCCCTTTGTCTAGATACTTCTTCTTTCGTATGGCTGGTGTAGAGCAGCAACTACAATTTCATCTGAAGTTGATCGAGCCAAATGGCTACATCAGGAGTAGCAGAATTTATTGCAGTGATGCCTCCTTCATATTAGTAAATTGGGCCGTAGGTACTGATGTGTTCAATGGTCTGTTGTGAAGAACCACACTTGCACGCTGGGGAGTCCTTGATTTTCCATTTGTGCATTAGATGTCTGCATCTATCATGGTTGGTTTGGACTTGGTTCAGAGTTGACCAAGGTGACTGTGGAAGGTCAAACCCAGGAACCTTCTGTGTGAGATCTGGCACAAGGTGCTTAATTTTTAAGTCTTGTTTAGCCCAATCTGCTTTTCAAGCCTCCTTCTGATTGTAGCCTGATTGCATGAGGCTAAATGAATGTTCCCAGAAAGGCGTGCGGGACTTAAGACGGGGGGTGGAGGGGGGGAGGTAGGAGGGATGTTGTCAAGGTCTTGGTGGATAGGAATACATCTGCAAAGCTCAGTGAATCCAAGAAAACAGATGTCTAGATACTCAAAGCCCTTCATTGGCTTTTGCCTTTCTTTACTACAACCTCCCATAACAACTGTGTTCCACTGGAACCACGAACCTGTTGACCAACAGGGGTAGGTTTGAGAGTGCAGAAGAAAGAAATTTCATAAAGCTAGACCTAGAATACAGAATTCACTTGAGAGAGAGAAAAGAATGAACAAAGATCTCACCGTTTTCTCAGCTAAACTTATCTCTTATCTCTTAGTTTTCTCCTAATAAGCTCTTCTCTCACATACACTAAATTACATAAACTAATTGAGCTATTTCTCCTTCCCAGGCTATAGGAGGAAAAAGAGAGATTGTTAAAGTTATTTCTATTTTGTAAACAAGTGGGAGGTGATCCAATACTATCTTGCAGATAATAGATCAGATAATGTAAAACCTGTGCTAGCAATTACCCTTATTAAAGCCACCTACTTTTGTAAGAGACCAACCCCAAACTATCTCCAAGGGTACGTCTACACTTCCCTCCGGGTCCGACGGCAGGCAATCGATGTTCTGGGATCGATCCTGGAAGTGCTCGCCGTCGACGCCGGTACTCCAGCTCGGCGAGAGGAGTACGTGGCATCGACGGGGGAGCCTGCCTGCAGCGTCTGGACCCGCGGTAAGTTCGGACTAAGGTACTTCGAATTCAGCTACGTTATTAACGTAGCTGAATTTGCGTACCTTAGTCCGAAGTGGGGGGGTAGTGTGGACCAGGCCCAAGTGTACTGAGCATAGTTCCACTCTACCTTTATTAGAAAACCTGCTGAGTTAAACAACCCATTTCTATCAGCTCCTTGAGTGGTGACTGTAATACAGTATGGGTTGCACTGTAATGTCAGAGTGAACAATTCAGACATGAAAACAAAATAGTTGAAAAGAAGGCGTTGAGGGGGACCTAAAAAAAGAAAAGACCAGCAGTAAATAGCAACCAAGATGACCAGCTAGCAGACAGATTATGAATGTGATCTTATGCTCTATTTTGAGATCCTTACTCTTCCTTAGGGGATATGTAGTTCATATGAAAGACAAAGGACATTATACCCATGTACTAAGTGGAAGAGCGTCAAACTTATCATTTTAAATTTTATACACAAATAACTCACATTTCAGCACTTAGATACGATGGCGATAAATGTCTCAGGTGGGTAGATTTACTGGTATAAATCTTGAGTAACTCCACTGACTTAAAGGGGAGTTATCAGTTTCTGTTGAATTAGCAAAACTCCATCTTGAAGAGATCCAGAAATAGTCGCTCTGGTTTTGCCTACGACCTGCAACTCAACCTGTAGGAGCTGGTTTGGGCAGTGAAATATGAATCCAAGTTCCCAGCCTGTCCCCACAAATCACTACAACAAGCGATATTTGAAGTGGTTCAAATTTGTACTCACAAAGTTGTTGCATCACAAAAACTGCATACGTGAATAGAAACAAGCTTTATAAAAGCTTAAAATCAGATTTGAGTTTGATTTGGTCTGAGAATTGTGTGACATTGGACTATATTTTGTTGTACTGAATCAGTTCCTCGTTCTTAATTTACAGGTGATTAAGCCCTACTCAGTGCTTGATCCAAAACCCACTGAAGTTCATGAGATAACCTCCCTGGGCTGTGGATCAGTTCTTTGTGAGGAGCTATTACCAGAGAATACCTAGATACGCTTCCCATGTTGGAATTATTCAGGGTTTTATTAGTAATTATTGTTGTTGTGTTAAAGGAAGTATCACTAACTTTAAATGAAGGCTGCAAACTAAATATCCTTTGAGGCGTCTCTAATTAGGCACTGGCTTTCTTCTTAGATAATCTTAGGACCTAACTAAATGAACTAAGTAGTTGCCTGTTGTGGGGTTGAGCTATAGCACTTTATAAATTCATAAATACGGACCCAATTCTTGGGGGGTGCTGAGCAACCATATGGAGATGAGCCCACTCAACTCCCATTTAAACTACTAGCGATGGAGAGTGCTTAGTAGCTCACAGGATCAGGCCCTTGGTATGCTGAGACATGCTACAATACTCTGCTGCTATAATCTGTCATTAACAGGTAGTGCCACCACGTCACAAAATATCTTAGCTGGTATTTACATTTATTCAAACAACGCAAAGGCAGAATCCACGCTGTGTCTGCCTCTCTAACGACTATTAGGAGACTATGGGATGAGAATCATCACAAAACCTGAATGGAGATAATAAAGCCAATGATGTTCAAGTGCTGAAACAAAGAGAATCCCCAGTAGGGCAGTGATCTTCTGAATGACTCAAACTGCTCTGCACAAGCCTTTGAATTTCACCTTGACGTTTAAATGAAGAAAGGGAGAGAAAAGCACAGGCCAATTTCATTGATTGGTGTAACTCAGAAATCTAACATAAAAGCATCCAGATGACTCAGTATATACACCATCGAAAGCCAAATTCCATTGACTTCTATTCCCCTTTCATTAAAATAGCCTTGTAATTTCTTCCTTAAGATAGATAGACGGATAGATAAAATCAAGTGTAGTCCATTGGGAAACTCTATGACTTTGGTTTGTAGGGTGGGGGCAGGGGCTGGTCAAAAAAAACCCTTTCTTTTCTGGATTCAGTTTTTGTGGGTTTGCATTCCCAGAGTTTCACTTTGAGGATCTGGGTTCTAATGAACCCCAATATTCAGAGTATACTCAGTGAAAGATTTACCTTGTTTGGATTAGAAAAGTTCACGTACACAACCCTTCCCCCCAAAACAAACAAACAAAAAAACCCACACCCAACAAAAATGGCATCAGAAGGAGGGGCCCTTGCAGGTCTTGAGAACACAGGTCTGATCAAAGCGCATTGTAGTGAGTTATATTGACTTCAACGGGCTATGGGTCAGGCCCCGTTGTGTTGTGCCACAGTATGGCAAATTCAAATTCAACACACATTCCTAAAACAGCACTCGGTGCAATGCACAGTCCCTACCAATGCAATCACTGAAACAATATGATCTAGTAATAAATACTCTGATGTAGTCACTTGAATGTATGATCACCTGCTCCACCCAACCATATGAGCTATTCTCATCCCAATACAGACAAATGCCTCACCAGAACTATGCCTGCCCACGAGCTGTTGAGTTTTGTTGACAATAAGTGGTCTCAAACATACAGACAATCCAAATGTAATTTCAGAGCTATTGACACAGGAGGTATAAACCTGGGAACCTAATTTTGCTGTAGAAATGTTTTATGTGAGTCTTCTGACTGCCTAACTTGCTGCAAGACTTAGAAAGGAAGACAAATGTGTTTTGACTTCTGGATTATGTAGGAAAATAGATGTGCATTTATCTATAAATTATAAAGGCCAGATTGTGAGCCTGGCTATGCTACTGCACAGGGGAGCTAGGAGGGAGTAAGGACGCACTTACTCTTATACGTGAGCTAACCACACTGTGGTAGCAGCAAGGCGTGAGAATGCAAATTGTGCAGGGACATTATGCATGTAGGTGAGGAGTGATTGGGGAGGGCTGGGGAGTGCATGAAGCCTTGGCTCCATCCCTAAACTAGTATACAAGGGCAAGTAATCTGTGACAAGTAATCTGTGCCATATGCAAGTAATCTGTGCCACCCCTCCGTCTGCTTTCCTCACTGGAACAAGGGAGCCATATCGCAACTCTCAGAATAAAAATCTGGTTCTTGATATGTTCCTGTGGCAACACCACTGTGCACTACTCCTTATTCAGGGCATGTGACAATGACAAAGCCATAATTGAGCCCGAAACATTTTTGGAAAGTTAAAGACCTGCTGTTACTGATATCTAATATCTGTACCTTTAAGATGCTAAGCATGCACTGAATTCTTCAGCAACATGTGTAATGTGCAGGTCAGTGTTGGGGGAGGGGGTGAATAGAATATGTAATAATTATTCATTACATTTTAGTTAATATGCAAATACAATTCAAAATATAGATTTTGGGGGGCGGGGTTTGACTCAATAGTCCCCTTTAATAACTTCGATTTTTTTAATTTAGTATATTGTGGCAACAAGATCAGCAACCCATCTTGAAACATTATATATGTGCACACATGGATCTCCTTTAAAAAGTATATTACACATACACACCGGCATATTTACATACACAATTTTTAGAAATACTTTTTATATACATAATGGTCAATATGGGAGTATATGTGTGCATTTCACTTCAATGTGTAAAGTTAAGCACAAGATCAGGCCCTTCTGGTACTCCCTTTGAGCTAAATTCAGGGAAGTTACTCACATGTGTAAGTGTCGGTAGGATCAGGGTCTTACTTCTGATGTTGCATTTACACACACACACACACACACACTTACATCCAATCCTGTGAGGAGTCGAGAGCCCTCAATTCCCTTTGGTTTCAATGGAAATTACAGTCATGCCTATTTATAGAAATCAGTGGGAGCTGAGGATGCTTGGCATCTCACAACATTGGGCTGTCTAAAAAGTGAGGTGGAGAATCAAGTAATAAGCTTACTACCTTGTTTCAAAGCACAAGTTTTAACTGAGAGTCACTGTATTGCATTAACTTAATCAAAGTGTTGACTGTGAAATCAATAGCAAATATCTTTGTTCTACTTTTTGATTGATACACTTCTTCAGTAACATTAATGCCAATATAAAGTTAAAATTGTACCTATTAATAAAATTTTGATGGATACTATAAGTAGCCAAAGTCTTACTATGGATACAATCAATTCTGCACAGATTCGGTGTCTTATTGACTGTTTGAGTGACTGGGGATGGTACCTTTTATTATTGTTATTATTATTAATTATTATGATTATTATTTTCTGCCCTGATGCCCCCATGCAGGCCCAAGGCCCATGGGTATTAAGCCATTTAATTTGGACTTCCTCTGACTTTCCTAACATGTAGCGCCAATGTAGGAGGATGCTGTTAGCGTACAGGCCCCTTGGGTAGCTAGTTATGAAACTTCAATTGCTGCACTTAAGCAAGATTGTCAGAACGCTTGGTCTCCTAGACACCATGGCTCCAGCTCCATCTACAAAACTTTAAGTGCCACTTGCTAAAAGTATGGAAAAAACCATATCCTGTCTTTGTGTATACAGAGCATCACTATTAGTGGTGTTTTGTAAGATCGTGAGTAAGATGGGCAAACAAAATTATGGGTGTTTGTCAGCTGAAAGCCTGATTTTCTACACTTGAGACTCAAAACACGGTTAATTTTAGAGTTGACAAATGGCTTTATAGCATTTGGTATAAACCCAGCTCATCTCTTGAACTGAACTGACATCAAACATTTTTGTAAGTTTGTAACGTTTTGGAGAAATTCTTGACACCCAGCAAGCCAGTTTCCACCTTGATAGTTTCATTAGGCTTGGAGACATCTGGGCCAGATCCCAAAGTACACCAAAAGCAGCACTCATCACACCCGGGGAAGGAGGGCAATGGTGGCTTTCCACCACCTTTCTGTCCCCCTAACTGACCATAGGGGTTTGCTCTGGGCTTAACTGGTTCTTGTCCTCAGGGATACTTTCACTTGTGATGACAGATAACAGCTCCCAAGGACCTGTTCCGCCATTCAGGATTACCAACCCCAGCCCACCCATAACCCCTTCTGCTGGAAAGGGCCAGGGCCAGCTGGCCTCATTAAAAAAAGTACCTAAATAAGTTACTTTCATGCTACCTAAAATTCTAGCCCACTATCTCCGTAGGGCAGGGGTCGGCAACCTCTGGCATGTGGCTCGTCAGGGTAAGCACCCTGGCGGGCCGGGCCAGTTTATTACCTGCTGATGCAGCAGATTCGGCCGATCGCGGCCCCCACTGGCCGCGGTTCACCGTCCCGGGCCAATGGGGGCGGCGGAAAGCCGCGGCCAGCAGATCCCTCATCCACGCCGCTTCCCACTGCCCCCATTGGCCCGGGACAGCGAACCGCAGTCAGTGGGGGCCGCGATCGGCTGAACCTGCCGCGTCAGCAGGTAAATAAACTGGCCCGGCCTGCCAGGGTGTTTACCCTGGCGAGCCGCGTGCCAAACGTTGCCGACCCCTGCCGTAGGGTTTTAGTGGGACTTAGGTCTTCTGCTGGTCCTCTGCACAGAGGTGAATTTCACCCTTAAAGAGGACTCATGTTGGAAACATTGTCAACATTTCAGGATGACTTGTTTAACTGGATAAAAACTGGGAAGACAAAAAGCCAAGCTCTTTCGACTGGAACATTTCAAACAGGCTGAATCAGAGAATGCGACAGATTTTCAGTAGTGATAGCCATCTGAATCAGTCCAGGTTCTCCTATCTGAAGCTCAGCCCAGTTTATCACAGCCTCCTTGGTGAAGACATCCAATCAGAGTAGGCTTATTTGTATGATTTCTAGCTCTTATCTCCAACTAAAATTGCAGAAGGAATTAATAAAAACAACAACTATTGTCACCACAAGTGTTAAGTGTAGAGCACTCATCACCATGGCCTCTGGTCCCCTAAACTGAGACATGAATTGACTTAATGAGAGAGATTATATAACTGTCCCCACTACTAGCTGCCGGGAAAACAAGTTCAATCAGTGTCCAGAGTCATACTTAAGTGTATTGACATAGGGAATCAATTTCAAAGGCACAGGAACACTAATAAGAATGCCCTGCTTCCAGTTCTACAAAGCTCTACCCTTAGGACAGTGATCCTCAGCATTCCATGTGAATATGGGTTACGTAGTAGGATGGAGATAGAGATAAGGGTCTTATGAGAAGTTTCAAAGAATCGTTAACAACCACAAGTGTTCAATACCATCATCTAAACTTTATCAACCTACAGTATCAAGTTAGGTTCTTAGAAGCGGGACGTACTGGCCACCGCTTCCAATAGCTCCCATTGGCCTGGAGCGGCGAACCGTGGCCAGTGGGAGCCGCAATCGGCCGGACCTGCGGACGGGGCAGGTAAACAAACTGGCCCGGCCCGCCAGGGGCTTTCCCTACACAAGCGGCGTCCCAAGTTTAGGAAACACTGCTCTAGAGCATTAAGACCGAGGAGTACTTGTGGCACCTTAGAAAATAACAAATGTATTTGGGCATAAGCTTTCATGGGCTAAAACCCACTTCATCAGATGCATGCAGTGGAAAATACAATAGGAAGATATATATACACAGAGAACCTGAAAAAATGGGTGTTTCCATACCAACTCTAACGAGACTAATCAATTAAGGTGGGCTATTATCAGCAGGAGAAAAAAACCTTTTGTAGTGATAATCAGGATGTCCCATTTCAAACAGTTGACAAGAAGGTGTGAGTAACAGTAGGGGAAAAATTAGCATGGGGAAATAGTTTTTACTTTGTGTAATGACCCATTCACTCCCAGTCTTTATTCAAGCCTAATTTAATGCTGTTCAGTTTGCAAATTAATTCCAGTTCTGCAGTTTCTCGCTGGAGTCTGTTTTTGAAGTTTTTTTGATGGAGAATTGCGACTTTTAGGTCTGTAGTTGAGCGACCAGGGAGGTTGAAGTGTTCTCCGACTGGTTTTTGAATGTTATAATTCTTGATGTCTGATTTGTGTCCATTTATTCTTTTGCATAGAGACTGTCCGGTTTGGCCAATGTACATGGCAGAGGGGCATTGCTGGCACATGATGGCATATATCACATTGATCGATGTGCAGGTGAACGAGCCTCTGATGATGTGGCTGATGTGATTAGGTCCTATGATGGTGTCCCTTGAATAGATATGTGGACAGAGTTAGCAATGGGCTTTGTTGCAAGGATAGGTTCCTGGGTTAGTGTTTTTGTTGTGTGGTTGCTGGTAAGTATTTGCTTCAGATTGGGGGGCTGTCTGTAAGCGAGGACTGGCCTGTCTTCCAAGATCTGTGTGAGTGAGGGATCGTCCTTCAGGATAGGTTGTAGATCCTTGATGATGCGCTGGAGAGGTTTTAGTTGGGGGCTGAAGGTGACGGCTAGTGGCTGTTACTTTCTTTGTTGGGCCTGTCCTGGAGTAGGTGACTTCTGGGTATTCTTCTGGCTCTGTCAATCTGTTTCTTCACTTCAGCAGGTGGGTATTGTAGTTTTAAGAACGCTTGATAGAGATCTTGTAGGTGTTTGTATCTGTCTGAGGGATTGGAGCAAATGCAGTTGTATCTTAGAGCTTGGTTGTAGACCAGGGGTCGGCAACGTTCGGCACGTGGCTCGCCAGGGTAAGCACCCTGGCGGGCCGGGCCAGTTTTATTTACCTGCTGACGCGGCGGGTTCGGCTGATCGCGGCCCCCACTGGCCGCGGTTCGCCGTCCCGGGCCAATGGGGGCGGCGAGAAGCCGCGGCCAGCACATCGCTCGCCCGCGCCGCTTCTCGCCACCCCCATTGGCCCGGGACGGCGAACCGCGGCCAGTGGGGGCCGCGATCAGCCGAACCTGCTGCGTCAGCAGGTAAATAAAACTGGCCTGGCCCGCCAGGGTGCTTACCCTGGTGAGCCGTGTGCCGAACGTTGCCGACCCCTGCCGTAGACAATGGATCATGTGATGTGGTCTGGATGAAAGCTGGAGGCATGTAGGTAAGTATAGCGGTCAGTAGGTTTATGGTATAGGGTGGTGTTTATGTGACCATCACTTATTAGCACTGTAGTGTCCAGGAAGTGGACTGTGGACTGGTCCAGGCTGAGGTTGATGGTAGGATGGAACTTGTTGAAATCATGGTGGAATTCCTCAAGGGCTTCTTTTCCATGGGTTCAGATGATGAAGATGTCATGGTGTTCTGTTCTGCATGGCTGAGGTTATGGGGCAAGTGATGCTGCTTTTCCACAATTTCAGCCCGTGCACGTCGGCAGAAGCACTCTATGTAGAAGTCCAATCTGTTGTTTCAACCTTCAGGAGGAGTCCACACAGAATCCTTCTTTTTGTAGTGTTGGTAGGAAGGTTTCTGTGGATTAGTGTGCTGTTCAGAGTCTGTTGGGTGGTGATCACCTTAATGAGACACAGCAGGAAGTAGACAATCCTAGGGAATCTCAGGATAGTTATGGTCAGATCCTAAGCTGGTGCAAATCAGCATAGCTCCCCAATTTACACTAGCTGAGGCTCTGACGCTTAAATTTTTTTCCTGCCACTTTTGCAGAAGAAAGGGAATTATATTTCACTATGTAATCAGACTTACCTAAAAATAGTTGGATTCTTTCCCGATTAAGCAGATACAAGGATATAAACCAGCTTTATTTGTTACTAGATTTTATATTCAATTTTCTCTTGTCACATTCCTACCAAATAATTCTGTGTATATCTAAGATGTCCATCAAAGAGATGCTTGTTCCCTCAACTACACTAACTCAAGCACAAATACTCAGAGCCACGTACATAACCCCTTTCCCACACATTTGTATGAATAACAAGCAGCTGCCAATTATCAGTGGAAAAACCATTTACAAAGTGAATAATTAAAACTGGTTAAAACTTTGACAAAAATGGGTTTTGTCTACAATACAGACTAACACGGCTACCCCTCTGATACTTTGTCTACAATGGAATTTTTCATAGAAAAAAAATAGCGTTCATTTAAAATAATCAGGTTTTCACTGAAAAATGGAAAGCCCGAAATGTGAAAAAGTTCATGTTAAGTCTAAAAATATTTCAGGTGGTTGCTTGTTTGTTTGTTTTTGACAAAAACTCAATTTTTTTTTGTGGAAAAGAAATTTGTTTCTTGACCAGCTTTATGAATAATCAGTGCCAGAATAGTATCAGAGGGGTAGCCATGTTAGTCTGAATCTGTAAAAAGCAACAGAGGGTCCTGTGGCACCTTTAAGACTAACAGAAGTATTGGGAGCATAAGCTTTCGTGGGTAAGAACCTCACTTCTTCAGATGCAAGTAATGGAAATCTCCAGAGGCAGGTATAAATCAGTATGGAGATAACGAGGTTAGTTCAATCAGGGAGGGTGAGGTGGTCTGCTAGCAGTTGAGGTGTGAACACCAAGGGAGGAGAAACTGCTTCTGTAGTTGGATAGCCATTCACAGTCTTTGTTTAATCCTGATCTGATGGTGTCAAATTTGCAAATGAACTGGAGCTCAGCAGTTTCTCTTTGGAGTCTGGTCCTGAAGTTTTTTTGCTGTAAGATGGCTACCTTTACATCTGCTATTGTGTGGCCAGGGAGGTTGAAGTGTTCTACTACAGGTTTTTGTATATTGCCATTCCTGATATCTATTCTTTGAGTCGGAGGTGGCGAAAGTAGGCTTCCAGATCACCGCAGAACTGTATCATGTTCATGGGGGTGCTGGGGCAAAAAGAGAGTCCCCGAGATAGGACAGACTCTTCTGCTGGGTTGAGTGTGTAGCTGGATAAATTGACGATATTGCTGGGTGAGTTAGGGGTACCCCTGTTGTGGCCCCATGTGGCAGGTAGGATTTTAGACAGCTTACGGTCCTTTTTCCTTTGTAGAGAGGTGAAGTGTGTAATGTAGATCTCCTGTCTTATTTTAGTAATGTCCATTTGTGTAGAGGGTTGGTTATTTATGAAAGTCTCCAGGTTGGAGAGCTCTTTCTTGATGTTTTTCTATTTGCTGTATAGGATGCTGATCAGGTGGTTCCTCAGTTTCTCGGGGACTCTCTTTTTGCCCCAGCACCCCCACGAACATGATACAGTTCTGCGGTGATCTGGAAGCCTACTTTCGCCGCCTCCGACTCAAAGAATACTTTCAAGATAACACTGAACAGCGCACTGATACACAGATACCCTCCCACCAACAACACAGGAAGAAGAACTCCACATGGACTCCTCCTGAGGGTCGAAATGACAGTCTGGACCTATACATAGAATGCTTCCGCCGACGTGCACAGGCAGAAATTGTGGAAAAACAACATCGCTTGCCTCATAACCTAAGTCGTGCAGAACGCAATGCCATCCACAGCCTCAGAAACCACCCTGACATTATCATCAAAGAGGCTGATAAAGGAGGTGCTGTTGTCATCATGAACAGGTCTGACTACCAGAAGGAGGCTGCCAGACAACTCTCCAATACCAAATTCTACAGGCCACTTTCCTCAGATCCCACTGAGGAATACACTAAGAAACTGCACCATCTACTCAGGACACTCCCTACACTAACACAGGAACAAATCAACATACCCTTAGAGCCCCGACCGGGGTTATTCTACCTACTACCCAAGATCCACAAACCTGGAAATCCTGGACGCCCCATCATCTCGGGCATTGGCACTCTCACTGAAGGACTGTCTGGATATGTGGACTCCCTACTCAGACCCTACGCCACCAGCACTCCCAGCTATCTCCGTGACACCACAGATTTCCTGAGAAAACTACAATGCATTGGTGACCTCCCAGAAAACACCATCCTAGCCACCATGGATGTAGAGGCTCTCTACACTAACATCCCACACACAGATGGAATACAAGCTGTCAGGAACAGTATCCCTGATGATGACACAGCACAACTTATTGCTGAGCTCTGTGACTTTATCCTCTCGCACAATTATTTCAAATTTGGTGACAATATATACCTCCAGACCAGTGGCACCGCTATGGGCACCCGCATGGCCCCACAATATGCCAACATTTTTATGGCCGACCAGGAACAACGCTTCCTCAGCTCTCGTCCACTCACGTCCCTTCTCTACCTACGCTACATTGATGACATCTTCATCATCTGGACCCATGGGAAGGAGACCATGGAAGAATTCCACCATGATTTCAACAGCTTCCACCCCACCATCAACCTCAGCCTGGACCAATCTACACGGGAGGTCCACTTCCTAGACATCACCGTACAAATAAGCGATGGCCACGTTAACACCACCCTATACCGAAAACCCACCGACCGCTACGCCTACCTTCATGCCTCCAGCTTCCACCCCGGACACACCACACGATCCATCGTCTACAGCCAAGCACTGAGGTACAATCGCATCTGCTCCAACCCCTCAGACAGAGACCAACACCTACAAGATCTTCACCAAGCATTCTCAAAACTACGATACCCACACAAGGAAATAAAGAAACAAATCAACAGAGCCAGACGTGTACCCAGAAGCCTCCTGCTACAAGACAGGCCCAAAAAAGAAACCAACAGAACTCCACTGGCCATCACCTACAGTCCTCAGCTTAAACCTCTCCAACGCATCATCAGTGATCTACAACCCATCCTGGACAATGATCCCTCACTTTCACAGACCTTGGGAGGCAGGCCAGTCCTCGCCCACAGACAACCCGCCAACCTTAAGCATATTCTCACCAGCAACCACGCACCGCACCATAACAACTCTAACTCAGGAACCAACCCATGCAACAAACCTCGATGCCAACTCTGCCCACATATCTACACCAGCAACACCATCACAGGACCTAACCAGATCAGCTACAACATCACCGGCTCATTCACCTGCACGTCCACCAATGTTATATATGCCATCATGTGCCAGCAATGCCCCTCTGCTATGTACATTGGCCAAACTGGACAGTCACTACGCAAGAGGATAAATGGACACAAGTCAGATATCAGGAATGGCAATATACAAAAACCTGTAGAAGAACACTTCAACCTCCCTGGCCACACAATAGCAGATGTAAAGGTAGCCATCTTACAGCAAAAAAACTTCAGGACCAGACTCCAAAGAGAAACTGCTGAGCTCCAGTTCATTTGCAAATTTGACACCATCAGATCAGGATTAAACAAAGACTGTGAATGGCTATCCAACTACAGAAGCAGTTTCTCCTCCCTTGGTGTTCACACCTCAACTGCTAGCAGAGCACCTCACCCTCCCTGATTGAACTAACCTCATTATCTCCATACTGATTTATACCTGCCTCTGGAGATTTCCATTACTTGCATCTGAAGAAGTGAGGTTCTTACCCACGAAAGCTTATGCTCCCAATACTTCTGTTAGTCTTAAAGGTGCCACAGGACCCTCTGTTGCTTTTTACAGATTCAGACTAACACGGCTACCCCTCTGATACCTGAAATTAGTGATTGCTGTAGATGAAAAAGCTGAATTACATGCCCCTTTCCCCTCCCCCCCCAAAAAGGGGGAGAGGGGAAGGTAGATTGAGCTAGAAAAAACCATTTAGCATTAATGACAGCAAATACAAAGGCAAAGCCATGTTATATTATGTGTTTATGCACTTTTATGCATGCAACCAATTAGACTCCAGTGTGTAATACTAATTCTGAAGGATACATTTCTTTCTAGAAATATGCAGAAGCTTTCTCAGTTCACAAGATAATCAGAAAATGCATCTCCCATTTCTGTTTTCTACAGAGTAGGTTTAAATAGAACAAGCCATTTGTTGCTTTACTGCCTATCTTACACCTTATTTACACTGCATGTTTATGTTCCAATGTGTCTTATTTTTTTGTTGGCATTCCCCACCATGCAGTTTACGGGGTGATGAAGACATAGCCTTGCAGGCACTGAAAAAGAGATACAACATGTTAAGACATAATTCCCTGCAGGGCATTCGAAGCTGAATTTGCTGTCACAATGAGTCCAAGCATCCATAACTATCCATGGTTTATGTGGATTTGAAACATAAAATTAGATTCATTTTAATCTTCTGAAACAGCAATCTTCCCATGAAGGCTGAGAAACAATAGCAGATGAATACAGTAAGAGAGAGGACAGAATGAAGACAGGAACTGAATAAAATGAGATGCTGGACTTTTCTAGTAAAAGAATTGAAGTTCCCTTATGGATAACAACATATCACGAAAACTCAGCTGAAAGGGATTGAGTTTCTGCCAAATTCCCTGTTTATATACAAGCGATCTCTACCGAGGCTACAAGGTGGGCTAACTATGTAAGAGGATTGGAAAGTTAGTGCTAGAGTGGAATTGACTATGCTGAGAGAGGTTCATGACACTGCACATTTGATAAGTAAGATCTGATTTATGACTATGCCCTCCACTCACCTAGGCAGGGACAGACAGCACCAACTGAACAATGCGAAAGTTCAAAATAATAAATCTCAAGTTTCCCTGGCTAGTCTGAGAGAAGTGCTTAAGGAATATGCTGCCCCAGTTTTCTAGGATCAGGCTTTGCAGCTGGAGTAACTTCAACCTCTTTACAAATTTTCTTCAGGGATTTCAGAATCCGCCCCAGCAGTTTGCCAGGTTTGTCATGCTGCTCTGCCTCCCTCAGTGTACTTAACAATCTCATTGGGAAAATATTTTATAGTCAGAACGACTTTAATTTTTTTTCTTATTAATACTTAGAATATTTGAGTATGTAAAAAAGTATATTTCCCTGTCTATAGCTGGCAGACACCACTGAACCTGACACAAAGCGAGGGGAAAAATAAAAGAACAGATCCTCCCTCCAATACTAATATTCTGAGATCTGATGCCTTAATCTGAAAACAATGCTAATTTTATTCTTCCCAAATAAGGCTGGACTAGATCCTACTCTCATTGGCACCTGTGTCATACCACTGCATCTTCTCTGCAGTCACTCCAGATTTACACCAAATGTGATGAAAGAATCTCATATCGATTACATCAAATTAAGTGAAACTAATGCTATGAAGTTTTAAAAATAGTTTCATAGCCACTTGGTTTTTGTTTTCAATCATCTTCCTCCCCTCCCATTCCAAATACAAACACAAAATATTCTGTACACCAATAAAGTAATAAATTAACAGGTTATGCTTTCTGCTGGTCCAATGTTCCAACAATTTGAGAGGAAAAAATATCATAGGTTAGAATTATAAACACTAGTTAACTTCCAATAAGACATAATAAAAACTGCCACTGATATCACATTAATTTTAGTTCATGTTACTAATGGCAATACAGTCCAAAAACCTATGTACCTGTCATTACAATCTGGCATCATGAAGGCTTGCTTCTGCCAAATGGAGTACTGTACTATGCAGCATCTAATTTACTTTCCTGTAAACAACGCTGCTTAAGTTATTTTCCAATGGTTCCTAAAGAAATCAGGTAATTAAAATGAAGCCAGTCTTGGATCCCAATCCAACAAAGCACATACCTAACTTTCAATTCAGTGGGACTGCGCATGTGCTGAAAGTTGAGCACATGCTCGAGTGCTTTGCAGGACTGCAGTCCTTGGCCCTGATTAAGATCTCATTTAAATCAGCATACGTCGGGTGCTGCTCCATAGATGAGGCTGCAGTGCTGTGAAGGAGATCAGAATCAGGCCCTTAACATATTATCCCATTTTAGCTATGGGCCAAATCTGGGTCCAGTGGAAGTGAAGGGCAAAACTCCTATTGATTTCATTGGGACCAAGGTTTGACTCTATGTATTTTGCCAAAGAGCTTAGAAAATGTCATACAGTATCTCATTACAAAGCTTTTCATAGACACTCCATTTACCCTCTTCTACTGTCCCAACAATTTTTCAGAATTAATAGCACAAACTCTGTGTTCTTTACTTGTCAGAAGTACAATCTCCCTGTCTAAGACAGACATTTTTCTTTTTGAATTCAGCTTCGCTAGTGGCATTTGTTTTTAATGGAACATTCACGTTCACCTTCTATGACTCCCAGCTGAACAACTGTGCAGGTCCAATCCTTTCCCTTGGGAAAAGCCCATGTAAACAGGCTTAGCACAGAGGAGTTCCAGCTGCGAAGACACCACAACTGGAACTTCTGCAGCTGAGTTTGAGGGTAGCTGGTCATCTGGGGAAACAGCTTGCTGCAGAGCCACTTGCTACTTACCTACACTTGACCTACCCTGCCTTGCCTCCACCATCTGTGCTACTCTGGCTCAAGCCCCTGTAAAGCAGTGCTCTATGGCATGCACAGGAAAAGGACTCTAAAGCGGATTCTCCACATTCACTCCCACCTCTCCCCACAGCAAGATTGCAATGGTTCTCCTCCCTTTCCAGCCAAATGTGACAATCAGATGGAAAGGGCCAGAGCAGATTCAGGCCATAGTGGAAGATATTAATTTTAATGTACAATTCCTTTCTTAATTGCCATCCGACGTCTAAAAACTGAGCTGAAGACCAGTAGGAGCACAGAGCAACAGCTAACACTCTCTCTCAAAACCAGAAAGAAAAAACCCTCCACTCATCAACTAAATTAGCAACAATTGGATCGAATGATTATGCATATTCCACAACCAAACACACAGAGGCCCAGCTACTAGCTGATATGGTTTCTATTCACTGTTTCTGCTGGCTATTTCTCTTGATATTCTGCATATCCAAGTTTTCCAGCATCAGACCCACAACTTTAATGAAACACAGAGATCTATTATCACTGCTGCTATGTTGAGATCCCCAAGGAAGAGAGGACAACATTTAATTGTGTTTATGCTGGCCAACATTGTATACAGAACAAAATATGACTGGGTATGTGCATGTTGCCAGACACCTTTATGCATAACGTGCTATATATTTTCCCTTCAACTCTCTCATATTGGAGAGAATAAAGTCAGTTAAAAATCTTTTCCTCTGGGATTTCAACATAGCTGTAGTGATAATAGAGAACTAGGTTTCATTAATATTTGATGAGTACCAAGCACAAGGGCCCCTAATCTTCACTGAAGCTACAATAAAAATAATAATAATTAGAGCTGATAAAAATGGGAAAAAATAACAAAATTTGAATTGATAGGAAAACGCCTATTTTCTAAAAAAAATGTGACTAGCCATAACAATAAATATTAATGATGGTGATGATAGACTTGCAGGGGACAGATGCTTCAATGAGCATAACCACACCTGTGTATGCATTTTTTCTGCTTATTTGTTCTTACATATTTAAGTGATAAGTGTGGAGTTAAGTTGACAGAACTCATGGAATTCTTGATCCTCCAATTCATAGAGAAGACCCAAGTAAAGCGAAGGATTTTTGGGTAGGATGCCATTCTCTAGTTCTTTGCTAAACACATGGGATGAAATCCTCACTCTATGGAAGTCAATGAGGCCTGGATTTCACCCATTGTCTGCTGCCACAACACCCACCACTGTTGTCCAGTTGTGTTTCTCTTAGAGCTGATAAAATTTCAAATTCAAAAAATTTTCAATGAAAGAGGGGGATACATTTTTTCACAAAACTTTTCACAACGTATTCTTCTGTTTTTCCACTAGCTCTAGTGTCTGTTGTTGTCCAGTATCAGTACCGCTTGGAATTAAAGCCATGCTTTTGCGAATAAAGTAAAAAAATGACAGGAAACTCTCCTACTTTGAGGTTTCATTACAAACTTGAACCTGAGACTAGATTTCTTGAAAGACTGGCTAAATTGTGAGCTTTTGGAATCTGGGGCAGTTTATGATTTCACATCCAAACAATATGCAATTTGTGGTTTCACAAGATTTTGATGGAAAACTTAATGGTTTTAACTTAGTTTTGCTTTGAGTTTTGGATTCATCTCTACAGAATGACACTGATGAGTTTCACACAGCACTAGCAAGATACTTTTTAGCCGATGCAACTGCTTCATTTCCCCCCCAAGATATACATAGACATAGTTACAGTGGGTGACCTGGAAAAAGAAACATTTCAGCTTAGCCTTGATATAAACATCTCATTTTAAGATTGCAAAGTAAGTAAAGGAAAATACTACAATTTACCAGAACAAGGTCAATACCACAGTAAAGCAGAGTTTTCCTTTTAAAGGTTAGCTTCTAAGGGGGTCAAAATATCCCTCTCCAAGTTAAAAACTGACACGTACAAGAAGTTTGTATTTCAAAATCAAATACAAGAGTCGTATTTGATCGGCCATAAACAAAAAGGGTGTGAATAGATATAATTTTTCCAAAGGCAGCTGTTCTAACCTTCCATTAAAAAAACTGTACATCATCAATTAGTTAATGAACCATAATTGTGTAAATTTCACTTATTTACTAGTTCTGTTTTATTTAATGTGGCACATAAATATTCTGGTGAGGGGCATATTGTAAGAAAGAAAAACATAGCTAGAGGGATTGGCAGAATTGCATGCTGTATATTCTTCTTTTCACTGTTCCTCCATTACTATATTAGCAATCCTTATAGTACTTAAATAAAGGTAAGAAAGCATCACCATAACCTTTGGAAAATAATTTTCATGCAAATTGTTAATCACTAATATCTCAGGCACATGGTAAATTATCATAATCTAGCACATATTGAGGGAACCTACTGCACACAGATATGACCAGTTAACACTTAATTTTTGCATTCCACATTTATGCAATTAATTAGAGAACACTTAACATTCTCTCTAACTTCAAGCTCTGCATGATCATGTTTGATCATGAGGGAATTTGAAATCATTTATGGAGCCAAGATTTAAATACAAGAGGAAACTGAGATGGTGAGTGTTAGAAAGAGAAGCATGAATATATTACATGACAGACTAAGCTGTATGCGTATGAGGAAGCCAACACAGATAGATAGCAGACACTTATTCAGACTAGGATAAACATACATCACCACATGTCAGGTAACTTTTGATGGGTCAGGAAATACACAGAGAGAGTTATATGACCTGCTGCTGTTCTAGTTTACACCAGTGGCTGAATTAGTCCTCATCTGCCCTCAGGATTGAGGCAGCACAATAATGGATTTAAGCCAGTTTTGCCCTTTTTACCTCACCTTTTGGGCCCTGCTCCAAGCGCAGCATGGATAGAGCCAAGGATCTGGCCCACTGACTTTTTCCTTCTGATTCATTTTCCTGGGTAATTAATTTCCTTAAATATATAGGATGTTGTCCTAGTTTTACAGAGAAGCCATTCATTTGATATGTCCATTTCAAACAGGTTCTGTGATCTAAGACTATAATAAGTGACTCATTGTTTGAGATTGGTAGCTCCCACATTGTCTTGAGGAGAGAATATCCAAGACAGCTGTCCCTGCAATCAAGATATAGCACAACCATTTAAACTGCTGAGAGGCTGGTAGCACTAACACAGTCCAGCCCATAGAGAGTGGAGGTTTTTTGGCCTGTCTCTCTGCTTTGAAACCATTTGGAGAAATACTGTATTCATAAGCATCCTGATAGTTATAATTAAATGGTTAGGAAATGACACCTCTGCAGCAGGTTTGTTAGTCAGGGGGCTTGCATCCTGGTCACTTGGTTTCATTAGCCTTCATATTTACACTGGCCTTGGTGACATGAATTACAAAGGGCCAAATCCTAAATTCATTAATTCACTCCCTACTGAGGTCCAAAGGAATTTTGACAGTGTAAGGTTTTCAGTCAGGATTTGCTCCCAAATTAGAGTTGGGGGAATGTAAAGAATCTCCTCTATCTTATTTTTGCAGAGATCACTAAAGAGTGTTTGTTAATGTACAGGTAGCCGTAATCCCAGAACCCATTCTCCATATGATAAAGGGTACCTATTTTTGAGGATTTCTGACTGCAGTGAGGGAAAGTATTACTAAATCACGTCATTAGTTTATGTGCAAGATGACACCCTGTGTTTCAGGATAGACTCAATGGAGGTACTGCATTGCAAAGCTGAGCCAGAATCTCTGGAGGTTTTTACTACCTGCCAATCCAAGCTCCAATGGATGAAGTGACAGCACCCTATGAATTTTAAATAGGCACCAGACCACATTACCTCCCAATCAAACAGTCTAGCTGAGCCAACTTGCAGTTATAGCCAAACCTAGCAGCTCACATAGGAGGTTGAGGTGATGCTGGGTTACAGTAGAAAGAACCCCATTACTATGCAAGTTCACTGAAGACTGAGTGTTTAGAGAGTCATTTAAGGCTGTGGCTAAGCTTAAAGTTTGGTTTTGAAGAGACTAATGAGCCCGATTTTCATTGGTGCTAAGCACCTACAGCTCCAAATGACTTCAAATGGATGCCTGTTTAGCAATGTTTCTAATTAATATATCACGGACATTTCAGTACAGGTGTGGCCAGGCCCACTTTTCTGCATGGTGCAGGGTTCCTCTTGCAAGCTTCTGGGTGTGAGCTACTCCCTGGAAAGTCAACTGGAGTTGAAGCTGCTCAACACACCCCAGGAACAGGCCCTCCCGATTTTAATGCAAGTACTTGTTCTAGTGTTAAATAAGCAAAATGCACTGAGTGGGGTTTGTCAGAGGCAATTGTAACTGTGGCAAGTGATAACAGCTCCTGTAGAAGAGTTACCATCATGAACCTCTCTTCTCAAATAGAAAGGGGGCCAAATCCCCAGTTGGTGTATACCCGGGTATTTGCACCAGCTACTGATCTGGCCCATGATGCTCATAAACAAACCCAATCGGTAACTAGTCACAGCCAGGGTGAAGACTATAAGCAATGACTGTGTTATTCTGTACAAATACCAGTCTGATAGTTAAAAATATCAGTTTGCGTCATTAATGTCAGCCTGTCTCTTTAAAATCAGAGATAGAAACAACAACTTCTTTTTGCTAGCTACATCACACTATAATCCGATAGGCCCTGTAAGAAGCTGTAATATTTAAGGTCTTTTAGCTGGTACCTCTAACATCCTGATTATCCGTTAAATATTAAATGCTTTCAATATAGATCCATAAAAGAGGCTAATGATCTCCTGCCACTTGAAGGATGAAGATGGTAAACGATGACTGATTTTTGTTTTGTTTTGATTCTGCCAGGCAGGCTGATGACTTTATATTCTGTGTCCATGGCTCAATGACCCACAAATCTCCTTTGATATGCCAGGCAGCAGAGAGAACCAAGCTGAACGGATCAGAAGGAAAGTGAAAGCGCTTCAGCAAGCCCCCCCCCCGAACCCCCCCTCAATGAAGCCATCATGTGACAGGAATCCTAAGACTCTGCTGTGAAAGGGAGGGGGGGGGGGAAGGGAATAGGGCATTGTGGTGGCACAAGCTGATAGAGACGTCAGAGCCGCTTCAGTAATCTCATGACGCTTTGGCCCAGTGTGGGGGCAAATGAGGCCCATATTCAGCATGGCGTGACAGGTAGGACCACCCCGAAAAAGCTGTGAGGGGGCAGGCAGTTGGACAAATCAAAGCAGAAGAAAGTAATTTTCGATAAATTAAAGAAATCTCCATGGAAATTAGCATGAAACATTTTCTAATCTCCCGCTTTTCACTGCCGACAAGGGTCACTGGTTTAACTTCTCTCTCTTATTTTATTATTCCCCAGCCACATTCCTCTGCTTTTTTTATATCCTTCAATTTTTACTACTTCTTTTTCTTCCAGTCTATCATTTTTAGCCTTCCTTACAGCAGCTTCTTAACCCTTTTAGGACTTCCTCTGTTAAATATTCTCAAGAATTAACTGATCCATGGCAGTTTAAAAGACATGCTCCAAAGCAGTTGCCATTGCTAAGAATCTGCCTATTGAGTGGGCCGTCATTTTAACTGTGATCAAAGTCTAACATTCCCTTCATTGCAAACATTGAAAACGATGGTTTGTTTTGTTTTTTGCAATCTCCTTTAAACTTATTATTAGACCACTAATGCTGTTCGAAGCCTACAGCAAGTGCATTGTTGGAGGTAACATTGCTAAGCCTGAACACGATCACTTTTTAGTTATTTCAAATTTGTATTTAAAGTATCTTTCGCTTTCTCTCTTTGCTACTCTGTCTTTGATATCAGAGGGGCTTTGGAATAATTCCTTTTCTTTCACACCTTTGTTTTAGAAGTTCAAATTTGGGCACGTTTTAAATTAAGTTGATCTGGGGATTTATACTTTTTTAAAAGGTAGCAACGTCTTTGTTAGTGAATCTGACACAGGAAAGGGGCTGTCATGTAAATAATGATTACATGGATAAAGGAATAACATTTCTCACAGGGTAACTTTCTAGTGAAGTGCATTAAACAAATAAAACTACAGCGGTCCATGATACAACATTTAGGCTAAGGAGAGACAGAAAACAAAAACAGAAGCATGTACTGTTTACGAACTAAACAGCTTAAATGCCAGACGTATAATCTAATCATTAGAATGTTTAATTTCAACAAGAATACTGGGTCAAATCTACAGCGGGGGTCAAACCCATCCTTTATGACTACTTAGCGGTAAAATGGAGGTTATATGCCACATAACAAACCCAGTAAGTCTTTTTGTGCGGGATCTATGCAAGAAAGATTTTCAAGACCTCTCCTGAGCAGGGTAAATTTGACAAGCTGAAGAGATCATAATAGTGTTGCATAGGAAAAGTGAAAACTTTAAAATGATTATTAAGGATGATGTAAATAGTGATGGCAAAGTTAGTTAAGTCTTGCCCCCTCCCCTCTTCCCCCCAAACTCCCTTCAGTGCTAGAATGTATTGCCTGTGAGAACAATGACCGCAGATGTTTCATGATAGGGTATAAGAGTGTGTTCCTTGGAACGGTTTTGATAAAAAGTGGTCCAAATGTGTCATTTGCCATCAATATGGAAAGGAGTTATATTTAGAATGATAACTGGTAGAGTTTCTATCAGTTTTACTACTTGCACAAGCAGTGTGCTACATGTCTCATTTTCTTGAACAAGACAGATGCCTCTGGTGTGAAAAATACAGATGTTAGAGTATACAACAGACAACTGTGGTTTATCAAAAATACACTACTGGCACTGACTGATGTCAGACTTAATCATTCAGCATTCTAGTGGGAGCGAGTGAATTATTGGGTCTTAGTCATGAGTAGTTTATGTTTAAAAAGTAATACGTCATCTTGTTTCTTCTTTATAGGGTTTGGAAACTATTGAGCAGACAGCAATGCCTGAGGCTTTAGGTAAGAAGCTGAACAGAACCCAGAAGTGAAGGTGCACAACAAGAGCGTATAGACGTGGACAAGTATCCATGTTTTTTCTGAAAAAAATGTCAATTCAAGAAAAAATTCAGCATTAGAAAGATTACATTGAAACATGGAGCCCTCGGGGCGGGGGAGGGGGCAGGAGGCAGGGGAGGAGATGGAACCTATGTTTATTTGAAAAATAAATTTCCATATGTAATCTCAGCAAAATATACATTACTTAACAATTATGTGTTTAAATCTAGGCATAGTTTAACAAACAGATTCTTAATTTATTCACTGCTTATCATATTCTAGATGATGTTTAAACAACATTACCCACACACACACACAGCACTGTTTTATTAGTTTAGCGGAATTCACCTGTATAAAGAAATTATTTTTATTCCACCATTTGCTTTTAGCAATCATAAATCAGGTGGTACACACCCGTGTTTGGGTTCACCAAATTGAATCATTCATTTCTTCTGTGCTATGTTCTTTCAGCAATAGCATTAAAAGTTGCTGAGCAGATATAAGTCTACTAACAAGGCATTAAAATTGCTCAATATTTTGTAATATGAAATATTTATTTAAAATTGTTCAACAAAAAAAAATTATATCAAGCATGCCCATAATTTGATGGAAAAATACTTTCCCTTTAAATAAAAAAATGACTAGCGTGAACCCAGGTAAAATGAAAAGAAGAAGGCATGTCTTGAAAATATCAAGCCAAACCTGAAAGTTATTTATATAAGCTACCCAGCTGAGATCAAATTTGAGGTCTGTGGGGCTGTTAACTCAAGTAACGTTTGAAGGATCACTGTATTGTGCAAAATGACTATCATCTACACACAGCTCAAGTGCAAAGCTAGAAATTTGAACACACTGTTGATCTCATTAGGAGTCACAGAGATGCAGTACATTGTCCCACTCACTCTAAAACCATTGCTGCCAAGTGTCCATGATTACATCTCAGAGATCTTGAGGAGGGAATCTTTTGGAACATAATAAATAACCGTCTTATCTTGCATATTTTTGAAAATTTGCCCATCAAGGAATATAATTTTTGAGAGGTAATATTAGTTACCAGTTAGCTCAGCACCCCATAGGAGTGGGTCCTGTATACCTCTATAGTGAATTTCTGCAAATATAGGATCTGATTCAATAAAAATGATCAAAGGGCTGGAAAGAATGGGCCAGATTCTCCAAGGTGGCTGTTTGCATGACACCACTGGCAAATTCTGGCTCTAAAGTTGCTCAGTTGACCCAGGTAGAATCAAACCAGTGTAAGGATAAACTTCTGGTGGCTGAGATCTGACATGGGGGACTCTTACACCACTTACCCAGCCTCCTATTGGCATAGCAGGGGTAAGTGGGTGTGGCCAAAATGATCCTGCACCATACTAATCTTAGGCTGCATATTTTGGCCCCTTGTGACTATCTGTAGTTAGCTCAGGAGAAAGACCCTGCACCGGGGACACAGTGGTAGCAGGATCAGGGGAATGCAAAGGTACACATTAAAACAACCTCGCACCCCTTGACCTGCTGCATTTCAGCTGCACCCTAAAATCTAGCCCACTGACCTATGAGGAAACATGAACAGAAATGAAGATGTATAATTTGGTTAAGTGATTAATAAGGAGGCCATGACACCAGTCTGCAAATATTTGAAGGATGTAGAGGAGTTCCTTAAGGAAGGGAAGGGGACTGCATGTAACTAGGAATAAGAAAATGAAATTAAGGAAGAAATACATATTGGTGTTCCCAACTGGGCCATATCATGCCATCAATAGTTAAGCAGAGGATGCTCAATGAAGTCAGCACAGAATTCTGCTTAAAAAACAAAGATACCGGTGAGATCCATCAGGCTGTGGAATTATCCTCTAGGCTAGGGGGGAAAGTGGAAACCCATCATTTGAGACATTTGAAATTAGTCTGGACAAAACACTAGTGCAGAGATCAATCCTGCAGTGGCATAGAGTAGGACTATGGAGGAAAGGTAGATGACTTAGTAAGTCTTTTCTATCTCCAGCCTCTATGATTCCATGCCTTCTGAATCATGGATTTTAATGATCACTGGGAGTCTGAGTAGGAATCCAGATTTTATTTTCATTTTTAACTCAGAGACAGATCAAAACCTGTTGGGTCAAAAAAGGCCCTCAATGACCTCGGAAACAAACAGCATATTGGTAAGGAAAACCTTTTATTTATGTGATAAATGTAATGTTTTTTAAACTCTGGTGACTGGACTAAAATGAAAGAACTGAGAAAGAAATCTACATTGGTCCAAAGATACAAGTGCCTGGAATATCTTCTTGGAAGTGGCAAGATTGGTGCACAAGTGGAAAACTCAAAGCAATTTAGGATTGCCTAAGACAAGATAACAAGAAATCCACCATCTCCTTAGTTCAACAGGATAGTACTTCATATTTATATCATAGTTTAACACCATCTCAGTACCTAAGATTTCCTATACTGTATAGAATGAGGAATCTGAGAAGTTATTCCTGTATCGTATGATCCATTTACATAAATGTCCTCTCAATTAGTCCAGACTTTGAGAAGCCCCTTAAAGTCAGGTGGCTAGCCTCTTTAGTAGAGAGAAACATAGTTTTACTGCAGGAAGAGAATGGTCAAGAACAAGCAATTGACTTCACTAGTGTGAAACTTTTCTCCCAAGAGACTCGTTATTCAAGGACTGAAAAAAGAATGGCTTTCCATCAAATGGACTTTGGAGAGTTTCAGGTACTATCTCCAGGGGCAGGAACTTGTATTAGAGACCAAATAGAGATGTCTACACTAGAACGAGAGAGAGAGATAATTTGTACTGTAGGAGATGGTACCTGCCCCTGCAGCCATATACATTTACCATTTTTCATTGACCTTGGCAACAGAATATGGCAGTAGATTTTTTCATGAGCAGAGGAATCTTTTCCACTTTCAGGAGAGGGACAAGGTAATGTAATGACGAGGGCTCTTTAACTCCTGTAAGCTGGAGCATGGCTGGGCAGATGGTTTTCGCTCTACCTAACCTAACCTTTCCTTGTCTCACTCAATCACTCCAGCAGCATTATTTGTCCTTTATCTCCATGCCTGGACTGAGATTCATCTGGAATGAATCTAGTTTATAGGGTGGGAATCTGGCAGTGGGAATGGAGGTATGCAGCAGCAAGACCATATTGTAGCATGTCCTTTGAAATGAGAGCCTGCGAGGTGCTAAATATTGAACTCTTCCATTTTCCTTGGCATGTGGTTCGTGTTTATTGGTGATTCTGATGGATCTGCACCTAGGGAAAGATTTTGATCGCATGAGAAAGAAGCCATTTGGAAAGCAGGTTAGTAGACAGAGGGCTATGATTGGTGGAGGGATTTATGGG
This sequence comes from Emys orbicularis, assembly GCF_028017835.1. Taxonomy (NCBI): domain Eukaryota; kingdom Metazoa; phylum Chordata; order Testudines; family Emydidae; genus Emys; species Emys orbicularis. Next base: position 81,014,080 of record NC_088692.1, on the reverse strand, counting down.
TGGGTTCAAGAACCTTATAAAGCAGGCTCCTTTCCCCAATTAATTCACCTAAGTAAGGGAGCCCAGAGGGAAGATCTGGCAGAATTATTAAGGTAGCCTGATGGAGACAAAGAGCGTCTGTCATGTTTCCCTCTGGTTTTGGCTGGTCATTCTCTAAAGTTGAGCAATGCTCATGGGTTTGGATTTGCCGAGTTTTGTGCAAACATTTTTTTTTCAGTTCCTCCCCAAACCTTAAATCCTTTGTGCTAAATTCTGCCCTCACTTACATCCCAGAAATCCTGTTTTGTATTACAAGGAGTTGCCCAAGTGTAGGAAAGCACAGAATTTAAGTCCTCCTGTTTAAGCAGAGGCTTTTCCCCTCTGCAATGAAAAAAACCCCAAAACTATCCCTTTCTGTGAAGAATAGCCCGCATACGGGCTGGAAAGTCCAGATTTGAAGCTCATGGAGTTTATGTAGAATCATCCTGCTGGGGAGTGCCTCACCATGGAACAGGAGCATGCACCTCCAACATTTCCAGGGAATGTCAGATCTTGGGACATCTTCAGGTGGCTGGGACATTCGCTCACATACTTAGGTGCTTCAGCACTATTCCCTGGTTTCTCCCATTCCCTGTCTCATTCATGACAACATGACTCCTTTGGGACCCACGTTCCCCTGGACTGCTGACTCCCTACAAAAATACATCACTGCTTGGGTGGCAAAATCCCTACAGGGGAATGGAGGAGGAGGAGGAGGTCACAAAGAGCAACTAGTGCCTTAGCTCTCATACAGTACAGCAACACTTTATCCTTCAAAAGTTTGTAGCCTCCATTTTGCATGGGAGGTTTCTATAGCATGAGAGGAACTGAGGAGGAGCATGGGGTTTAGGCTCAATCTCCACATACGTATCCAAATAAAAATGGATTAAATCACTAGAATTTCCACTGTTTTAATCTCCTCCAAATGAAAAAAATAAACCTGACTGGATGATTTGGCCCAGTCTGTATTCTCCTCCTGTTGGATTCTGTAGGCCAGGGGTTGGCAACCTTTGGCACACGGCTCGCCAGGGTAAGCACCCTGGTGGGCCTGGCCGGTTTGTTTACCTGCCATGTCCGCAGGTTCGGCTGATGGCGGCTCCCACTGGCCGCGGTTCGCCGCTCCAGGCCAATGGGGGCTGTGGGAAGCGGCGCAGGCCGAGGGATGTGCTGGCTGCTGCTTCCCGCCACCCCTATTGGCCAGTGGGAGCCACGATCAGCCGAACCTGCGGACACGGCAGGTAAACAAACCGGCCAGGCCCACCAGGGTGCTTACCCTGGCGAGCCGTGTGCCAAAGGTTGCCAACCCCTGGTGTAGACAATACATCCATGACATCACAGACACTTCCATGGCAAGAGGTGTAGAATTATGACTACAAGACTGAACAGAAAGAAGATATGAGGGGAAACTCCCTTCAAAAAAGGTGATTTCAGCAAAGGGAAATGAGGAAGTCTAGCTATCTACATTTTGTAGAAACCTCACCTCTTTTCCAGGTGTGAAAGTCCTTTAAATAGACTTTATTGCAAAGGGTGTGATTCTGCTCCCACTTACACTGTGCAAATCAAGAGTAAATCCACTAAGTTATTTGAGTTCTAAACCAGTTCATAGCCAGCATGAAATAAGAATTAGACCCCAAACATATATACAGTACAGCACTATATATGTGTGTGAATAATTAATTGAAGTTATAATTATATTACTCATTATAGTGGCAGAGAATTTTATTACTTTGGTGAAAGGTTAGTTAGGCTTTTTTCTGTTTTGACTGTTTCAGCACATCAGGCAGTAATTTAGCATTCAAGCTCAAAGTCTTTTTTTTTTTTTTTAATGAAAAATTGTTTAGTGCTCCCGGGGAGAAAAAACAAATTTCCCTTTACCTGGTTCACCATTTTTTGCTTAAGGGACAACGGATTGCTGAGCAGGCTCCAGGAAAAAAAATAGCTTAGTTGTACAAAAGGAAAGTTTGCATAAATCATTTCAACTCTTTGAGAAATTTTTTTTGCATTTTCTTTCTCGCAACATTACTTTTGAATGCGAGACAGAAGCAGTTTTGCTAGTGATCATATAGCAAGTCCAATTCAGTATGGATGTGCTTTTTAACTTGTCAAAGATCCTTATCCCCGCAACCATCCAAACAAATTCTCCTCTTCCTCCCTCTTCTCCTCTCGCTGTAATGATTATGTTCACAGTGCACATAGAGAAGGTAGATAAAACCATAAATACTCTTGCAGGAAGGTTGCAATGTACCGTTACTTTATTTCTTAGAATTCAGAACAACAACACACAAGAACCCCAAAACAGAGAGAGACAAAGCAGGCTTCTCCCTAAAACAGAGAGGCACAACTCACCCCACCTTACTCTAGGCTGGTTGGCTGCTGACAGATGGATGCTAGACCCAGATTGCCCGCTTCCCTACAAATGTTCCCGGCCCTGCCAGCAAGCAGGGCCAGGACACCTCCCTGAAATTTAAAGTGACAGTCTACAATTTTAACAGAGTTTTCAACATGCCCCAATTATTATCTTAACTCTTGGGCCTGACACTACCCAGGGATCCCACTATTTTGGATGGCATACTCACCCAAGTTGGTTATCCCAGGGACTGCACAAGGCTGAACATAGTTTGTGCTGTTGAATAGAGAAACTTTTTTTCTCTATTTGAAATCCCGTTAGGGCAGCAGTCCCAAACTTTTGAGCCACTCCCCTCCTTCTGTAAAACAAAGCCAATCATGTCCCCTTACACCCCACCATGGTATCAGAGCAGCATGGGGGAAACTTGCAGGTCCCTGGTTTTGTGCCCCCTCAGCTGGCCTTTCATGTTCCACCAGGGTGACATATTCCACACTTTGGGTAGACCAGCTACAGGCAAACCCACTTGCACGTTTCCTGGCAGGTGAGTTTGCCCTTTCAAAGCATGAGGCAAAATTCCCACACCACTTTGGGTGTAGCCAAGCATCATCCCTTCTCCTCTCCCCTACCCTCAAAACACAGGGGGGGTGGAGAAATCCTGGCCTACATTGAAGTCAATGAGAATTTTGCCATCAGCTTCACTGGGGCCAGTTTTCACCCCGGAACTTCAGTCTGAGGCTGCAGTCTACTCCTTGATTCCAGCAGCAGCAGCATGAGGAGGAACTATAGTGACAAACCACTGGCTTGAGCCCCAGACTTCCATCGTTATAATCAACTCTCACGTCACTTTAGGACTTCCCTGTTACTTACACTTGAGCCCCGGGTGCTCTGAAGCTTTAGAGTTTACATAGATTTGGGTGGCTTTGGGCTTCCCTGGCAGCAGCGTGCCATGCTCTCTGGGGCAAGACTAATGGGGACGCTCCAGAGCAAGTGTAAAGTTTGAGATGAGCAGCCGCTGGGCCCTGCCTAGAGCCAGCCACCTGATCTTCGAATGCAGGGAAAGCTGTGGGGCACAAAAGAAAGCCTGGAGCATGTTTGGAGGGAAGATTGATCTAATCCGATCTGAACCTGAAAAATGGTCAGTTTAGGTTCAGATAAGGAGGGTAAAGGACGATTCTGGTGTATTCTAGCCAGGAATTGACATGCTGTAGTATCTGTTGTCTGACAGTAAGATCTAATTTAGCAAGGCTGCAAGACCATTAGTTTTAAGGTGATAGCAGCCTCTTCTTTTCCCTTTAAAGAGAGATCTTTTGATCCTGTATGGACAGTCACTGTCTGTTTCTTTCATTGTATGGCATAACCCATTTGTTTTACCCCGGGGATGGAGCGTTTGATCTGATTCCTGGCCTAATGGTGGAAAATAGGAACAAAATGGTGAAGATCAGGGTTTGCATTATATGCATGGCAATATAAAAGGAGCTTCTGAAAGGGGAAAAAAGTCCTTCGCAGAGAAAAGATGTGTCCCTGACATGGATGTGTGTTTCTGTGTATCCCGGAGACAGAAAGTGAGTTTGTAGTTGAAGAGCTGAGTAAATTGTGACAAGATTATGGGATTAATCAGAACCAGGCAAGCAGGGCCAGGGGAATGGGTGTCATTTGCATGTGCTGCCATTACTAGACCTAGAAGCAGTGCAGTACAAAATCCTTCCCATGAAGAGCTTCTCAAAGGCCCAGTGTGCATGGAGACTAAGAATTAAGGGTTAGGTACTGGCTAGCAGAAGGAGCAGAAGCCACTCCTTAGACCACTGGAAAATTATTTTAGGGGATCCAGGCCCCTAAGGGTCAGTGACCTTTCTCTTTCATTTTTACTAGGTCTTCATGACTTTTGACATTTTTACCATGACAAAATTACAGCCAGGACATGTGCATCCAGCAGGCAAACAGGTCAGGATTTATCTTTGTAGATCTACTGTACCTGTTTGACACTCATGCCTCTATTCTAAAAACAATCAGGGATGATTTTCTGCCACAAGAAACAGCTACTAAATCTTCTCTTTGCCTTCACCTCAGCTCAAAGGAAACCACAAAACACACCTTTTCTTTTGCCCTGCACACTTACCGTAGTTCAATGCTTCTTCCTGTTCAACTTACAACTCCTCCCTTGCCCCGCGCCACCACATAACAATGCAGTACTTTGATTTGATCTCTCTATTACAAATAGTGTATATGCAGGAAGAGTAAGTAGCCATTGGAGTTCACAGATACTGTCCCAATGCCAAAAGACCAGTCTCTTACCTCTTAGACTCTTGTCAGTCACACCTTTATCGCACTATACTGCTGTCTGATATGCTTTCCCCCACCTGTGCAATGCCTAAATGTGTCTTCTTGAGCACAATGGGGGATGATATTCACCTCCCAGCCTGGGATTTGTTTTCATTGCCCACCAGAGATTCATGGTTTTGCAGAAAGGGGGTCTGAAAACAGGAGTAGCATATGTGCCATCCAGCATTGCCTGGCATAGGGCCTGCTCCTGCTCCACTGAAATCACTCAGATCTTTGCTACAGTCTCTAATAGAGGCTGAATCAGGCCCACAGAGAAGAGCCATTTATGGGTCACGTTCTCTGTTGGTGTAAATGGAAATAACTTAATTGAAGCCTATGGACACGGCTTATTTACACCAACAGAGAATTTGGCCCTATGTCTTCAGGATGTTCTAAGTATCACCCAGCTCCTGCCTTTCAAGGACATGACCCTAGAGAGATTGTGGGAACAGATAGGGCTAAACAATTCAGGGATACAACATGAGTCGGAAACTTCTGCTGCCAGTCCCTGTTCAATTCCATCTGTCTACTGAGGGCAGTGTTTATTGCCTTAAATATTGTACCCAGGCAAGGTGGTGATGGGTGTAGATAACGAGAGAGAGGGAAAGAAAATGAAAAAAAGAAAAAAACATCTAATTTTGTTCTACAAAATAATGAGCAAAAGAGTTTTAGAAGATAGAAACCCACTCATTCCCCAAGACTTTGTTCCTCGTAACTGACAGTGTACTAACTCTTTAAAAGGAATAGAGAGAGCACTGCAAGTGATAGAGAGGTGACTTTCCTCTCCACAAAGGAGATCTCCATCAGCAGACTGACAAAAACTAATGGGAAGAAAATAATAAAAGGAGTTGAATAGGACCAATCTTTGATTTTTTGGGGTGGGGAGGAGAGAGGGGATGGGAAGCAGGCGGGGAGGGGGGTGTAGGATGGGAAGGCACTGTTACATGAAAGAAATATTCTTTGCCTTCAATTGCAATGTTTTCCCAAGCTTGTCATGTTAGCAGATTCCAGGGGGGCAGAAATCAGTTTTAAAGTATCACAGGAATCCCGCAAGAGTTTTAATTGCCAGGCATCTATGCTCTGTGCATTGTAGTTGAGTGTGGGCCCAGCCCTACAAAGTGCGGAGTGTCCCGATGGCCAACTGAAGTCAGTGGCTCAGCCCCGGACAAAAGTCATTTGGCATCTCCATGAACCAAGTCCTGAGCCCAAACCCAGCATGTGAGACCAGGGAGGAACTAGAAGAGCCATGTTCTGCCCCGACCACGTTGAGTATTACCTTACTCTGAAAGAAGTCCCATTGAAATCAGTGGTATAGCTTGCAGAGTAAGGTACTACTTAGCGTGAGTAAAGGTGGCAAAATCTGGGTCAAATTATTTCAGACAATAATAGTGTGATACATCCTGTGGGGGAGATGAATATTATCCTCATTTTACTGAGGCACAGGGAGGTTAAGGGACTTGCCCTGGGTCACACAGTAAGTTGGTGGCAGAGCTGAGAACTGAACCACAAATCTCCCAGTCCTGTCCTTTTATCACAAGACCAAAATTCCCCTTTAAAACACACAACCCATTAGGGAACAAACTGAGGACAAAACAGAAAAGGTTTTGAAATTTGCTGCAGAGGACACAGTATGATAAATGTGTTTCAGGGCTGCTCTACAGAGAAACTGGAAACAAAACAATGAATCCATGATAATTCACACCTTGGGTTATTGTCCTCTGTTTAAAGAAGTTGTTAAAAATTGACTTAAGTTACATGGAAATAGCACACTTTTAGTCCAAAATAAGAGTGCCCACACGGAGAACTGAACCAAAATAACTAAAGCTGTGAATCACAGCCATCCTACTTATTTTGGTTCCAGTTTCTGTCTAGACAAGCCAAAAGTGAATGCTGAGTCCTACTGAGAACTGAAGCAACGAGGACCAGCCATGCTGTTTTTTCAGAGTGGTTTCATGTTCACATATGGTGTCTCATTTTCCCTTCTGATCTATAGGATTGCTGTAGGATCTGAAAGATCTCATCCTGTAGGATTTGACCGTGCATCTTTGAACTTGAATCTCTAGAGATGAATGGTTAGTACATTAATTCACTCTACCACCTCATCCTCCCTATTGTTTATAACTAAATTGTATTCCTGGGACCCCAGCAACCATGTTCTAATTAGATACCTTTGTGGTGTGTTTCATTTGGTCATTTATTTTATATCCTTTCTAGCTCAGCTTCTTGAAACTATGCTCACCAATCTATAAAGCCTGAAAGCCAGTAAGCTTTTTACATGGTACGTATCTCTAACATTTATGTTCATTGAATAAAACTGCTGAAGGAACTTTGCCTTCCCTAAGGTGAAGAGAAATTTACCAAAGTTACATCTACATAGAAGCAACTACAGCTAAAATAAACCCCTATGTATTTTTCATATGTAAGATAAAAACGCAAAGGGGGATTTTTGCTCAAGACGACTGGCTAGACAACCCAGTCTTGCAGATATTCACTGTTTCTCCTAAGTGATGCCACATACGAGGCCTGCAGGTGCCACATTTCAAATCATATGAAATTACAAGTTAGCAAGCGCTCTCTCCCCATGGGCTCAAATACTATTTCTTAAAGGCTCAAAATAGGACACAGGCTGGAGGGGAATTTTATACTCTCTGAAAGGGAATTTCTGTGTTCACTTAGAATGACATATGTGATCTTTTCTCCCCTCAAAATGTCCCTGGAAAATTTTTATAATTGAGGACATGTCTATTATATCTGCAGCCCCTCTTGTGTGATACCCTAGTCAACATCTGCTTCAGACACAAATAGAACCAAGAGCTCCATGCTTTCCTCTAGCACTCATCATTCTAGTGCAGCAGTGTCTAGAAACAGGGGACACTCTTCTCTTGAATAATTTACAATTCTCTGCCTGCCACTCCCACACAACAAAATTCCAGTTGCTAAAATAATCCATGAGCACTCCTTTCAAAGCCAGTTTAAGCTGAAACAGGTTCACAATCTCCTGAATGTGCAATTTCATTTAAAATGGTTTTATCATCTCCTGCATTTGCTTTGTGTTCTTCTTCCCATGTGATTTGAGACTGATTCCAAGCAACATTTCCCAATTTCTGCATCAAGTTCTATTTCCTTGTGCTACCTGTTCTTCAATTCTCCTTCATCCCTGATAAATAGCATCATCCAACAGACCAGCAGGACTAGGGCAATATTTTAGATTTCCTATAATAGAACTCAATTTTTGTTTCAGGCAAAGTGTAATTTTGTCTCAATCAGCAGTCAGTAACCACATCGCCAATTAGATTGAAGTACACTTTACAACAAAATATGCAAAATTACTGAGAAAAAATTCACAACACAGACAGAAGCTCGATTGTGGGTAAAATAAATATAACTGATGCATCCTTCAGGCCGCAGCATTGATTATTATTTATTATTACAAACTCTTCAAAACAGGATGATTTGATGTCAACATGTTATTTTAGGAAGTGCACAATTGAAGAAAGCATTATTTGCATGGATTGAGTCATAAAATATGTTTACTAAGAAGAGATGTGCACTTTTATTTGAAATGATTTTGAATAATAAAGAGGAACTAAGACAATCTTGAAGTATGATAGTTGGAAAGAACATCCAAGTTTTTAAACAGGTTTCAATTCAGAAAGAATAGTTTTTGGATGAGGCTAGAGTTTCTCTCTCTCTCTTCTCTTTTTTAATTCGTGTAAAGTAAAATTCTATCTGGCTGAACTTAAAAAAAAAATACAGAGTAATAGCAAATTTAGGGTCACTCTCTCCTGAATCACAAGCTGACTTTGGAAACTCCTCTTGCATAGCAAGAATCAGTACTGTCTACTTGCATTGATCTCCTTTCCAAGCAGAATATCATCATGCCTGATGTGACATATGGAATGAGAAGAAAGTAATAATGAAAATCAATGAGTCTAAATATTCTCTGCTTTTAACTCCCCAGTCAGTCTCTATGGTTGTGGGTTTTTTTCCCAACTGCACCTTCTTGTTTAATTCATATTATCCACAGTGCTATACAAGAATATCTCAAAAAATTCAGTGTCAGTTGAAAAGCACAAACATTCAAAAAGAATTTTTCTCTCTCTGTATACACACACACACACACACACACAGAATTTCTTTTTGAATGTTTGTGCTTTTCAATTGAGTTCAGCTGACACTGAATTTATATACACACACCTCAGATGGATAGGGCATTGAACTGGGACCGAAGAGACCAAGGTTCAATTCCCGGGTCTGCTGTGTGACCTTGGGCAAGTCACGTCCTTTCTTGGGCCTCAGTTTCCCCATCTGTAAAATGAGGATAATGATACTGCTCTCCTTTGTAAAATGCTTTGAGATCTACTGTTGTAAAGCTCTATATAAGGGCTAGCTATTAAGGTTATTATTATTACTATAGTGTTTCCTAGAAGTGCCAGTCACAATCAGGGCCCCGTTTTGCTAAGCACTGTGAAACCAGAGTAAGTCCCTGCCCCAAAGACCTTACACACAAAAATAGCCAAGACAAACTCCACAATCAAACACAACGATAGACTGATATCCACCTGTACAGAATAAGGGCCCAAATATAGAGATGCAAAGAAAAGAAGCCATTAAGCCCATACTACTGCAAAAGCTCAGTCTTTGGGGTAGTGAAAGGGGTTCACCATTGTTACCAACCTCTATCCTCTACCCAGGATACTGCCAGGGTGGGCAGCTGTGACTGCAAACAGAATTCACATAAGTTCTGCCAGTGGGAACCTTGGAGGGGAACTGCTGCATCGGCATACTGCTACTGCCCTCATCGCATGGTTGTCAGTGGGAATCTGCAGCTTCCATTTACAGGAGAGAAGCAGGAAGTACACTGTAAATGGAAGTTGTAGATGCTTTGCTACCCCAACCAGAACTTTCTCCATCATTAGGGGCCTCTGCCTATATTAGCATACACCAGCCATGAATTTGGCCCCAGGACGAGAGGGCCATAGATCCTTTATGGTACTTTTCAACTTCTCATCACCTCCTAGAAGTGATTTTTTTTTATGATGATGATGTCAATATGAAGGGGGGGGGGAATCTAGTAACTGCTCACTATGTAGGTTTCCATACTACTACTATGTTCAAGAAATTCAGGATCACTGACGATACCTAGCTAAAAACCTTCAAGTGCTACATTTATATAGCTATATATGTGTGTCTATTTATTTCCCTTTAGAAAAAAAGCCTATCTTTTTAGTGCTTGTATGATTCCAAATATTCTTCTGAAATGCTTATAAAATCATTTTTAATTTTCAATTAAACGTGCAGGAGATTTTCTAACAGCTTTCAAAAGAGCCAAGGAACAAATCTAGTTGGGAAAACCACATATAATTTAAAATAAAAATTGGCTATCACAAAAAAAAATGTGCCTTTTTAAATACTCAAAGGCACTCAATATACTCTACAAAAGCATGTGCACACAGAAGACTGAAAATTAGTTAAGTATAGTGGCTCAGATAATACATTGATGAGGATGATAATAAATAAATATTCATTTTTTGGTGTATCACAACGAATTTACTTTCCAATTCAGGAGTGCTACACTAGGAAGGAATCTGGCACATTGTGTTTGGATGCCTAACCCATTAAGGCTTCTTGAATCAGTTGTTATGTAAAAAGAGGAAAAGGAAAGAATTGTATTTAAAAAGTGTATTTCTTTAAAAGCCCAATTTATCATTTTAGGTACCTAGGAAGTAGCAGCTTTTGTCCTTTTTCAGGAGCAATTGTAAAGTATTACAAAAGCAAACACCATTGTGCGTTTGGCTGCACATGTATTCTCTTAACAGTTCACCCTATTTCATGCAACGGAAAGAATTATTTCATTGACCGGTGTAGGATCAGCAAACTATGTAGTTTCATCGAGTAGTGCGGGCACGATACTGTATACTGTGACTATACATAAAGGGTGGGAGGGGGCTCCTATGTGCTGACACGGGGGTTGGAGTGAGCAACGGCAAGACCGGTACCTTTGTTATTATCACCACCCTATGATGGACAGGCTCCTGGAGCTCGGAGGCTACTGCAGCTCAGAGGCGAGAGCCGTCACCACAGAGCAGGTCTGTGGCCTATGCAGGTGAAAGATGATTCCTCCTCCTGACCCCTGCAGAGTTTCCCCGTGTCAAGTCCCTCTATTTGGGCTAGGCGTGGAGGACACAATTTGCCCCGAATGCTTTCAGAGCTTCATTTAGAATGTTATGACTCACGACAAACAAGCGGCTCTGACTGACATTCTGTACAATCCCACTGACTTTCCCCCCTATTGGGGTGCACGGAGTAACAGTCACTGCAGAATCTGGATCTAAGAGGCGCTTTAAATATTTCTTAATTTAATGCCCAGTTTAGTATAATATAAACCCAGCAATTTGATTTACCAGTACTTTTATCCCACTAAAATTGTGTGCTACAAAATGTGAGCCTAGAGTACATGGTTTGACCAGATATTCAAGACCTCAAGCTCTTAAGGATTTGACAGAGAATAAATGTAATGCACTGCTGCTCGTGAAGGGGATGGTAGCAGATATAGACCCACAGTACTATTCCCTGATTTTAAAGAATCAGTGCTTAGACATCCGTTCTGGAGTTATAGTAAAACAGCTGAAAATTAAATAGCTTGCAAGTAGACCATGTCACTGATAAAAACAATGTTTTGTTTTTAAAGGTTTATATTTTATAATGCAAGGAAGAAAATTCTCTTTCCTTTCCTTTCTCATTTTTTTTTCTGAATTAAACTTCTTTCATGCAAGAGAGGAATTTATTAACTTCAAAGTTGCATAATGACAATAGTTCTTTGATCTTGAATTCCATCAAATTTCAGGTCAGCTTGGGAAAGGCAATGACCAATTTAGTTCAATAGTCAGTGACATAAAACCAATGATTGAGCGCCTTAAAAATGATACTTCAGCTTTGGAATTACAAAACTAGGGAGACTGACAAAAGTTCTACACCAAGACAATAAATACTGTGCATATAAAGCTAAATTCCTGTTAGCAGTACAGGTGCTGGCAAAACAACACGAATTCTCAAGAACAGGCTTATCAGCTGGAAAAAAAAAAGGGGGGGAACAGAGTCTTGTGTAATCTATAACCTTTATAAGTACAGCATATATAGGCATATTAAATAGAAAACAAAGACTACATTCACATATTGAACAATAGAATTGCAGGAATACATATCATTCTCCTATAATCTGCAAAAATATTCCTTGGATTCCCCAGCTAAAATGACACACGCACAAAAGTATTCCAACAACTAGAAACAGTTAAAATTTTAAATGAAGAGAAATTCTGAGAATGTATTGGGTATATGACATTTGGGGGTCCATTGTGCGCTGTGTCACTCCAGCAAACAAATTAAAATTGCAGTAAATAGGGGTCTTTGTCTTTAATTTAGGAAGAATGTGTGTGCATTTGATCTTGACTAGCATTGCTCCTGCAGATTCCCAAGCATAAGACAGATGGCAGTGCAACCAAGCTAGAATATCGGCTTCCGTTCGCTCCCCCTGGGTCTAACTCCTATTATCCACTTGTAAATTAACCTGTCAATTTATCAATCAACACCATCTTGATTCTCCCCTGTTCCACTGCCCAGCATTGCAGTGAATTTGCCTCGTAAATAACTGGGAGCCCCATGTTTGTTAGTATTGTGAATGAGTTTATTATCACTTTGATGACTGCTATGAATCACAAATGCTGCCGAGAGCCTGATAAGAAAAAAAGAGTACACTCACACATTAACAGAGTTGAAACTATTTGGGAGATAAAAGATGGAGTAACAATGATAGCAAATCATTTCAATTGGGGAAAAAATGGACTAAAATTGTATTTTTTGTGTGTGTTGGGCAACTCTCTGCTAAAAGGGAAAAAAATAAAAAGGAATAGTTTCATTTGTAATGCTCAGAAGTGTCTTCAGTGCTACATTGCGGGGCTGTGGCAACTTGCTCCTAGAATTTCTGAGAGACTATTAGATTGCATGGTCTATTTGCAAATTTCAGAAGAAAAAAAGCTGTTCTTTTAGATGCAACAAGTATTTATGTTTATGCTATTTTAATACTATTCAGAACTGTAAGTAAGTTATGATAAGGAAAAGCCAATGCGTTTAAACCAAAAATAAATACAAACAAAACAGTAGGAAGGGAGAGGACTATGGATTAAAGACAGTGGTTTCAATACTGATCACTTCTAGAAAATGCACTAAAATAATAATGTGACTATTTGTTAATTATACAATTGTTTTGTTTTTCTTTTGAAAAAGTTTCAGAGTATTTGTTCAAATGAGTTAACTTTGTTCTGATTCAAAAAATGAAGGACTGTAATGTCAGATGACAGCCTAAGTGTAACATACCTTAATGACTTTAAATGTTTTATAGTATTACATAGTATGAAAAGTACAATTGATTTTTACAGATTTGTGTTCAAAAACTCACCTAGTTCAATAACATAGCAAAGACTTTATAAGGTAATACATGTGCCTTTGTAGCCCATTGAAACATGTACCTCAAATCTAAATAAGTGACAGATTAGATGTAAAAGTTAGAAATAGCTAAGCCTGTGTGACTCATATTTTGTATCAAATGTAAAATCATGTTCTACAGAAGTTACATTTGGAACTTAAAATCATAATATAAATGTATGTTTATCTAGAAAGTTAGATCACTATAAGCAAAAAGAAACAAAATCTGTTCTGTTTCACCAGTGTAATGCCAATGAAACCACTGAGCAAGCAATGGGTAAAGAAGGGTAGAATCTGAACGTAGGTTTATATGTTAAAAACAAAAACTCAGTTACAGACTTTCAAAAGAAACCAACAAAATTATCTTGCTTCATTCTTTACATTCTGCTTTTTTACCCTGCTAGTTATTTCTCGTTTATTCATCTCTTATCATATTCTTTTAGCATCAATAATATTTTTAGAGTGCTACCGAGAAGTTCGTGGCAAACTTCAGACAACTTTTTCAATTTACTTTGCAAAATATCCTGTAAAATCCAATTATTTTATAAAAATGCACTTGGTTTGGACTGATACACTTTTATTAGATCTATACTTTTTTTTTTTTTTTTTAAGATCTATTTTAGTCATGTCTTTCCAATTCACCGACAGTTTCTGGGCCTGATTCTGATCTCAAATCCTGCATAAATCAGGAATGATTAGAGATGCCAGTGGAGGGTCACAGTTGTAGAAGTGGGGTAAAATTAGATCAGAACGAGGATCTATATTTATAACTACAGAATGTGTAATTTGTAGTAGATTAAGATTTAAAAAACACAGCATTTATAGAACTATTTCTCAGAGGTTTTGTGTATCTGTACTGCAAATCTACAACACACAGTTGGTGGAACACGAGTGGTAAACAACACAAATGCACACAGAGAAGTAGTTGTTATACAATAAAATCTCTGGCACAATTAAGGTAAAGGAACAGGATGTATGCTCAACATTGTTATGCCCAATATATCATTGGTGGAAAAGTAATGGAAAGTGAAATTATTTGTTAGAATGCAATTTAGGGAACCTGATAGGTTGTCCATTTTATTCAATTTATAATTAAGATAGTGTTTAAATTTGAAATGAATTCTATATATGCATGTTCAATAGGCTATAGCACAACAATAAGAATGGAATCACATCTCATTTTATCATAAATTGTGTAATAAGCGATAAGGTAAAAACTAGGGCTACAATCCTTCCAGCAAAAATGAAAGAGAGCGACCTCAATTGCCCTAATTCATTCTGCTTTTTTTTTTAGTCTCTTCATTTTCCCTCTGTTCACATTATTAGCTTACACATGAGTGCATTATTAGAAAATAACAAAGCCAAACGGGGAGCCTTGGAAGAAGTAGGAGATAGGATCCCCTCTACAGCTGAAAAGTATTCTCATTTCATTTGTTAGGAGTTGCAAAAATAGTTTTATTGCCAGGGAGGGACAATGACCTCTCTCTTTCAACAAGCTTGGTGGTTGGTCTTTTGATGGAAAAAACAAGGGGATACAACATCTGGTAATTTGTGTTACCGGGCTTAGCTGAAGGTCTTAACGATGTAAGCAGATTATTTCTGAAGAAGAACAAAAAAAATTCCGGAAGACTCAATGAACTATTTAAAGTTATTAGCCGGTGCATTCTGGCACTTCAGCACTCTTTTTGGATTCCTTTTCTTTTTAGAGGTACGCCTTGGGAGCAGATTGTTCTAAAAGGAGTTCTACCACCTTCTAACTCCACAGCACTTTTCTGGTGGTCCTTGCGTGTTCCATCATGCATGCTGGGCCCCATTTTTCCCCCCTCCATTGCAATGGAGACAATTATTTTTCTGATTACGTTTTCTCCTGCCAAACATTAAGAAGCCTGTACCACCTGTTCTGGGCAGGGAAGGCTGAACAACGCACATAGCAGCAGTCGACCTCAGATTTTAAACAGCGGGGGGGGGGGGGGAGAAAAATTGATGGGTTGAGAGTGAAGAAAAAGATAAATTATGTGTTCACTTGTCCAGGAATTCGAGGCTGAAAAAAAATGCCCTAAGGAAAACATTCTTCGCTTCCCCCCTCAACCCATGCAAATTGCCTAAAAAGTCTTGCACAATTTTAGTTCTTTATTCCTTCCTTGAGTTCCTATACTCCAAATATTTCAATTGCCAGTAGTGTGGTGGTTAAAATATTTGCTAGGTTGTATAGTTTTCATTGTAGGAAGTTGATCCATATTTCCCACACAAAGAAAAGTTATAGAAGAGTCTATAGGTTTAGATTAAGGAACATGTTCTTTAGAAAGCCACATTGTCAAACAGAACAAATGGCCAAGTTTTGGAGAGGAGAATACAGGTTAGGTTGAAGATGGAGCAAACTCACTTACTAGGGTTAAGCTAAAGTTTGACTATAGCCACAATATTTCAGTTTGAAAACTATTGTCTTCATATTCATTTTACCAAACATCTGCAGTACATAGTGAAATTTTGCATGTAGAACTTTATCAGGGAAGATACAATAAGTAAATATGCAAAACCACAAACACCAACCCCAAGTCTTATGTTAAAAGCTCGTTATACTGTAGATTTCAAATGGGAAAAGCAATGAAATTCAACAGAAATCTGAATCTCTTCCAGGACATTTTTATGACCCACTGTTAATTGCTAGCTGTTGTGTGTTTCAGGTTTGTATTTTCCCAGATTTATAGAGTTTAGGGGTAGTTCAATAGTTTGTTCACAAAGATAAACATCCACATTAGAGTCTAATAAGAATTTATCATTTCTTTTTCCATTGGTGTAAATCAGAAGTAACTCTATTGAAGCCAATGGAATTACACAAGTGTAAGGAGAATTTGGCCCACTTTCTGTAAACATTGTACCACACTGGTATACGGCACAGTACCTTAATGTATATATAAGCCCAGTTATAATGGGCCAGAGTTTCAGTTGTGCTCAGCAGCAACCATTTAGACACCAAGATGCGTGGTCAGATTTTCCCAAAGAGGTTAGAATGTTGGGTAGGGAGTATTTTGAAAATCGGGCCAAATAAATGTTTGTCCTGGGACAACTCTGCCTCTTAAGAAGGCAGAAAGGATGGTCTTGGGTTTACGTTCTGAACTAGAGTTAGACAATCTGGATTCTTTTCGGCCACAGCGCTCCTCAGTAGCTTTGGGTAAAATACACGCAGTATGTCTTTACTGGTTTTTTAAAAAGTGGCGGGGAGGGGGGGAGGGTTCATAACTCAGATTAAAATCGCAGCAACAATGCGTCAGGTCAGTTTTTAAACTCGGGGGAGCATCTTGAGTTCCACCCCAGGCTCCCCTATAGGCTTTAATTGAGCTACCAAGTTAAAAGCCTCACTACCGGGTCTTCACTGTTATTTTAAGCAGAATTAGTTAACCAAAGTTAAGAGCTCATCTCTTATTGCAGAGAAGCCATACAGAGCCTTGTGCCTCCAAGTGCTAACTGGGAGATAACAATAGTTAACTCATCACTGTGTTGTTCATTTAGATCCGCGCACCGCTTTGAGATCCTCAGATGGGAACGCAGTATACATGGGTAAAATGTGACTATTTTTCTTTGTGGGCAGCTTAGTAAAGCACTGTTACCAACCCTCAGGATTTTATCATGAGATTCGTAATATCTGATGTTTTATTTAAAGCCCCAGCTCCCGGAGACAAGAGGTTACACTTGAATCTCAGCACCTTTAAAAAAAAAAAACCCCGCTTCTAGCCCTTGCGATTCTGAAGAAAAAGCTTGAAATGTGGCCTGAGTGAATCATAAAGGCTAAAAAGCTCCAAAAAATAAAGAAAAAGCATCTAAAGTGAAGTTTCTGGGGGGGGGGGAGGTGTCTTGATTTTTTGAAACCCGTCTAATGATTTTTTGGACCCTGACTCATGATTTTTGAACCTCTGGGGTAAGCCATAGTGGGAAAGGTGCCATGTACAACTACAGTGGACCACTAAAAAGTTCATTCTGATCTTAGAGGTTTTACAGGTGTCAGTGCTGTTCCCTGTACTTAAAATGGGAAATTACTGCTAGAACAAATGTTTTATTTCAAAACTGTAATGTACCTTTGTGTGTGCCCGCTGTATATTTATTATGTGCTTATTTTCAAAAAGAAAAACAAATAAAAGTTATTTTCTTCTTATTTCAGAACCCGACTGAATCTCGGTTTTATGTTATATTATTTCATCCACTAATAATTAAGGGTCAGATCCTATAGGCTTTTCTAGGGAAAAATTCCCACTCAAATCAATGGGAACTTTGCCCACGTGTGTGTGTGGGGGGGGGCTACTGTCTAGTGCCCCCTTCAGGGATATGAGTGGTACTGCACATGGTCCCTGCTTTAGTCTGCAAAGTTTGACTGCCAGTCTGGGGCAGGGTAGCCTGTGCTGTGAACTTGGCATCAGTGTTGCTATGAGTCTTGGCATCTGCCTCAGAACAAAAGCAAGCAAGCTTTCTTAACTGACCTGGTGGTTCTTGACTGGTCAGTATTTTCTCCTGGCCTTTCTAGGCTTTTGGAGGACTGTCCTATTGGTCACCCAGGCTGAGTGGATTTTCCTTGGCTGGGGAGTGTCAGGTCACTAATGCCTCCAGCAGGGGGCACAGAAGACCTGATAGACCTTGTCACACTGTGTGAGGATTGTAGGATCAGGTTCATTGTATTGGAAACCATTATTGTAATACAGTAAATATGAGGAAACAATGAGGAGTTAATGTGTGCAACAGATGTGAAGCCAAGGGTCTAGTTCCACTGGATTTATGCAAGGTTGACATACCTCACCTATGGAAGTACAGACCTTATTCTTCACTTATGGCCTGGCACCTTACAGTGAGAAAAAATAGTCAGTGTAAACTCAACTTGCCAAACTCAATCTAAGCCCATTTCCTTCCCTATTCTCCTCAATACTAATATCCTCAACCATTACAAAACAAAACAAAGCACCCAGCAAAGCTCTTTAAAACAAAGGTGTCCAGGGCCTGAAACCATTTGCATTGGAGTCAGTTGCAAAAATCCCATTGTTTACCCCTTTATGGTCCTTTGACTCCAATTGAAAGATAAATGGTCACCCCAGAATTTGACATTTCTGATAATATAGTTGTTTTGCAAAACCACAAACTGTATTTTTTTTTAATCAGAAAGGGGCTTTATAATGGATGTCCTAACTCCATCCCGCAACCTGATCCCAGCAACAGTGCTGGGTGTAACAGTAGCCACTGCATTCATGACACACTCATCCATAACATGTGACCTTTGTAACACTGACCCAGATCATGTGCCGGAGCCAGGAAGTAAAGTTTCAGTTAGTTTCTTGCCAGCACTTGTGTGAGTTTAATACTGATAAGAGGGGACACAATTTAAAGCCTAATTTTCAAAAGTGCACAATACTCAACAACTCCTGTTACTCTAAAAGGGAGCTTTTGGGTGCTGAACTTTTTTGAAAATCAGGCCATCTGTGATAGGTGTTTTAGGAATCCTTTCTTTGGGTGAAGTTCCCTGCCCCACAGAGACATAGATGGGAGCACAGGGACTTTGGGGGAAAGGGGACAATTTTAAAAGGCACAAATGGAAACCAGGTACTTACAATGGGAGTTGGACACCCAACCTTGTGCCTTTGAAAATTCTCTGAGAATATTCAGAATCTTACAGTTTGGGCATTTCAGGAACATCCATTTTTATGCTGCTCATATAGGTGATAGTATATAATACAAGCCTATTTTCTCATAATCCAGTAACACAAGGACCCTGGTGGGCTTTAAGGCTTCTCAGTTTCTGGTAGGAGTCAAATATTCTTTTTATTTTTTAATTGAGAAATGTCGCTGTTAAGTGGTCATGATGAACCAAAAGCACACATTGCGAAAAAAGCATTTAAGGTATTAAATGCCTTCTCCATACATCTCTAGCCACAATGAAATGTTTTAGAGACCATCACTGTATGGAAAAATTATTTGTGGGGTGAGGGAAAGCATTCCACACAGTACTGCTGCTCAAATTATTTTAGGCAACGTCACATGAGAATGAAGTGAAAATACAGCCCTCCTCTTAGACACAACATAATGTTTTATGTTCCCCTGATAGAGTATTTTGCTACTGCACCACAGTCACAAAGGCCTGTTTCTATAGCCTGTTTCCGTACATTATATGCAGCAAGTGCTTCAAGCTCTGAATAACTTAATAAAAGGGCATTTAAGGGTTATCCAGACACTCTAAGTCTGTCACTTTGGGCAGTTAGTCAGTTTGTCTGCTAATAAACTACATAGCATTCTGTCTTCCCCTAAAAAAATCCCTACTTCTTCTATTCTCTGTTGGCGCTACATGAATTTACTCTGTACGTAGGCATTACTGGAAGGAGAAAACAAATTTTAAAAGTTTTGCAACTGGTTTATATATTAGGAAATGGGCCCCCCAAATTATTACTGTGTAACAAAGTCAGCATTCAGAAAGATCAAAAGCATTCAGATGATGTTAAAGCTATATAGCACAAATTCTCCCCTAATTCTCTCCTTATTCCACACAGAGGATCAGATCCCTGTGTCCTCAGTGAAACATATGGATATGAAGGGGAAAAGTAGCTCTAAGCCACCTTATGTTTTTCTGGGACTGACTGGGGTGTTAAACCAGCCATCAGTGTAATTTAGAGCAGCCTACAGGCTGCTCGAGATTATAACAGCTAGAACTGGCCCTAAAAAACTACTCCATTGGTTGGGAATCACTAGTCATGCCCCCTTTCTCACTCAGTCATTACCATATCCGAGCAGGAAGGCATCCTGTGTTGATATTGCACTGTCAAGGGATTACCTGTTAGGAGAATCCCCAGATGACATTCTGGGGCATCTCTCTATGACTGGCTGAGCGTCAGAACCAGTGGGTATGATCTGACGCAGAGTATTAATACCAAAATTTGCACCAACTTACATCCTGTGCAGTACTCTGTTGGAGCCAAAGGGATTTCAGAGGGTGTCAAAATATATACTTGGGCACATTCCTTCAGCATATGCAAAGCTACCAGAGAGGCAAGTTAAACCTACTCAGACTTCGCAGTTTTAAAACTGTCAGGTGGAGCAGAACTGCTCCCCCTCCGTTAGTGAAAGCAGTTAGTAGAGCTGCGCTGGAGGAGCAAAAGACCAGTCTCAGGACCAAACTACATAACTCACCCCTTTGACATACACACATGTGCCCAAAACAACTCCAAAATCCACTAGCGGTCTGCTGTCAGGAGGAGAACATAAAAACCTAGATGGTATGCTCTTTGGAACAGAGTCTGTCATTTAGTGTATGGCTGTACAGCACCCTGCACAATGGGACCCAACCTGCTGGTGACCTTCAGGTGATATACTGCAGTATAAATATTAAATAATATATCTGGATTAGGGGAAAGACCTGGGGAGAGAAGGAAAATGTGTATGTTTGGAAGCAAATACAGGGTCAGATACTTCCAGATCCACTCCTATTTCGAAATACCTTAGTACACAAGTATTCCCATTGATTTCGATGGAGCCACAAGCAGAATAAGATCCTACTTAACAGGAATAAGGCTGACAAAAGTTGGCAGCAAAGAAAGTTAGAGACCCAAGTCCTAGAGAGGTGTTTAGGGTTTGTAACAGAAAGAGAAATGTGCAGAGGAGATTGTGAGGAAGAGGGAGGGCTTTTAATATATGCAGAGTACTTGGTGAAGAAGGAAAAATTGTCTCCAGTTGAACTAACTCCCACTTGGAAATGTTGCCTAACTAAGGGAAGGAGCAAGTTTAGTCCTTTGTGAAACAGGAAGGATGAATCTAGATGCCCCAGCAGTGTGTATATTAGAGATGGACAGATAGAGAGTGTAGAACAAGATAAAACTATTTGACGATGATAGAGCCTTACATTAATGTCAACGTATGAGGATTCAGCGAACACTATAAAATGAATACATATATCGGAAGTCAAACATGGTTGCATGTGGGACAGACAAAAAACTGACCATGACCATTGCAGGTTATTATATGCTTGCTCTGTGCTGTTCCAGTTGTTCACATAAGGTGCTGACATGCCTTGCTTCAAGAAGGTTAATGGCAACATGACAAATCTGCTCCCACCTTGCTCTGTTAAGGGCTGTTGCTTCCCAGTTCCTGAGATTGACCTGACATACTTTCAAGTTTGACTTCCATGTATCTGTATACAATTTGAACTGACCATCATGAGAGTGGGTGCCTTGCTTTAATGCAGTGTTTCCCAAACTTGGGACGCCGCTTGTGTAGGGAAAGCCCCTGGTGGGCCGGGCCAGTTTGTTTACCTGCCGCATCTGTAGGTCCGGCTGATCGCGGCTCCCACTGGCCGCGGTTCACTGCTCCAGGACAATGGGAGCTGCTGGAAGCGGCGCGGGCCGAGGGATGTACTGGCCGCCACTTCCAGCAGCTCCAATTGGCCTGGAGCAGCGAACCGCGGCCAGTGGGAGCCACGATCAGCCAGACCTGCAGACGCAGCAGGTAAACAAACCGGCCTGGCCCGCCAGGAGCTTTCCCTGAAGAAGCAGTGGACTGGCTTTGAGAACCACTGGACTAGGGTATTCTCAAGTTGGCCATATGAATAATGCACCCAGATCAACACTGCTGAGCTGTTATGAGCATACTTTGAACGCTGGACATCCAAAGATTAAGGAATTCGGTGTTAGGAATCTTGGTCCACCATTTGACCAAAGACAGTGCATAAGGAACCGATCAAGTTTCCTGATATGGTGGTAGTATGTTGTCTGTGTCTCACAACCCTATAGAAGTGTTGTTAGCACAACTGCCTGATAGACATTTCATTTAGTGCTCATTCTGATGCCCCTATCATCCCATAGGCGATGTGACAACATTCCAAATGCAGAGCTCACCTTGGCTACGTGATGAGTAATCTCATCATCACTTGTGACATTCTTTGACAGCATGCTTTCTAGGTAACAAAACTTCTCTGTGAACTTGAAAGGAGCACTGTTGTTCTTAATAATTGGGTGGACATGCGTATTCCTGGCACAGATTGATACAGTAGTTTAGCTTTCTGTGAAACTGCATGAGCAAAGTGATCAGTTATAAATTGAACATCAGTGATCAAGTGAACAACCAGTCATCAGCAAATCAAAGCTCCTTTTGTGCAAACACAGAACCACTTCCCAACTAAAACCCTAAAACCATACAGGAAGAACTAAAATAACATACTTGTGGTGACATTCAAAAATGAGTCTGTGAAACACATTGGAAACATATCAACACTATGAAATCTCCCAAATGTGCTGCTACCATACCACCACCAGGTCTCCATCATGAAACTTCCATCTAAAATTGGATCAAATTCTCACCTACCCATCCACCCTGAGATCTGTTGGAAACTAGGAGTTTGTATGAGTTGTGTCCCCTTAATCTTTCCTGTAGAGGAATTTGACAGATGGGCTGGATGAAGGGGAGGTAACTGAGAAGAAGCACCTGTTAATTTCAGGGAGTTGAGGGAAATTGGGAGAGAAAAGAAATCACAAGTGGGTGGAGGGGTAAGAGCCCTGCTCTATTACTGGGTATCTTTTGAACATGACTGACAGCCCCTGCGTGTCCATGGTAACATCTGCCCACCTCTCCTGGGGGGAAAAGCACAACAAAAAAACAATTTTGAAGAGGCAGCCTTCAAGAGCATGAGTCGAAGAGGTGGATGATAAGTTGTCAAAAATTATTACATACCAATGCAAAATATATGGTGGATGGTCTATTCCTGTAAAGAGAAGGATGGAAAGGAGTGGGTGACAAATGTATGCTTATTCTTGCTGCCAAGTGAGATATTCTGCCTGAGAAATCACGTCTGGAAATCAAACGACACGTTCCACTTCGGCTTTGTGCTTTTGGACAAGAGGGAGTTTTTGTCGGAGGCGTCCTTGAAAAGTTCCTCTGATTTCTTTACAAAACTTAATACTTTCTTGGGGGGAAAAGAGTAAACTGATATAGTCTTTGATGAAGACAGCTGGTGTGCTCACACTCTCTTACCACTAACTAGAAGCACTGAGATCTTTTAGAACTGTTGTTGTATTGTGCCATATGTGAGACCAAGGAGGTAGGACTTCATGGAATCCTATATGCTGTCCTTCATGAAAGCAGCTGCCGGCTTGTATAAGGAAGTCAATTTAGCAGATATAAGGCCAGTTCAAGTGTAGGGAAGAAGAAAAGGAGATGACCTAGCCATTGCTAGATGGCTAGCCCAATTGGCTGCACGTTCTTAAAGGTTTTTCAGTACAAGTTTGATATTAATTGTATGTACATATACATATGGTTATATCCTCAGCTGTATAAATAAGCATAGATCCACTGAAATCAGTAGCACTACACCAAATTACATCAGCTGAGGATCTGGCCCATCTGTGCTCATTTCTAGAGTTTGTGTTTCATTCCTAAAGTTTATTATCCTCAGCTATATCACTTATTCCCTTTGAATTAGGGTACATATGGGGAAATGGCTATACCAGTGTTTCCCAATCTTGGGACGCCGCTTGTGTAGGGAAAGCCCCTGGCGGGCCGGGCCGGTGTATTTACCTGCCGCGTCCGCAGGTTTGGCTGATCGTGGCTCCCACTGGCCGCGGTTCGCTGCTCCAGGCCAATGGGAGCTGCTGGAAACGGCGGCCAGTATGTCCCTCGGCCTGCGCCGCTTCCAGCAGCCCCCGTTGGCCTGGAGCAGCAAACCGCGGCCAATGGGAGCCGCGATCGGCCGAACCTGCGGACGTGACAGGTAAACAAGCTGGCCCGGCCCGCCAGGGGCTTTCCCTACACAAGCGGCGTCCCAAGTTTGGGAAACACTGGGCTATACAATTTTGTTATGTTCAAACCAAGGAATAAAAGTAACAATGATTTTTAAACAGCCACAAATATAGCCAATAAAATGTCTGATGTCCTTGACACAACAGTACTTAAAAATAATCTCAGTAAATCATGGAAAAGCAAGCTGACTGGATTTTTCAAAGTATATTAAAAAGAAAAAAAGCTAGTATATTGATTTATATTAAACAAATCCTGAGAATGAATCCCGAGCTGCTGTGTAAGAGGAAAAAGCAACTTCTCTGAATCTGTGAATTTTTGAGATCTTGCTTTTCCCTGTCTAGTTTATTAATGGGGTACAAAACTGGGCAACCTATTTGTACTCAGTCTTTAAAAATATGGCAAGCCCCTTTTCCTAAGAATGTACTTTATAAGAATTTTATTCCATCAAAGTTTGGATTAAACCTGTTTAGGCAATGTTGTACATTTTGCACTAGACAGTAAACTTTCAAGTTGTTTTTCTTTTAAATCCACTAAAAGGTGTTAATTAAAGCTGGGTAAATATTTCCTAATGAACGGTTTATTCAATGAATGTCACCTCTTTTTCTGTTCATGAATTGTCTTTGTGCAGACAGCAATTTTCTTGAACTTACTTGTTACTCAAAAATTATTCAAATAGTTTACCTTGATCTGCAACTCATTAGCAATCTGTGAATTGTGCGTATTCAATATTCGGAATTTGAGATGTATTGATTTGTTTTGATTGGGTGCATGGATCAGATGGTGTTGTTTCTGTTCCCTTATTGGATGAAGAGAAACTTTTAGAATCAGATTTGTGCTGTAAATACTGAAGTTTATGTATTCAAAGTTTGCTGTTCATAAATATCCTCTATTATTAGCCTGAATTTCATTCAACAATCTCACCAGGAAGCTGGTTCACAGGAATATTTGTCAGAAGTGAATACAAGAGGGACAAGGACACAGCGAAGGCCCAATCTTGCGCCTTTAGCTGTCATTGGCAAAGCACCCAGTGACGTCAATAGATGCAGGATTGAGCTCTAAGAGCAAATTCATTTATAAATTCAAATGAATATTCACATACAAATGTGAAATGTTTGAATGTCCACCTAGCTCTAATAATATTATATAAACACAGGTACGCACACGTACACATATACACACGCACACTCTTCTAAAGCCTACTACAAACAACTAACCCTCACAACCCCTCACCTCCAAGGTAAGAATATATTTCCAAATGATTCCCTACAACTGAGACCTTAATTCAGGCCAGAATTTGTTTGTTTGTTTTTTAATGATCTATTTCATTTCTCTTCAAGATGATCTTTCTTTTTTAACATAATACCTGAGTGCTCGTTTACTAGAACCTGACCAATACAGTCTCTTAACCTTGAAAATCATCACACCGCTTTTTTTTTTAATTTCACCTAACGAAAAAATGCCTAAGCGGGAACAATAGCAAAATGATACGATCCAAGGCCCACAAACACAGATTAGGTCTGTGTGAAAATATCTTTCCTGACTCCATTTGGAATCTGCGTTTGTGTGAGTGTGTGTGGAAGAAAATATGGAAAATAGCATCTTCCATTTAAAAAACAAATAATACAAGCCGGGGGTTTTGTGCATACCTTTGACTGTAGCCAATAACTGTCGGTTAACAACAAGCAAACCAGTGATCGGGGGATTTTTAATGCCGCGTTGGCCCTGGAAGGAGGACTCTTTCATTTCCCATACTTTGTCACTCACCATAGAGCGGGCTGACATAATGGACTTTTACAACAAGCTCAGAAGCAATTGGCAATTAAGTGGTTTGAAGGGGTTCTTCTGGGCTGCTGTGAAAGGCTTCAGGTGTGAAACGCTTGTTTTCAAGAGCACTAAGCAAAATGTATAGTTGCTTTCAGGGCCCCCCTTGTCCTTCTGAAGGAAGGGGGAGAAATGGGGGAAGCAAGGACACTCAAGAGCAATTTGCTATTCAATGTCTGAATGCTGTGTGCTTTTTCTCTCCCCCCTCCCCATCCTTGTGCAGCTAGTAAGAAGGGCAGATTGCGATGGCACAAACAGCTTTCAGCACAATGGCAGATCAAGAGAGAGGCAGGGAAAATGAGGCAGAGAGAGAATGGAAGGCTGAATGAAGTAAGGATGGCTTGATTGTTAATTGTGGGTAAATGTGTTGCAAGGGTGAAAAGGGTTCATGGACTACTTTAAAACTATACCCAAGCAATAAGTACAGAGAGTTGTGGAATAAGGAGATATTCCTGACCCTCTGAAGAGCTATAGTGGTGCATCTGGCCCACTTGAAAAGTAAATTGAGAACTGATAAAAAGATAGACAAATACATTTGTGTGCATTATATACTTGTATTTCTAAAGGAACCCTGGCTAGCAAACAAACTAGGATGTCACATATACAATATTCTCTCTCCCAGGATTACTGAGCCCCTATGACATTAAAATCTCTAAAATATGAATATTGCCTAAAAGACAAATATTTAAAATGTGGCTTTTTAAAGAGTGGGGGAGGAGAGGGATATAAGTTTTTATTCGAGGACAAAATATTTTGTTCTGAGGCTAGCACAAGGGTAAAGGAAACTTCAAACAGAACTAAGGGAACAATATCCTTCATGAAGACTGTTTCATGTCACTTTTCCTTGTATGACCTTTACTTCCAACATATTGATTTTTTCCTAACCCTTTGCTTTGCTTTGCAGAAAAAAGGAGTATTGAGTCTTTGAGTTGCTTACATATCACTATTGTACATTCATTCTTAAAGGTGAAGGATCCCCTTTCAGAAGATGACTATCTGATTGACAATATGATTAGGATTGTCTGAGGACTTTTCATTTTAAATGTAGTGAGCCATATATATATATATATATAGTTTGAGGTGGGAGGACGAAATGTCTCCGATCAGCCAGACTTCATGGCATGTTTGTGTAAGACAGTGTTTCCCAAACTTGGGACGCCGCCTGTGTAGGGAAAGCTAAATGGGCGGGCCGAGGGACGTACTGGCCGCCGATTCCAGCAGCTCCGATTGGCCTGGAGCAGTGAACCACGGCCAGTGGGAGCCGCGATCGGCGGAACCTGCGGACGCGGCAGGTAAACAAACCGACCCAGCCCGCCGGGGGCTTTCCCTACACAAGCGGCATCCCAAGTTTGGGAAACACTGGTGTAAGAGATCCGCTAGTTTATATTTTTCATATTTTGGGGGAGAATGGGGTGGTGGGGAAAATGAAGGAAGCGTGACTGTTCTATTCATTATACCCCAGCATGAAATGGATTTCACCATTCTGTGTATTGACATTGCTAGATGGCCATTAGAGGCTTTCCTATCATAGCTCACGCAACTTCAGAGATGGGCCTGCATTTGAAACAAACACAATGAATATCCAATCAGACAGATGAGCTCACCTATGCCCTAACTGTACAAAAGTGTGGGTGCATGACGTGTTAAGGAATAATTACAATAAAACTAAAATCTGTTGATTTAAAACACACAGGGCAATGGGTTTGGGTAAAATCTGTCAGACCAACACTGGAATGGTTAATTCTCTCTCTTATTCTCCACACTCACCAGTGTGAATCAGGTGTAACTTCACTGAAAGGGTAACATCTTGTAAAACCAGCATGAGGAGAAGGATCATTGTTTCTTCCTTACCCCCAGTCTTTCCCTCACTTTCCATCAAAACAAAACTCATGTCATTTTTGCCAGACAGCAAAGGCAGCTTGTTCGAATGGCAAAACATCTAACAGCAACTCATACAGCTATTCCATGTGAATAAGACAACTCCCACCTGTTAATGCTCTCTGTATGTGTGTATATATATCTCCTCAATATATGTTTCACTCTATATGCATCCGAAGAAGTGGGCTGTAGCCCACGAAAGCTTATGCTCTAATAAATTTGTTAGTCTCTAAGGTGCCACAAGTACTCCTGTTCTTTTTGCGGATACAGACTAACACGGCTGCTACTATGAAACATTCCATGTGAAGGAACCCTCCACTGTCCATCCATTCCGCCCTCTGGTTCTCATCTACTGCCTGTAACATGAAGAACTGCAGTATAAATAAAATGCTATTGGAAAGTATGAAAATACCTATTTCTAGTACTCTGCCCCCCTTCCATTGAGAAGCAGAAACAGTAAACTGGAGAACTGTTGCATTTCAACTATTATTGCAATTGAAATGCTGTTGATATAATTTTGGCCACAGTTTCAAGGAGGGGCTTCCTCTTGTGCATGCACAAATGATAAAATTTACATGCACAAAACCCATTTGCCCCTACAGGGAAGACTCCCAAAGATGTCAATGGGAGTCTTTGCATTGACTTCTATAGACGTTAGATCAGATCTACAGGTTTTACTCATGCACAGTAAGTTCATTTACACACACGAGCTGGTGATAGTACTCACAAAGCACGCACGCAAGAGTCTCTGCTTGCAAAGTTCAACACAGACAAGCGCAAACCAGGTCCAGAACCCGTTGAAGCTTCTTTTCAGATGCAAATAAACCCATGCTGCAGTGGATGTGCCAACTGTGGGGCCTGAGGCCTTTAAACCCACACCCAGAAATGAGAATGGCACGCAGCATTGCCAACAAACTGGTGCTCAGCTGCAAGTGTGTTGTGCTTGCAGAGACTGCAGCGTAAACAAAATAATATCTTCATGCCATGAGGTGCATCAATTTATGCATGTAACCTCTGACTCCTGAAGATGAGAATAGATACCCTAGTTGTTGTTTTGTGCATTACTTATCGAACTTTAGGAACCTAGATTTTTTTGAGGGAATGAGCAGATCTGGTCTAAAAAGTTGAGAACATCTGGAGAAAAAAATAGAAAAAAAATGAAAATTTGTAGGTTTGCTTGAAATTTTCCTTTTTTTTTCAATGAAAATTTTTATTTTGGTTTGGTGGGGCAAATAATTACATGCTCTTTTTAATTTTGCCCGCAGGGGAGAGGGAAAACAATGTTAAAGTGTCTCCTCCTCTCTGCCCCTGCAAAATGAAAGTTGTATAATGAGACATTTTCTTCAAAAAACAACATTTGAATTAAAGTGAACATTTTTCATATTTTTTTTGGTCAAAAAGGTCTTTTACACTGAAAAAGTTGCAAGTGAAAATGTTTCCCCAGCCCTCATAATGAGTCAATCACACACACAATTTCCTTCTGATTTTTGCTAAAAAAAACAGCACTTTTGCTGAATATGCGAGTTGCTGCACTTATATACTCATTAAGCATCATAAAATTGGAAGGACTGAAGAAAATTTCTCAGAGGTGATTTCTTCAATGGTGTTCTGACCTTTTCATGCACAGCCTTGCTCAGAGATTACCTGGTGGAGATAGTATGGTACTCTGTGAGTGCTTCCAGCTTTGCCTGGGATGAAGTTATAACTCAGTGCATTGTAATTCAGAGAAACAGCTGGTGCTGTATGCCACAAAAATTCTAACCAGGTATTTAAAAGCTGTAATGTATATAACTCAAATCTTTAAAATTCTGAACAAAAATTGCTGAGAGTTTTTTCAGTTTAAGGGCCTGGTCCTGAAGTCAATGGAGATACTCCACTGGCTTCAATGGATATTATATCAGGCTAAATCCAGAGAAATGTCACTGAAGTCAATTGAATTAATCTGGATTTGCACAAATGTAACAAAGAGCAGAAGTTAGTTTTCAATATATTGTGGGACAAAAATTTGGTATATGTGACACTCAAGAAAGAGTTCTATCTTAGGGATCATTATAAACCAATGAGAGTGTGTTGATGACATAATGCTTCTATCTTATGCTTCAATCGAAGTGTTGCAATACCCTGCTGAGAAAGTTGTGTGGATGGAGTTTCATAAAACTGGTCTGAAATAAAGCTGTTAATATTATTCAAATTTTGAAGTGAATGAAAAATATGAACAAAACTGATATTTTCATTATTTCTAGTCCCTCATTCCTCTGGCCAACTGTAGGTCTAGTTGGAATAATTTTGAATTTCAAAATATCAATGGACATTTCAAATTTTGATAAAAACGGGGAAAACATGAAAATTTTTTAGGGTTTTTTGCCTTATGGATTTCAACTAGTTTTTAGTCGGGATTTGTCTCTTTGGCTTCTGGAATCTTCCAGCTATTGTGCTCATACATCCCCCCCCCCCTTTTTTTTTAAAAATACAGTAGTTACAAATTTTCTAATTTCCTTCCAGACTCTATAACCCCAAGAGACAAAGATATGTACAATTTGGTACCAAACAGACCTCTTTTTCTGATGGTTGACTTTTTGATGTACCCCATTCTCACATTGTGAACCAAATTAATAATTAATAATATTGCACTTAGCACTTAATACCATTCTCCAAGTTCAAAGTTCTGTACAATCAATATTTGATTCCAACTTACACAGGATTCTTAGGACAAAATAATCTACAATTATGTAACCCACTGGTGAGTATGTGTAACAAGTCCCCCAATACACAGAGACGATGAGTTATTAAAAACCCTAGTCGAACTGTAGCTGCTCATGCTTTTAGTTCTGGAGGTCCCCACTACAGTCTCCAGTGTGTTAGCCAAGAGGGCGGCTATCACAGCTGCATAATGTTTTTTATTGTATGCAGTGTTGTTGTAGTTGTGTTAGTCTCAGAACATTCGACAGACAAGGTGGGTGAGGTGGTCCAATAAAAGATGTTACCACACTCACCTTGTCTCTCTAATGTTATTTTTTGGTTATTATTACTACTACCACCAGCTTTCATTTCTCTTTGGTATTAGGGAATGGATCTGTGTTTTGTAAAGCACCGACTACATTTGCAATAACATGTATAACACAGAATTTGAATGTGTAAAGATACAAGAAGAGACAGGGAGGTCAAATTTAAGGCCCTCTGTTTCTTTTTATTACCTCAACTATCTGCGGTAACAGACTTTTTTCTGAAGAACAAGTAATTCTCTCTGCAAATCACTAGTGAACTCTCATTATAGGAGCGTCTTCTGCCAGAGAATGGCACCTTAATGTTGCCAAACTATCACATGCTAAACAACAGTTTCCCATGACTCTGGTGATTTTCAGTATGTACATAATAAATATGCATGCCTCAAATACTTCACTATGACCACACGGTTTACTAAATCATTGTATGGAACCTCTCTCAAAATCTCTACCAGGCCTAGAAAGCTCTTCACCCTCCTCTGCAGTTTGGACTTCAATTGGATTTGCTATTTTGAGAAAAAAGGTTGTCCATAAAAGGCCAGATCTTGTCTTTTCATAGTGCTTATTACTCCAAGCCGTCCCATAAAGCCAGATTCTGAGACCTTTGCTTCTCAAGTAGTCTCATTGAAATGAATGGGAGTATTTGAGGAGAAACATGCCACTCAGTGAGAGTAACGGGATAGGTATCTGGCCCATAATGAGTTCTATGATCAATAGTGGGTGTTTGCAGAATCAGGCCCCTAAAGAACACTAGTAGTGGATGTTGAACTGTTAGGTCCTTTGAAGATAAAGTGCCACTTTCTGCTTCTGATTTAGCAAATGCCTCTGTCACAAAGACGTTTCTGATCTATGCACCCATATGACAAGGCTTGGAAAGTTGAACCAGTAAGTCAGTACTCACATTGAACCATTTTTGTATTTGCCCCACTAAGACCAAACGGTTAACAGGATATTGGGAAATCTCTAGCATTTCTACGTACTCATGTACATTCCAGAGATGCATAATTCAGAATGGAATATTGGATGAAGTAGCGATTGAGTCTGTATGTTTGACAAGTCACATTGTTGTCTTTCAGAAAATCACAATAAGCATCCTATGGAAGAGGTATATAGTTGGTCAGTATCATTGGCCTCTTCCTTCTTCTTGGTAACTACTCCTTGGCAGTATTCAAAATGATGTGCCAAATACTTTGAAGGGAGAAAGGGAAGAGTAGTGGAGCTCTCAAATTAGCTTTTAATAATGCTTTTTTGCTCAGTCACTGAAAGAAAGACCTGAAAGACAAATTAGACTCTTCCCCACACACACACACACACTCTTAGAGTTTTCAATTTATCTCCCATGGACTGTTTCATTTTGGAAGTCTGATTCTGTCACGTTTGTTTTCTCTTATAGTGCCCTCTCAACTTTTACTCAGATGTGTTGTCCTTTCTTGCTTCTTAGGGCTGGTCTTCACTACAGGGAGATCAACGCTGAGATCAATGGCAGAGCACTTTCCAGTCGACCTTGGAAAGGTCTCTCCGAGAAGAGTAAGGTAAGTCAACGGGAGAACATCTCCCATTGACAAAGCACAGTGTAGATACCAGGGTAAGTCGACTTAGGCTACATCGACTCCAGCTATGTTATTCATGTAGTTGGAGTAGCGTAACTTAGGTCAACTTACCATGGTAGTGAAGACCCCTTAGAAAAGATCTCATCAAACAAAATTAATAATTACCATCCTTTCTTTTCCCCACCATCCTCTCTTTTCCCCACTTAGGTCCAAGTTTAAAACATAAGACTGTGCACTAGAATTATGAGAGTTCTCTCTTTTGGTATTACCACCTGCTGCATATAAGCCAGGGGTCGGCAACCTCTGGCATGTGGCTCGCCAGGGTAAGCACCCTGGCGGGCCGGACCAGTTTGTTTACCTGCCGCCTCCGCAGGTTCGGCCGATCGCGGCTCCCATTAGCGGCAGTTCGCCACTCCCGGCCAATGGAGGCGGCGGGAAGCGGTGCGGGCCGAGGGATGGGCTGGCCGCGGCTTCCCGCCGCCCCCATTGGCCCAGAGCGGCGAACCGTGGCCAGTGGGAGCTGCGATCGGCCAAACCTGTGGAGGCGGCAAGTAAACAAACTGTCCAGGCCCTCCAGGGTGCTTACCCTGGCAAGCCGCATGCCAGAGGTTGCCGACCCCTGATATAAGCACTGCTAGACCGTATGAAGAATTCACACACAAACTGTCCAAATGTGGAAATGGAAACCCAAAATAAAGGAGCATCTCCATATTCCCTTGGAGGCACTATAATACGGTGCTTGTTCTGCCTGTATGCAACCAGAACCAGATAATATCAGCAATTTTGCAAGAAAACATGATTTCACAATATTTGTAAGCGTTCCCAAAGAAAATTGGGTAAGATTTGAGTGGCCAATCAAAAGAACCATTATGACTTGAATTTTAAGGTTAATTCATTCATTCCTAGTCAAAACAATTGGAAAATTTCTTTTACTCATTTTTGGTATGAGTTTCAATGGGGATTTTATTCTGCAGATTTTTGTTTGTTGTTTGAGTTTTATTTAACACTGAAATTTCTATGCTATTTCTTTGAAGCAGATCTGGTCAAAACACACATTTAATACAAATCTGGATGTGCCACAGCCAATATCATCACTACCACATGAGTCTATTTAAATCCTGGATGCTTAAGTAGTGAGATGATTGGGTCACAATATAAGCACATATTATTTATATTATTGTTGTGCTTAGATGCTCAAACCCAAGTTTGGTGTTAAGAACTGTCCAAATACATAGTAAAAGATAGTGGCTGACGTGAATGCAGTCTAACTAGACAGGATAGGCAAAGGGTGGTGAGGTGAAATGTTTTGCATAAGGTCACAGAGAGAGTCAGGAATAGAATTCAGTTCTCCTGAGTCCTCTAGTGCTCTGCCCACTAGACCACACTGCCTCTCTGCAAATAGGCATCACAGTTCTTGCATTCATAAGGTTTAACTTTAATTCAGTGGAATGTTTAAGTGGTTATTGCACATGCCCAGTCGCATTCTGACCATTAATCTCTCGCGCATACTTCCACTGATTAGTTCCAAACTGTCAGAAGAGCTCTGGCCACATTCAATCATTTTTATTTGGGTATATTTGTTTACAAATCAAACTTTTCTTCTAGCAGAGTCAAAAAAAACCTGTTTTTTTTATTTTTAGTGACAAAAAATATGTCACTGATTTTGATTCAACGTTTTACTTTTTTTTAAAAAGAAGTTTCTTCCAAGTTGAGCAGCCACATTACAACCTTTACGCCACTTCTTGTGTGCATTTGATAAAGTCCTCAGAGTAGAGGTTCAGCCTCCTGATCTTGCAATGTAATCTGCTGTCCCTGTGCCCACTGACTTCAACGGAACCCCGGGCAGGCTACTGGGGAGTTCTCACTAGTGGACTGCTTGCAGGATTGGGGCCTTACCCTGGAAGAAGTGATACAGAACAAACTCTTGAGGTTCATAAAATTCTACTTAGCCCTTAGTGTAGTAAATGGGAGTTTTGTCTAAAGACGTAGTGAAAACCGAGGGCCCAATTTCTGCCACATTCACATTAAGCAAGTTGTGGTGATGAGCAAAGTGGGATCAATAGCATGCAGACTAATCCTATGAATAAGGGTGCCAGGACCAAGCCCTGAGTAAGGACTTCTGAGTTCAGCCCTTGAGCCCTCTTCTCAGCATCATTGGCTCTATTTCTGTGGGGAAAGCAAGGAGGGTTCGGCCTACGGTATTAACGACAGTTTCACGTACACGACAGTACAATATTTTTAACTGTCGTGTTACAGCTTCCTGCAGGGCTCTACAACGCTGCTGCTTACCAGCAGTGTCCCACTCTTAATTAACATTTTTGGAAACACTGCAATTCAGCTGGATGGCCATTCCATCTCAATTGACAGCTGACTAGAAGTGGTTTTCACAGCTGGGCTGCTGATCCAATGCCGAGAGAGACTGCAGTATCATTAATTTTGCAGCACGGTTTACAGCCGTAATTAATATTTCTGGAACCACTGCAAGTCAGCTTGGTGGCCATTCTGTTTCACTTGATAGCCAGTTGGAACTCATTTTACTGCTGCTCTAAGCCTGCTACATGTAGAGTGGCTGCACCGCTGTACGGAACACTATATATCACCCATACAGTATTACCATTATCTTAAGGGCAAGGGCAAGTCTTTAAACACGGGCAATTCTTAACTGTTCCTTGTCCAGCCACCAAGTGAAGATTTATTGAGAATCTCATCACGTTCACCTATTTCACGTTTCCCTGACACCAAGCTGAACAGCTCGGGATTCCAAACCTGAGATCTGCTCTTACTCCAGTTGAAGTCAACTGGAATTCTCCTATTGACTTCAGAGGGATCCAAGCTGGGTTCTCTGCAAATGCACCGTATACCATGTCACCCTGAAAATCTGCTTCATAAAAGAGGTCACACAGTTGCTATCACTCACAACTGGGATCACTATCCATTTCTATATTAATATGTCATAGTAATATATACTGATCTCTTCATAACAAACAGAGGAGTTAGTTTCATGTGGAGAGAATAGACCCCTTAGCTTTATTTACAGTGATAAAGCTCATACTAAGAAGCCATGTTTGACAGGGTGAGAAAAAAGTTTATTATGCTAAAATCCATTATGAAACCCTGGTTTATGGGACCCTGCGGCTTTCTGACCTTATTATGTACGTGACATAAATGACACAAGGGGATTTAAAGTTAGATGTATGTTTTTACTTTCCTGCCAAAAAATATTCATATTTCTAACGACCCTCTCATCACCTATCTTGGACCAACAACAACAGCAGCAAAGCGAAACAAGCAAACAGGAGCAACAACTAAACACACAGTCTTTTTTGATGGTTTATGAAACATGCCACTGATACAACTAAAACTCACAAACAGAAAATTTGTGTAGCTGCTAATACGCAGCATATATCAAAGCTTTACGTTAATGTTTATAACTGAAAGCAGAACCAGACAAGCTTGTTACATATGCTTCCTCCGAGATTTCTGAGGTTCACAGCGCCATACGCAGGAAAACAGTTAAATGAAACCTCATGAAAGACAGCATTGTATTTGCTTTAAAATAAAAGTCATCTGTAGCCCCAGTTGTTCACTTTTTTCCCCCCACAGAATTTACAAAGCACATATTTGATTATGCGGATTTTCCAAGCTCTGCTGGCTTTTAATACCAAGTTGTCCATCATAAGAATTTCCCCCACTACTTGTGCAGTGCATAGTCTCAGAATAATGTTTTAGCTATGTAACAAATGTCATGCATTTTTATATATATCGCTTGTTCTATATATAAATCTTGTTTCCCTGTAATGAGAAAGTGACTTTTTTTAACTTCTAACCACCAGCCTTAACCAAAGGTGTGGAAAGTGGCCAGTGAGGGGAAAGAAAGAAGATCACAAACTAGGGCCACTAAACAAAACAAAAGGGGGGGGGAGATTAATCTTATTAGGATCGTATATCATGAGGTTGTCAGGTGTGAAAGCAAACGAATGGCCTCTGTTTATCTGAGCTAAACCGAGTGGTTCACCAAAAGACTCACTCCAAGCAGGGTTTTTTTTACCCTTAATAAATTGGCTAAGTCGGTGCAGAGTGTTGATAATGAAGTATGTGCGAGTGAGGTCTGAGCTTTCGTCCTAGTGTTTAGATGCAACTAAGCTTCCCCCCCCCCTTTTTTTTTTATCACAGCTGATTCAGAAAGCCCTTTGGAAAGATGAAGTAGGTAGAAATCAAAATAAATGGATTCTATTAAAACCAGCAATGCATCAACTGCTTGATAAAGTGATTAATAAACAGCGTAGGATGGTGATTGATTAAACTCTTTAATCAAAGTGCTAAACTGACTTAATATGGATAGTTTCAACATGTTCAAAGTATACATTTTCTCTACCGAGGGTTCAGCGTTGTTTATGTAACTTTTCTGAAGTGTCTCCCCTAGGTCTGACCTTCAGATAGCTAGGACTGTGGAATGTGTAAGGATTATAAAGTGCTAAATATATTGCATTAGTCGCTAGAAGTTCGCAGATAAATTATTCTGCTGTTTCACTGGTCAACAAATATTTTTTTCCAGAATTTCAGATACCTTAATAAAACAGTTTCTGTATCGGGATTTTTAAACCCCTTTGCAATTAAAGGGGATAATGCAACATAAAAATCCATTTTATATCACATTTCATTCCCTTTTTCCCCTCCCAGTATTTATTAAGATTATTGTGTGAAGTCTAGAAATCTAGATTTTTATTCTTAGACTGGTTACACATGTTTAGTTCAAACTGGTATATTGAATTTAATCCATAGTCTGCGTCAAGATGCAATTTTTGACACAATCATCTGTTGGTTTCATTAGGCTAATTTACCAAGACTTTGCACTGGAAAGCCTGTGATTCTGATATTTTGAGGGAAGAAGGGAGAGAGAAATTTCAACTCCCTTGATTTTATTGTGAGTTTCAGAATATTTGGTATTTTAACTTAAGTCCCACCTCCTACCTGCCTCTGGAGATTTCCATTACTTGCATCTGAAGAAGTGAGGTTCTTACCCACGAAAGCTTATGCTCCCAATACTTCTGTTAGTCTTAAAGGTGCCACAGGACCCTCTGTTGCTTTTTATGAATGCAAGAGAATCTCAGCTTTCATTTTTTTTAAAAAAAGTACATTTCAAGTTCTCATAGCTGTGGGGGAAAAGTTTGAAAATGTGATCTGAATGCACCCTAAAAGCTAAGAGACCAGACAGCCAATAAAAAGAACGAAAATCTATTTTTAAAAAATCTCATGATTTTTAAGCCAATTTTGTGGTGGGGGGGGAGGCGGAGGCTGACTTATGGTTTTTCAGGGCTTAGGACTGGCAATACTGTGCCCGTTAGGGAGCTGAACATCCAAATCCTATTGGAATTCAATGGGAGTGGAGCAGCTAACTCTCTTAGGCTTCTTTGAAAAGCCCAACCTTACAGCTTCACAGACTTTGGAAACGGAAACCGTTGAAAGAGGGTCTGACTGTTGATTGGTTGTTGGTGGTTTTTTTAAGACACTGGGTGCTGCCAAGAGGGATGAATGAACTAGTCCCCAAGGACACAACCCTCTACTCTGGTCAAAATTGTGTCCAAGTGAAATCTTGCCCCTTTTCAGAAGTTCGTATACAAGGAGGCCAGCTCGTTGAGTCTGCTTCAGCCTGGGAACTCTTCAGAGCGACAGACGCCTGGGGTCCAGTCTAGGCCTCTGTAGCCTTGTACAGCATAATAAATGTTAGTAAGTTTTAAATGCACCATAACTATTCCTGCGATAAAATGATCAATCACTATTATACGTAGACCCTCTGTGCACACATACCAAAGTGTCCAGGTAGCAATGCAGTTATCCAGTTACAAGCATGGACAAAACAAATACCCCATATAAGACCTTGCAATAGCAAGGTGCTTCACATTTTGAATCCCCAGAGGAGGGGGAATTCTGCAAGAGAGGACTAATAATGTCCAATGGTTTGAGCACCAGCAGTGAATCTGCACAGGGATTATCAATAGTCTTGTCACCTAGAACATATGGGACAAACAAGTCACTTAACTAGCTCAGTAGGTGGCTGTGCAGTGTTTTATAAACAATCAATAAAACATTATAATCAATATCTTGATGAACCACCAGCCATTGAAGGTTATTAAGTAGAGTGATTTTCCTACAGAAATACACAATAGGAACTGTGATTTCACAGTAGATTAACAGTCCAATTAGTTCCATGTCCTGCTGCCAGCAGTGCCCTATGCCAGATATTTAAGAGGAATATCAACATGCCCCAAAGCATCTAGTCAAGTGTACAATACTATGTCATGGAACAATTTGTTCCTGTTCCCATCTGATGATCCCCCTCTGCCCTGAAACACAAGGATGGGAAGCTCTTCTATATCTCTGTTCTGTTAGCTTCCTTCAAGGCTTAGATGTGCATAGTTTCACAGAGCTGTTGGCACTCAGAGCCAGAACAACCTGAATCTTCATATTTAATTGATTCTTTAGCAGAAAAATATGGTCACAATTTTTAGATGAACTTTAAAAGGAAATGTATGCATGTCTGGCAATCTTCTTTTGGGCGCTTCAAGGAGTAAACAGGGCTAATTCACGCCATAAGAGGTGGAATTTACAACACCATCATTCATTGAGTTTCCATATATCTGTTTCCAAGTGGTGGATGGGCTTTTTTTTTTTTGGGGGGGGGCACTGCTAGACTCCATTCAGCCAGGGTCCCTCACTAGCCAGCACTGCCCCAAACATGGACCTCTCTAGTCCTACCCTTTCCACAGCCTATAACTTTGCATTGCCCTTTGACTTAGGGAAACCCTGTTGAATTTACCTTTGACAGGTCGTCTTTACAAGTGCTGTCCTGTTTTATAGTAAAGTTGGTAAAGAATTTTTTAGCTTTTAACCCAATTTAAATAAGGCAAAGGATGGGTGGCTGCTCAAAACTCAGTCTAGATTGACGTGGTGTTTAATTACAGCTCATTAAGAGCAGCTGGTGTGAGTGGAAACTTACATCTCCATTTCAGATTCATTACACCATTCAGAAATGGGGATTACTTGCACTATTTGTTTAAAAGGAAGTGGGTAAAAAACAACTGAAGTTTACATTTGAACGGTGCGGCAGTAAATTGAAATGACAAACAAATGCTAAGCTGTTTCGGGAACACATATTTCAAATCAGCTTTACTTGTCCTATTGAGCACCTGGTAAGCTGTGTAAGCTGGTGGGTCCAACTTATCGACCAGGGCATAATACAAAGCTCCCAAAAGCAAAAGAATTTCGGTCCCTTTCTTCACAGATGGGTTTATTTCTCAAATACTAAAACAGTCCAACATAAATTAAATAGATATCCTGGGTCCTTCTGCTGCTGCCTGGACCTTACCATGTCTTTCCCCCCAGACTCAGAGTCTCCTGATGGACCCTATGTGTTCTCTTCAGCCTTCTCTCCCAACTGAGCAGTTTGTTAGCCTTCTGTCTAAGACCCATCACCTGGGAGGCAGCTAATTAGTTTCAGGTGTGGCTAAGTCCACTGGGGTGTGTTGAGGACTGTGTTGAAATTGCAAGCTATCACTTTAAGAGTGAGGGATTTCCTGGTCATGTTTGTGGCTAGGGTGCACTATACGAAAGCATCATGGGATCAGAATCAGGATGGAAAGGGCCAGCTTAAAGCAAGGTGGGATGAGCTGTGCTTCTCGGAGCCTGTTTCCTCTGTTTTGAGGTTCTTGTGTGTAATCATTCTAAATTCTAAGGAATAAAGTAGTGATACACTGCAGCCTTCAAGCAAGAGTATTTGTGTTTCTGTGTGTATTAACACTCATCTTCCTTAAAGGGCTATCCCTATCTATGAGAACACAAATCCTAGATAAGGATAGCAACCACAACCAAATCAGACGTAATTTCATAAAAAAATCAGACAGAAATGTACAAAGTACTAGGACCAAATGGGAATGATCTGAACTTGCGATAGAGAGTATCAACTGAGAGTAGCCTACGTCAGATGAGTTGTTAGTCCATCTAGCTCAGGGGTCGGCAACCTTTGGCACGCGGCTCGCCAGGGTGCTTACCCTGGCGAGCCGCGTGCCAAAGGTTGCCCACTCCTGGTCTAGCTACTGCTAGAAAGACAAGGTGGGTGAGGTAATATCTTTTATTGAACCAACTTTTGTTGGTGAAAGAAACAAGCTTTCAAGCTACATGGAGCTCTTCAGGTCTGGGAAAGGTACTCAGGACTTGTCTACACCACGCAGCTTTTAGCGACAAGGCTTGTCACTAAATGTTGGCGTGTGTAAACGCTCTTTGTCGTCATGTTTGCCGACAATATACTTCCAGCCCCGCAAGCAGCGTTCGCTTTATCGGCAGGAGAGCATTCCTGCCGACAAAGCCACGTTCACACTGCCACTTGCCCTGGCAAAACTTTTGTCTTTTGGGGGTGGGGGAGCTCTTTTAAGTACCCGTGAAAGACAAAAGTTTTGTTGACAACTTGGCAGTGTAGACAAGCCCTAAGTGTCACAGCTAAATACAAGGCGGACCAGATTGTTTAGCATAAGCAGTTAACATGTATTCTAAGGGATGATTCCAGGGGAAGTGGTCCATTAGCATCCCTGCGGTTATAGGACAAACAGGGGAGGGAGGAGCTGATAGGTTACACATTGTCGTAATAAACAATAAATCCAGTGTGTTTATTAGGACTCTTTATTAGCTCCTATTAGACAGTAATCAACATCAGAAAACCCATCATTCTTGCTACCTTCAGTGACAATCTCAGTGGACAGGCCAGGAATTAAACTGACATGTTATTGAGCTATACACTCACTCACGGAGCTTTGCATTCCAAGTTAGGGTGAAGGTAGGGTGGGGAAGCTTACTCGGACGCTGCCAGTACTGTAGGAGAACTCTATCAGTGAATAAAATGGAGGAGTCCATTGCTGAGTGATGCAATCAAGAGAAAAGACTGGCCCATTGACGACTGAACAACAATTGGGTGGGCAGGGGAAGGAACAAAGACTGAGAATATAGGGGGCCTACTGAAGAATGTAAAAAGTTGGACTGTCGGAAGGGACATGAACCTGTCTCATATAAAACTTATCTGTACCACACAAAGCATACGAAAAAGGGAGAAAGAAGATGGTTTGATATTTATAATCGAAGGCCAAGTGCCTTTCACATGAACAGCTTTTTCTAGTTTTATAGAGCAAGTGCTTGGTGAACGCCCGCACTCACACCTCTTGATGAGCTATACTTAATGGACATCAAAAATTCATGCAGTCTCCCATTAAATGTGGAGTTTTATCAAAGAAGCAAATTGGATAAATATATGCACAATTCTTTGATGTATCTTGGAGTCACATATGGTAGCTGTTGGCATTATTTTCAATAATACATATCTAGTGAGTCAATGCTATTATATTAATATTATTGCATATCTGTGATTCAGTAATATCT
Organism: Emys orbicularis; assembly: GCF_028017835.1. Classification (NCBI taxonomy): domain Eukaryota; kingdom Metazoa; phylum Chordata; order Testudines; family Emydidae; genus Emys; species Emys orbicularis. The sequence continues at coordinate 80,972,486 of NC_088692.1, read as the reverse complement.
CTCCAACGACTAACTTAAGGGCACCATAATTCAGAGGGGTTTTCCCTCAGGAGGAGACATTGTGGCCACTTTGCATCACAGTAACATTCCCCAGAAGCCTGTCCATGACTGGGGACCTAGGCTTATGTTCACGGCAGAGAGCATTATAAAGCCAGGGTGAGTTCAGCTCAATATCGATTGTTATAAAAATCATGACAGGTTACAATTTCTGAAAATTGCATATTTAAGTTTAAATGGAAGACGTTTTAATAAAATATCCCAGATCTCTGTCACTTTGTACTACTGATATTTTTCTACTCAGAACTGTAACTGGTTTGGACTAAAATCAGAAGCAGAAACTGAAGCTGCACACGCAGGGGGTTCTCACAATATTTACAACATGGCTGAAACCAGAAAACACAGGAAAGTTGGAATCATCTTTCCCTCCACCCTCAGGCAATACCATGGTGTTTGCCTTCAGCTGAGGCTTTCAAACTTCCTGGTTTAAACTGGAGGGGAATGGCAACAGGGCATGCTGAGTATGGGTTCTTGATTTTGTTCCTTACAACTGAGACATGAAGTTGGCAGTTTTCTAAAAAGTTCTGATTTAATTTGGACACACCACACTATAAGAGTTACTGTGTGTGGTGGTCTTATTAATTAAGGTCAGAGTCTTCTGCATCCCCACTGCCTGCTGCTGTTGAATGAACAATTTATTTTAAGCCAAATTCAGCACTTTTAGGTCCTGATCCAAAGACCATTAAAGCCAATGGAAATCTTTCCACTGACTAAAAAATCCAAACCAAAACAAAACAAAACAAAAATATTTGAAGACACTGGAAGAAATCTCATTGACTTTAATGATCTTTGGATCATGCTCATAGTGAACTCGCAGTTCAAGATCTTCAGTTTTTTGTATGCACAATCTACTGAAACGTCTGTGTATGCCAAATGCTGGATGAACACTCTACAGCCACTACAGCTGCCTCTCTCTGTTCAGCAAAGGAAAGTTTCTCACCAGCAGTAAAATAATCTCATTTGATGAACGTCTAGCTGCTTTACCTTTTTGTCTATGAAAAAGAACAGATCTTATTATAGCCCTATTACAGGCGACTGTCTTAAGAGACCAATGAAAAGGGAACATTTCCTTTCTAACTTCTCTAAACCATTCCACACACCTTAGTTCAAAGAAGGACTTTATCCTATTTCTTTCTCTTTAGAGAACTACTAATTATTACAATCCAACCAAACTGTGACTTCACCTCTATAAATAGATTTTTTCTGTGCATGACTTTATTTGTTAAGAGGAAAAACAATACTTGCACATGTATATGTTCAGGGCTAACGAGCAATGCCATCTGTACGGCTGGAATATTTTCACACTCCTTTTCTGTTATACCAAACAAACCCTCTCCAGCTGATTTCTCTCATTGTAGAATGCAAATTGCCTATAAAAGACCTCAGGGTGTGAGAAGACACTTATCAGACAGATATTACACAGGGACTCATACTAACTACACTATCTACTATACAATTTTAAATGCATTAAGAACAAAAAGGTATCAGCAAATCTGCTTTTGTGTGGCTATAGTAATTATAATCTGAGGTATTTCTGTTTGTTAAGACATGTTGCTTAGGAAGCTGATCTTCCTTACTTCAGGGCCAATACTGCACCTACTTCATAGTAAGTAAAGTAGTGAGTCTTGAATAAAAGATCTGAGAGCAAAATAAACTAATTTCACTCCTTCCTTTATTTATATGCAGTAAAACCAGCACCTCTAAATTATTCAGATAGAACCATAGTGTTTTGAACAGCTGTGTCTTATAGCCACTATTGTAAATATGATACAATATTATAGAAACTTTGCTCATTAACCCCTTGATGCAAGATGTCCTGATTCCCCCAAATTAAATTTACTGTTGGTAACTGACAGGTGCAGTCCTATGGAACTAACTGATTTGAATGAAAGGAACTCAGTAATTCAGAGCCAAATAATTTTGCACAGTTGTACCTGTCAATTCAGAACTGAACCAGATGCAGGAAAAAAAACAGATGTACAGTAAGTAATAATGATCTCGAAGAGGCTCCATTACCGGTGTCTCTCAGCAGAAATTGCCAGAGGTAACTGTGAAGACCAGAATTTATATAATACACACCATTTAGGAATACACTGTGCCAGGCCTCAGGGACACTGCTAGGGTATCCAAAACAGCACTGATCATCAAGATTTCTCACTTTGGCAAGATATGCCTCTGTAAAGAGGATTCTGGAGAATTAGATTATGTGGTTGAATTAAAAAGTGGAATCTTGGTACAGTATTCTGTACCAGTAATCTGGCCAAGCAAAGCAGAGCAAACTCACTGTGCTTGGCCAGATTAGTCTCAGGTTTATGTTGCTCACTGATTTCTGCACAATGGTTAGTTCAGTTTGATTATAATTACTTTACTTTTAAGGGACATTTGTAAAAATCATGGGAAGGAGGATCACAGCAAGTGGAGTTCTCCACAACCTGGCCCTAAAATTCAACTTCCTTGTTCATACAGGGAAGCCATTAAGGTCTAATCATTTTTAATGCATCATAAATAATCTTCACACTTGCTGTTAAGTTAATTAATATAATCAGTAAAGCCAAATGCATCAAAAATGAAGCTTATTTTGCAAACATGCAAAATGTTCTGCCTCATTGCCTCTCTATTAAAATTAAATGTCATTTCGCTAACAACCCTTTCCAAGTTTTAATTTCAATCCTTTTTTATCACAAATCCTACATTTGTTTAAAAACAAAAAAGGTCCCCTTTAAACAAAGATATCCTTGTGTGACAGACTATAGGAAAATAGTCACATGATCGCTAATTAGGCACATAGGGCCCAATCCTGCAAATACGGATGTCTGATCTTGCCAACAATTATGAGGTCAAGGTACTCAGGGCCATAAGTGGATCAGGATCAGGGCCTTGAATTTTACACATTGACCTACATTACCTTGCCACAAATTACTTTTGTGTAAAATCAAAGCAAGATAGGGGTTCTAAATAGTTTGTTAGTATATTTCCATGACCATGAGCTTAAAATAAAATAGATGCCCATAAAGACAAAAATCTATTACTAACTTGTAAGAAAATAAATGCAAGGTTAGAAACAAATAAGTGCATGGTTATTCTTGTGTTCATGTAATTGCACCATTATTTTTCAATTCACAGGCATAGTTCATAACAATCAAATAATATTTACACAAAACAAAAGGTACAGAAGAATAATTGTAGATATTTTACTGTCCTCTGTGCTCCAGGGAGGAAAGATTGAAGTTCCACCAGGAACTCCCTAGTATACTGTCAACCTGAGGCTATGGCAGTGATATGCCGAATTGGTATGTTTTCCAATCATGTGTCCAATTAATGACACACTTTGGGTTTTTTTTTCTGGTTTCCTGTGGCCCCTCAATGAAAGGGAGATTGTGGCGGCATTCTCTCTGCTTGTAGCTGGGCTGTCTCTGAAGACCCTTTCTCTTTTGGTTTCAGCCACCACAGACCATAGGTTAATGCAACCCAAAGGCTACATCATTCAATGCCCGTTCTAAGACTTATCAAGTTTGATACATGTATATGAATTTTCATAAGTATTCAATGTCCTGCTTAACTGAGAGCGTAAGGAGACATACCTTATATTCAGTTCTCCGTAAATTGGTTAAAAGGATTCTTTTTTGTATATGAAGTTAGAGTAATTAGATAAGAAAACTTCCATAACCCAGGTCTTCCTTGCTCAGGCACAAGTACCAGTGAAGTCAAATGGGAGCTTGAAGTCAATGAGACAAGCAGGAATAAATTATAAAGTTCCAATGATTAGTACCCTATGTTCCTCCTTACGTTCAGTTTCTGTTCCTGGTAAGAGTGGTGCTTCATTTCTAACGTAAAGGCTGATCTTTCAACCCCTTATGTGCACAAGTAGTTCTTATATACAGAGGCGGTTGGCCTCATAGTTCAAGACACTGCATATACTGATAGAAGTATTTGTTGCAAACCATGTATTGAATACATTGAGGGGTGTTTTGTTTTTCTTTGTTTTTTCTCTCCCTGTTTGTGTACAGATCACAATTTTGATCTATTTATCCATTAATCATAATTCTTCAAGTAGCTTTTCAATCCTATGTAAGCCTTGCATTTTCTTCAAACATTCCATGATAGGCACCCAATATTCAGGTGTCAGGATTTGAGCTGCATGACTTGTAATTAAGTCATATGTTTCTGTTTCTTTTCTGGAATAGATGACCAAACCTCCATAAACTACTTCCTTTTCCACTCAAGCCAAATTTTTTTTCATTTCTCTATATTAGTGGTTTTGCTGTTGCCTGTTGGAGAATCTAAGCGTCTTCCATATAAAGTCAATAGCAATAGTGAAATTCCTAGTGAACATGTGAAGTCTCTAGCTCTTCTACTTTTCAGACAAATTCTGCTTCCCTCCAAGAGGAATCTCTACTACAGGCTTCAAAATTACCACTCACAGACATCTGTATGAACAAAACTTTGCTTGTGTGAATGTTCAGGAGCAGTGCATAATAATGAAGCATGGACTGGCCTAAGGAAACCCTGCTGTTTTCAGAACAGCTTTCCACTATATTTAGCAAGTTCTAGGCCCCAGTTGTGCACCGACCTCCCTGAGCTCATGAGGAACTCCGTGCAGGGTTCTGCCACGGTGGAGCTCGTAGACTGGCAGGAGCCTAGTCCCGGCCGAGGCTCTTCGTGGTTTTGGTACCCTATTTAAAGAAGCAAAATCCTGGTTATCGCATCAGAAAATACTCAGTTAAAATAAACCAAAACCATAATACGTCCAGAGAATAAATCACCTTTTTAAATTAAAGTTGCTTGGCCACTAGCTGCCAATCCTACAGCAGCTCATTCTAACAGCAAGTTAACTCAAACAGCAGGCAGTAGACAGTACATCACATCTCTGGAACATCAGAGCTGTTTCCAGCAGCCTTCTCATTATTAGGTTTTTATCCTAAAGTTGCTTTCTTCACATCTGAAACAATTTACCCCAGCCAGGCTTTAAATCAGTGGCTTCCTATCAGTGCTCATTCATGTCTAAATGAGTATTTTATTTTAAACATAGGCCATTCACTCTAAATGAGTTAAAAGATATTAAATGCAGCTCAATATTTGAGAGTGAACACACTCCATGAGAACAACGTTAATTTCAGAGCAGGTCAGTGTGCTAAGTAGACTGGCTGAAACTTTTCCCCCCCATATCAAATATGCTTACAGCCATTGGCTCAGGGTCCAGGCAAAGCCCTCCATGATGCAGAAGACTTGATTTCCTCTTGTATAGAGGGATGGAGGCATGGATAGATCTGCTCTTCTGGAGGCCCCTGCATCTTCTTTCTACTGAGGAAGTGGGCTCTTCCTACAGAAGATAACATTGTGGATGGGCTTGGGAATAGGCTGCTGGATCTGAACTTTGGAAATGTCTGCTGCAACCATTGGGGTAGACCAGATGGGGCTGCAGACTCAATACATCCTCTGGCTAGTCCCTGCCATTTCATTCTAAAAAAACCACATCTGTGCTCCTTATGCACGGGTAATGGGACAACCACTTAAGATACATGGGGGGAAAGATCAAGAGGGAAGAAGTGAGAATATGTTAGTTCAGCCTTGACAAAGCCATTAAAAGGCTAGCAATAGAGGAAAACGGTAAGACGTGCTCAGTTATCAACTCCTGAGAAGTTGCTGTGGTCTCTCAACATAAGCACAGATCCAGGGAGCGAAGTGACCCTGACAACAGTCCATCCCGTAATTCTCCTTTCTGCACTGGCATATTCAGAGTGGGTTTGGAGCCCACTTCCTTGGCATAAAGAGATGCAGTGGCTCTCTATGCAGCTTATCTGCTCCCGCCCCACCCCATATTGAGGGATCATGGGATTATAGGCTGGAATAAGGACTTGTGCTGCAGCATTGCACTTCCTCTTCAGTGAGGGGGTGATTTAATCCTGCCAACACTGCAGAACAGATGCACGAAGCCCGATGACTCAGGCTTTAGAGAAGTTTCAAGAATTTTACCCTTGATTAAAGTAGAGTGCCTCGAGCTTCTACAGCAAACCTGAAAATGTTAATGCTACTTTAAACTCCACATACACAGAGGACAAAGCACTTGTTGACTTCTATGGGAGCAGGATCTGGCCCAGATATATGAAACATTTCAAAAGGAACCTTGTCCTAAAACAAGAATAAGACTAGACAAAAGTATTTGAGTCAGGGCATTGCTAAGCAATCTTGCTGGTTGTCAGATCTCCAGTGTAATGACATGTCAATTTGATTTCTTTTGTGCATGATCCCAGAGCTATCCTTGGGCCGAAATTCTTCTGTACTTTAGTTTTTCTTTTGTTCTGATGGCACTTCTCCCAACATTACTTGACAATGAGTGATGCTCCAAAACCCTGATCTTTCACACCCTGTTGGTGACCTATAACTTTTCATGCATAACCTTTGACCTGGGTCCTGACAGTTTGATTTATTGTCCAGTGTTATGATTTATGAGTATCTTCTCAGAATAATTAACGGACAACAGGTGGCGGCATAATAATTTTGATTACCCAGTGGTTCATGAAGCCACTTCAAAGGTGACTTCATTTACTGAATAGGAAAAGGACAACAATTAGAAATTAAACAAAGCAATCCTTTTATGCTTTCGTTTTTCACCCCTTTGTCCATCAACACAGAAGACTTTATTTAGACTCTCATCTTGAACACCAGGAACTTCAATTCTGTGCAGAAGACACCACTTCCCAGCTCCTGGTTTTGGTAGAACTATTTTTCTGTTGTTGAAAAGAGACTTGATTAATTGCACGTTGTCAGTTTCCATAAACCTGAGGAGCTTTTTTTAAAATCTAGCTTTTGGAAACTTATCACCACCAGAGGCAGAATTTATTCCAAAATGCAAATTTTTGACAGTTTATCTTTTTGCTCAGGAAACTATTGAATCACTACAAGCCCCATCCCACAAGGTGCTGAGCACCCTCAATTCCTGTTTAAGTAAGAGTGCTCAACAACTTGTGGGATCGGGCCCTAAATTATGCAATTGAAGCATTCAGTTCAGGTAATTCAATGACATTATGTTCGCCAAGGGCCCCAATCTGCAACTTTTATTCACAAATGAATAGCACTCACCTGAATATCTGTATTGAAGTCAACCGGACTACTTTTGTGAGTGCTACTCAGCGTGAGGAAAAGCTGAAGAACTTGAACTCGGGATTGTAGTCATAACAACAAGTTTATTCAACACCCAAATGCAAACCATTACTAGTGGGATATAATTATGGTTGCTTATTGTTCATTCACTTTATAAAATTGATCTAGAATGGAAGGATATTGTTTGCATATTTTCTTCAATTAAAATACCTTTCTTTCCTGCAAGCTCATCGTGGACCCAGATCCTACTGATTTCAACAGTCCCTTTTCTTTCTGATCACTAAGTTCCACAACATCCCAATAAAGGCGCAAATTTGCTAACCAGGTTCTGACAACACATTTTATTCTCTTCTATACATACTTATTTTAGAAGGCCCATAATTTCCCCCATTTAATTCAGTTGATTGTTTTCCATTGTTATTTTCAATAACACCATGCGTTGCTATGGAGATGATGATGATGATGTGTTCTGTATGGGTGCTGGGTTTCAAGGCCTGATTTTCAGAGCAACTGCAAGTGCTCAACATTTCTGAAAATCGAGCCATCCATTTGTCAAGAACAGAGGTTCTGGATTTATGTTTAAAGGATAAACATCTGATTGCAAAATAAAATACATACTTTAATGCACACTATCCAGTCAATCATTGTTAGACATGCCTTTAAAAATAGATTAATATTGAAATAAGTAGGTTAATGGTGCTATTTCTCAATGTTTACAGAAAGATAAAGGGGCTCAGCTGGAGTAAATCAGTGTAGCTCCACTGAAGTTAGTGTAACAATGCCATCTTGCACAAACTAAGGATCTGCCCCCAAGAGCTCTTCCTTTTCATCTCAGTCTAAAGATAAATCTAAATATTAATAGTTGTTTGCAGGGTTGTTGTAGTTGGGTGGGTCCCAGAATATTAGAGAAACAAGGTGGGTGAGGTAATATCTTTTATTAGACCTTGTCTCTCTAAATATTAATGACATTTAACTACACTCCCCTCTCTGTGTCACAATTCCTCTTCACACCCAAGCAAGCGCATGAGAAATGAAGTTTTGTACAGCGCTACAATAGCGATATTGCAGGCTTATCATTTTTAATTGACTTCTTGACTTATAAAAATATTCCTACAATCCTGCTTTACATTGCAGTTTAATAACAGCTTAACACACATCTATGAAATATTCATTCCTGTTACATTCAAATTTTAAAATATCTGATGAAGAGCCTGGTTAATAGATAAAGCAGAATCCCTAGAATATTAAAATCACTCAGGCTTTCCGCAAGGTTCCTCAGTGGAAAGCGAAGAAATTACTACTCTTGTGATCAGAGTTACTTTATTTTTTTTCCCTCTAGAACTCATAACGACACCCCTGCAACAAAACACTATTACAATAAAGCCAATTTTGTCCTATAGTAGTTTTATCAAACCTTTAATACCACATTAGCTGCTTAATATACAGTAGATGTAGCGATGGAAAACCACTCTCCTCCAGACTCTGTGTTCAATAAAGACGAAGGAATAATTTGCAGCAACTCATTTATCAGATTAAGGTAGCCTCTTTCAGCTCATGAAATAGCCAAAAGCTGATCTGGATTCCCACAAACGTGATAATAAATAAAGTAAAATAATATAAATAGTGCATGGATTGATCACAAACGGTTTGCAGCAATTATGGTAATTAACATTTGAAATTCAAACTGGATTGCTTAGTGATGATCGATCAGGTAAATCACATGATGCTGTTTTTGCTCCTTGATTGGATGATTCACATGTACTTCTGGTGCAAATACTCCCACATGCAAATCTTAAATGGAATGTCTGTGAATATGCACAACTGCAACTGTAATTTGGGCATATTTCAGCAAATATTTGTGCCACTAAAACTTAATTATTCAATGCTGGCATGTGTTTAACCAAAGCAAATTAATTTCAACATCTGACTGACTACTTGTAAAATTGTTTTTGGTTTGTTTGTTGGTTGATTTGGGGTTTTTTTGTGTGGGCAGTATTCATCCAGGTATAATTCTGTTTTATGCTCCAATTTTCTATTTTGATTTTATATTTTATTCTACAAGTAGTTCATAGAGAAAACTATTTTTCAAATAAAAGCTTTTAGTAACAAGAAATCTGCATCTAGCAAATGTACATACATAAATTAAGGGGCACAAATTCTGCATTCCTCCTTTCTTTGAATCCTACTGACCTCTTTGGTTTGATTCTCACTCGGGAAACTAGTTTACCTTTAAAATGGTAGATGCTCTTGAATCATGACGTGATGTTAGTACTTTGTTCCCCGTCAATTTTTAAATTAATTATCTGGAAGCAACCAGCGGTTACTTTTTGGCCATAGACTTTTTGATTAGAAGCTGTGACCCTTTTTGCCTTTTTGGCATACTCTATACAACACCAGTGACCCCTGACACCTGATTCAACTAAAAGTAACTCCCAGACAGATCTTTCATATTCAGCAATCTCTTTGTTACACTGGGATGCTTATCCACTTCATTCCTTAAAATCAACTTTGTTCGTCTCCTCTTCACTCCCATTATACCCCCATTCCCCATACTTATTTTCTAGAAACATTTCTATCCTTCCATTTGTCTCTCTCCTTCGGTTTTTAAACTTTACACTATACCATCGTCCCATATGTTTGTGCTGCACGCAAGGAGGTTTCTTTAGAAAACGCTGATGCTAATTATAAATTTAATTTGCATTTTAATTAGAACGGTAGCAAATTAAAAGCGTGGCAGCTGGAGAATTTTGAACGCTTTGCAGAGATTTGGTGTCAGTATCTCCCTGCCTCTGACTTCGCTGTCTTTTCATTTTTTCCCCTCACTATCTTTCATTCACACAAACATATTGGCAATTTTTCTCCTCTCTTGTTTCTTTTTTGTCTATTTTTTATTTCTCCATTCCCCCCCCCCCCAAGGATCAAATTATAAATTATTTCTTTTTTGTACTGATAAACAGTATACTCTTGTCTTGTGCCAGTACACCATGTACTGTAGTGATAGTGCCGCTTTTAAGTGAGCTTTTGTGCGGCCCTGTTAGTACTGCCCTATTTTGCTATTTATATCTGCCATTTATTTACAGGTAAGAATCTAGTCTATTTCCCCTTGACTAATTTCAAATTCCTGGCTCTAAGGCTTCTGTAGCCTAGACCAGTGCATTTTTTGAGAGAAAAAAACATCCTATACATTTGCAGTAGTCTGTAGAATCTTAATGAAAGCCATTCAGAATGCATTGGGGATTTCACAACTTTATTCTTCGCAAATGCAGCATTCAATATTGTGCTTTTGGACAAAAGGCTGAAGTAATCTGTCAGTCTTTCGGCCTATAGAATGGCATATATTCTGGCCCTACTGTCTCTCAGTGTTTTCTTTCATTTGTGATGTGAGCATGTCTGATTTTAGCACACACGTGAGCTCATTTAGTCAGTCCTGTCGTTTTCCCTATGTTGTATCTCCATGGTCATTTTCATTCCTTCTGTTCGCTTCCCTCACAGTGTCCTTGCTCAATAATATTCATTAATTGATTGACAGCTCTGATAGACCCAACTAACCTCTATCTCACTCTCATGTCGGTTTTTAAATAAGTACTTGTACGTCCAATGACCTTGTCGCCTCATCAGATATCAGAAAATGAGCATGCAGATATGGAGGAACCTGATTAGCAAAATGAGGAAGATCTCACTTCTGGCGTAAGTCCATAACAAGCACTAACAGCTAAGTTTACAATTATGCATTTTAAACAAAAGAGACCTACAAATGAGGAATAAACAGACCTTAACCAGTTCCATGAGCATTGTCTCTAGTGAAAGCATAAGACAGAGCGCTCATAACACGATGGGTTTTCTAGAAAAAGCTGGAAAAGAGCCAACATTACTCAATGTGGTCCTGTTTGTTTGAATTTTAGAAGGTAGTCTTTTATTTTACTGTTTCTAATTGCATTTTAAATGGTTTGTATATTGTGGTAAAGCACCCAAAAATGCATACACAGGAGAAGAGGGGGATTTAGAGATAAAATTATAGTTAATATTACTTAGGAAAGATTCTGCACAGTAAAGACTTTTTCTCTCAGAAAAATTGCTTAAACGCTTGCAAAGCTTTGGGCTTTATTGTTTATTTATATTACAGTAATACCTATAGACCCCAAGATTGGGATGCTACTATGCTAGGTGTAGTACATACTAAACATCAATCCCTGCATTAAAGAACTTAGAATGTAAATAGACAATGCAGACAGAAGGAAATATTAGCTTCCTTTTACAGATTGGGAACTGAGGCACAATGACTTGCCCAAGGTCACGCAGGAAGTCTATGGCAGAACCAGGAAGTAAAGCCAGATATCCTGAGTTCCAATCTGTTGCCGTCTTCTTCCATTTTTCAGTGTCTAGTCATCTGGACTTAGCAATTACAGGTTTGAGTTTGGTGAAACTAGTGCTTTGTTTTGCCTTTATTTCAATGATAAGGTTTTTGATGAGGTGATTGTAACAATGTTAGGACAGATTGCGCTTGTTAAATGGGCTAGATTAACAAAGCTGTTTATTATACCATAAAATGCCTTATAAAGACAAAGTTCAAAGTGGATTTTAATTTCTTGGGAGCTACTTGAGAGCACTGATTGGGAATCTGTTAGGATCACATGGGGATGTCATACAGTCTCCTCCAATTGCAGGGCTGGGAAGGAAGAGGGCTGGGGCTGGTTGACCTTGATCTTTGATCTTGGTTCTGTATTAATCATTCATGTTGGGTGAAATTCACCAGTGATAATAATGGCCATTAGAAGACCTGCAATGCAGCAGTACCCAACATCTTCTGGGCCTGGACAACTGCAGAGCATTCACACAGACAGACTCTGTGCACACCACAGAAAAAAAATGTTGGATTTGGGGTTGGTCGCTACTTTGCATGAAGAAACGTGACCCATTCCTAGTAATGAGATAAACACAAAGTTAAATGAGTCCATCATCATGCTTACCCGTTATATCATGGAACCATATCTAACTGCTGCTGCAATTACTTTCTTAATTGTCTCTCTCATGACAATGCACCTTGTTTTTCAAAACCAAGCCTGGAATCAAGGGTGGTTCATACTCAGGCTTCATTATATTCACACTACCAAAAAACAGAATCACAATTTTATATAAAATTCTGGCATTGGGCCATCACTGATATGATCATGAAGATCAAGATGAGGAAGGAACAAATCAACTAAAAAAGAAGAAATAGAATAGAAAACACCGAATCATCTGCAACACAACAAACTTTAAAATATGACCTGGTGTCTTGGAGCGAAGGTCAAGTTTCTTTCAAGAAGTGCTGTGCTTTCATAGGTGGAGTTTATTTTACAACAAATCACATCTCCAATTTATAATTCTCACTTATACAAGATTCAGCTCCTGAGCTTTTCAGCACCAGGTGAGGAAACTAGAGGCCTGCAGAGCTTTCTTCTCATGAGTAATCCTTACTCAGGTAAGTAGTCTCATTAATTTCAAAGCCTTATTTATGAGCAACCATTATTCATTGACCTCAATGGGACCATTCAAGTGGGTATGGATTACTCACGTGAGTAAAGCTTTGCTGGATCTAAATACTCTAAATTGCCTTCAAGAGCTAATTTCTGAAAATGAAAGATAACATTATGCAAAATGTTGATGTCTGGGTACCCTAATAAATCTGCTATTATCATCACATGATTGCATAGTAAAGTTCTAATTTTATGTCACCATGAAATTCCCCAGATCCATTACTCCTCCCCTGCCCCCAATAGCCTTCTAAATATTTTGATTAGCCCTGGTCAACTGAATCACTTTGCAATAACTTCTTATGGTGAAATTGACCATAGAGTGTACAACACTCCCCAAATTATAAATCTTTCACCTTGGCACTTTGGAAAGGCTTGGGTGTTATTTCATGTAAGTTTTTGCAGCTGTACAAAATACTTTCATTAACCCAAGAATGGATTATTTGGAGTGCTAATTAATTGATTCTTCAAAATGCCAATTGACATACTCCCAGGGAAAACCTGATCTAAGCAACTATGTTAATCAAGCTATTGTACTTACGGTTCTGTCTGAATATCAGACCATCTGAAATGAGGAGAACTTTGCCATTACTGTCCTGGACCTCTTGTGGGCAGCTAATTAATATGAGTAGAATATGACAGTTGCACTTGTACATTCACTGTACTGCCTGACAATAACTCTATAAAATTACATTTCAGCTAAAGAATGGAAACAGTGTTAAATACCATTATTTGCCTTCCTTTGATGTCTGAGAGTCATTATGAAAGCAATTACAGCAGTTTCTCTGTCTGTATGTCTACAGGGTATTTATCTGTATCTGTCTGAGTCCTTTGCCAGGTGGAAAATATATGGCATATTAAAGACAAGGGAATTCAGCCTCAATTATCAGGCTATGAACAGAAGAAGAAACAAAATCAGAGTTTTGCAGATGATCCTGCCAGAAAACAGTAATTTAATATTAAAGCCAGGCAAGCTGGGGAAAACTTGCCTAGTGCAGGAGCTTTTTATTTTAATATTTGTTCCCCCACACACACACACTCCATTGCCCTAGTTTGTTTTCCATTCTCCCCCCCCCCCCAGTTCCTCTGTTTATTTTAAATAAGCTCACACTTGTGATGCTAGGGAACTTGGATGTTTCTTTAAAACCCACATTTTGCTTTTTAATTATGCTGTGGACATTCTTCTGTCTAACCAAGCCCACAGAACATTGGGTTTTGGAAATTGTATAGAGGGCCGGTTAGGGGAGGGGGGCGTGGCCCGCTCCCCCCCCCCCATCCACCCCGCCGCTTCTGGCCCCCTGACAGCCCCCCCAGACTCCTGGCCCATACGTTGGCAGGTAGATTGAGTGGGTCTGTGTATTCTATGAGGTGCTGACAGGTGATGAGGTAGCTCTGTACCTTTCAGGAGATGCTGGGTATCTTGCAGAGTTGAGCCCTTGCACATCACATCACAAAGTATGTCTGTACTTATGGCAGTGTGTGGAATACAGACACCACATGCCCAGCAAGCATTGGTATAAAGAGCAGTGTAGACACTGAGGCACAGTTTAGATGAGTAGAGTGCCCTATACACCTGAACCGCCAGCTATGGACCCTACATGGGCTCTCTACATGCCCAAGCAGTGCCTCCCACACCTACACTGCCAAAGTGAAAGGCTCTGGCAACAGGGAGGCAGGCGGTGGGATAGCTCAGTGGTTTGAGCATTGGGGGCCATTTAGGGATCTGGGGCAAAAATCTGTCTGGGGATTGGTCCTGCTTTGAGCAGGGGGTTGGACTAGATGACCTCCTGAGGTCCCTTCCAACCCTGATATTCTATGATTCTACCTGATGCAGTGACAAGTGCAGATGCAGCCTGCCTTTCACTGCAGCATGTAGCTACACGTATAGTGCCTGTATTCTCTACACTCCACCATAAGTGTGCACAGCCTCAGACATGCTATAGTAGTTTGAACTTTGTGCTCACCTGCTTGCTGGAGCCCATCCCTTCTTGCACTGACTCCAGCGGTAGCATGATTGGGTCCATGGTTTGGAAGGAGGGAAGTTGTGTTCATTTTACACACACACACACACACACACACACACACACACACACACACACACACACACACACACACACACACACACACACACACACACTTCATAAGGCCAAATTCTATCCATGGATGCATTCAGATGTCCTTCTATAGCAGCCTATTGGGCAGAATGAAGGAGTCCATTTGAGGCTCTCTGCTAGAAGTGATTGAGCTTGTTGAAAATGTTCCATTGAAACTTTCTTCAATGGAAAACTGGGTTTTCCGCACAATGAAAGATTTTGCAGAAAGTATGTGCTTTCCTTGAAAAATGTAAGATTTTTTTCATCAGAAAACTGAAACAATGGCTAACTCAGTGGCTTCCATGCCCCTGTGCAGTGTACGGTGATACATCTTCTCCTGACCTGCTTTTTTGGTTCCCCTCCCCAACTCAAACACACAGTTGATTTTGTCCCCCTTCCTTCTAGCCCTTGCTTCTTGCCAGTGGGCCAAATTCACCACAACTTCTATGCCAGCTTCTGCCAGTGAATGTCCTGGCAGACAGCGCAGTTCACCATGATGGCAGGATGGTGTAGCAGAATGGGAAGGGCTCAATGGGCTGAGTGCTGCTCAAGAATTAAACCCTCTAAAAAGGGCATGACCAGCTGGATTCAGTACAACTCCTCAGTAGTCTCTGCTGGAGGGCTTGTATGGAGCCTCAATTGCAAGCTAAAGCTGGCAGAAACTCCGCTCTGGGTGGATCTTCCCCTATGGCACGGGAAGCCAGCCCAGATCCAGATTTGTAATTTGCACCTCTCTGAACCAACCTGGGGGTTGTAGAAAGAGGCTTAATCATCATTCTGTGTTTCACTGCCGGGGCAAGCTGAGCTTCATCAAGTGACTTCAGGAGTCAGACTTGCATGGCACAGACTCTTGTAAGAGCTTCTTCATATACATTAGATCAGTGGTGGGCAACCTGCGGCCCGCACCACTTCCCGCAGGTCCCATTGGCTGGGAACGGCAAACCGTGGCCACTGGGAACGGCAAACCGTGGCCACTGGGAACGGCAAACCGTGGCCACTGGGAACGGCAAACCGTGGCCACTGGGAACGGCAAACCGTGGCCACTGGGAACGGCAAACCGTGGCCACTGGGACCTGCGGGCGGCTGTGCAATTGTAAACAAATGGTCTGCTGGCCTGCCAGCAGATTACCCTGACAGGCCGCATGCGGCCCGCAGGCTGCAGGTTGCCCACCACTGCATTAGATTCTCGTGAGCTGTATTTAGTTGTCTTCTCCATTCTTCAGCTATTCTAAAGTGGCATCCTGGTGCACAATTTATGTACATACTATTGTAACAAGCTGTGCTAAATCAGGCTAGATTTCTCTTATTTCTTGTCAAGCCTCTCACACTTGACTGCTGAAGTATTTCTGGATTGTCATTATTACTAGGAGTTAGTTGTCATACCAAATAAACTTAGCTGGACAGTGCTCTCATACCACGCCATGGACACTGATTCATGTACTGCATGCTGGTTAATAACATGAAAGAACTCCATACGTAAAAAAAAAAAAAAAAAAAAAAAAAGCCAGTTTAGTTTTACAAGAGAATGATTTACAGAGATGCTTCAACTGCATCTACCATTCAAACCATGTGCACACAGACTGGCTTTGTGGTGCCTCTTCCAAATTCTTCCCACTTGCAACCTGTGCTCCTCTCCAAGTTCCATGCAGGTTGCTGCAGAAAACACGCCATATTGTTTCAGACAAGACACGTTTAAGCCCACAGATATGCCCAGTCATTAGCAGCTGATGCTGAGGGAGAATCTTGAGTCAAAGTTTAATAAGTGATGTCTGCACTTAAAAACATACTGTACGGGCTCCTCTTCCAAAGAAGACTTTTGTGCCTGCTGCCATCATCTGCTTTAGGGAAACTTGTCTGTTTTTTCTCTCTTGTAACATAAAGGTGCTGTGTTGTCCTCAGTTTTAAATAGAAAGCTAGAAATATTGCCAATACTTAGTTCCAATTCTCAAGCCTTCTGAAACTGAAACCTCTACGAACATATCCGCTGCCATTGTAATAATTGTATTATAGACTCTCTTTTCATGTTCTCTCCTGATTTGCTCTAGGAAAGTATGTAACAACTCATTAATGCTCAGTAAGCCCCCAGAGGCAAGTTTGTCAGAGAGAAGGCATAACACATTTATTAATTACTGGGCTCAGTATCAGATTGCTCAGGCTTTACAAAACATCGAGGGCCTGATTCTACATTGTACCGCACCATGTGTAGTCATTAATGCCAGGGAAAAGTGCGTGAAAAGTGGATACAAAATGCCATCAGTTCGGAATGGCAGCACCTTACAACCCACTTTGTCCTGGTGCAAATGACTACGCAAGGTCCAGAACAAAGGAGAATTAGGTTTCTAGTTCACAACTGACCTGCTCAGAGAGGCTCTATGCAGGCATTAACACAGTCATTCCATACTAGTACTATATCATCTCATTGTATTGTCACCATTTAGAGCAGGATACTTACCCATGCAAACCTAAGCATGGTTTGATTTGTACAAGACTTGTGCTATCTGCAGCTTCACATACATGGTAGATTCAAAGGTCACAAATAAAGAGTCCAAACTATTCTCTCTGCTCTAGCTGCTTATTAGAGAATTTCATCCATTTTAGGCTTTTTGATATTGTATGTCACAGGCATCTTTGTTCTTCTCTGGAATCTTTTCCAGCATTTATGATAGACACGTATTTCCAGCTCCATGTTCTTTCTGCTTAAGTTTTCAAAGTAGGGAGTTATTAGACCAAGGCAATTTTCTTAGGGCCATGTGAACCATTTTAGCATGTCTGAAGTGGCAACAGCTGCATTGGTCCTGCAAGGGTCCATTTTGCTCCCCTTGAAGTCAATGGCAAAACTTCCAATGACGACATAAGAAGGAATAGATCCTACTAAAAACATAGCCCCTTTGAAATGCAAGGCCTATGCAAAATCCTGTGAAATTAGAAAATTGACCAGAAACCAGTCCTCGTGTATATTTACTACAATAGTTTTGTTACAAAAAGATTAATGGATGACAGAAGTCAAGATGAAGATGAAAAGATCTTAACAATTTTTGAGATATTCCATAATAGGGAATGGAGAAAGGATTTGAAGGGATAATAGTTGACCATTTTACAATATAAATCTGGTCTTGGTTAATTAAATCTACAAAGTATATCAGCCTATCCTTAGGAAGCCATGGTATTTTACAATGCATTTAAAAAAACATGTTTTGGATATTTAAACGAATATAAAAAGGTAGAGGAAAAATATTTTTTAAGTTCATATGAACTTGCATAAACATAGAAATTCATTTCATTCCTTTAATTAAAAAGGAAAAATACAACTTTAAAGAAACACACTTATTTTCTTCAAAAAGGATGATTAATACAGGTTAAAAAGCTTTTCTCGTTTTACAAAATTAATACCATGTTTAATTACATGAGATTAAAATTTCATTACACATTATACTTTAATTGGCATAGACGGGGCCAGAGGTTAACACCTCTGCACGAGTTACCTTTTGTACTGTTCCGATATCTAATAACAGAGGAGTTTTAAATTATAAACCCTGACAACATTTAACAAGTTTCCTACACGTTTTAATTTTACCCTAGTAATCTTTTATGTGGATCTCACTGGTGTTCCTGAGGTCATCATCCTGAATGATGAAAGGAGCTGAGAAAGAAATCATTATAAAACCTATGCAACTGGACATTATTGAATTATGGTAAAGATGTTATCTGAAATAAGAATGTCTACTATAGGTTTAAGTATAATTAGTTTAGGGCAGTTGTGTTAGGGCAGTTGTTGGTTAGAACATTGTATGTGTGTGTGGTGGTGGGAGGAGAGGGGGGCAATTCACCTCATAAAAGGGTCTGGTACCGTTCTACTCAAGAAAGACCAAAGAGAGATCTGGAAGACCCCTAGCTATGAAGAAGTGAAGTGCTCTTGAACTAGATGATCAGAGATGCTACATTCTAGGGGTAGGACTTTCAAAGGACTAAGGGAATTAGGCACACAAATCCTACTGAGTTTTAATGGAAATTGAACACCTAATTCAGGGGCCTTTCAAAATCCCAGCCCTACCTATAGCAACATTTCCCCAATGTAAACCATCAGAGGTCACTGTTTCAATGACACACACCTTCTATTCCAGGGGTCGGCAACCTCTGGCACGCGGCTCACCAGGGCAAGCACCCTGGCGGGCCGGGCCAGTTTATTTACCTGCTGACGGGGCAGGTTCGGCCAATTGCAGCCCCCACTGGCCGCGGTTCACCGTCCCAAGCCAATAGGGGCGGCGGGAAGCAGTGCGGGTGAGGGATGTGCTGGCCGTGGCTTGCAAATGGAACTTTCACCAGAGTTCATCACTTGCCTTTGGTTATGCCTCTTCACTGTAGCTTTGGCGGGTGGAGTGGGGAGGTGTTTTTTTCTTTATTGAAGAAAGCTGACAGTTCAGTCTTGTTGCATTGAACTCCTGTTGGCTGATGGAAGTTGAGGGCCCTCAGGCCCAGATACTCCAAAGGTATTCAGGCACCTATGGGAGTTAGGCACCTAAATGCCTTTCAGGAACTGAGCCTCAGCGCCTTGCAGAATCAGGCCCAAAGTGAGCCCAGTAAAAAGAGCAAGTCTACATGTAACAACCTCTATGTTGACCCACACTGGGGATTAAACCTCCAGAACCAGGAGCATGAGTCTCTACAGCTTGAGCTAATGAGCTGGCTCTATAGTTGGGGACTCTAACAAACTCATCATATCCTCTGTAACCGGGGCACGCAGGGGGATATGCCACACACACTGAGCAGTAGATTACATACACACCACTTTTCCACTCTCTTTATTTCACTACTCAGTGTGCGCAATTTAAGGTTTCTGCAATACGTGGTTCTCAATCATTTTCTAATTGCACTTTGAAATCTTTTAATTTGAAAATGTTTTTTTAAGTGACGGATTCAGGAGGACCTGTGCAACAGACACTGAAAGTATGGTAAAAAGAGTGGTAAACTGAAATTTGCTTTAAAAAAAAAAAAAGGTACTCATGATTTTTACATTGAATTGCTCAACTCCAATATGCTTAAAAAAAAGTTGATCTATTTGGCTACCACATGTTTTAAATAATATGCCTCCTAGATAAACCCAAAGAAAGCAGAATATTTCAAAGTGCCATATGCAACCTGACTAGACTTTGTATTATTGAAGTTTTTAGAAGTATTTCTCTGGTACTGATCATTCTAGATCTAGATGCCTACAGGATCACATTTCATATTTTGGCAAAGGAGTAGGAGCAACTCTGTGGTGGAAAAACTAAACAAAAAATTAAAAATAAGGACAAAGGACTGTAAGCCCTACCCATTGTTTTTCTCTCACATCCCACTGTGTTCCATGCCCTCAATAGCTGAATTTAGTCTTTAGTGGTCCTCTGGATGGTCTTGTCTGGCTCACAGACCTAATCTACTTTTTCAGCAGCAGTAAAGAAGATAGAGAAATTTACCTTTATGAATCAGAATTAACTTCTGACACCGTAGAGCCCAAGAGGCTATCAGTTAGTATTGAATTGAGCACTTCTTGATTACCCTGTAATATTGACAAGGTCAGTATCTGTATAGATCACCTGCCATAAAAATGCCAGCCAGGTGAATTAAAATGCCTTGGAGCAGCATTAAACTTCATGCCAATTTATCCAAAATTTTCTGCATTCTTGTTGCTTTTCCTACTCAACTTGTGCATATGCTCCCACCCGCACCAGTATTTCCTGAGCAATTGCTACTTTGTGCAGCAAGCGACCCATTAAACTTAATAGCCATTTTATGTAAGTTGCATAGATGAGTAGCACTCTGCTACTTTTCCACTTATGGTTACCTAAAAATTGACCTGTAGGGAAGGGATGTATGCATGTAGCTGGTGAAATTAATTGAGAATACAATTCTGGTTATCTGAGTTTTTCCTACCCTAGTTTACAGTGGAATCTGATTATCAGGCCACTGTTTAATCAAAATACAGGATAATCAATATTGCACCAATGCAGCTACAATATAAGGCAAAATGTTGGAAGGAAGGCAATATTCAGTCTTTTGTTAACTGCTATAGCTAGAACTGAAGCTAAGACAGGACAAGAATTTGCAGCAATACGCTTTTCAAATATTTATGATCAGTCTCAAATTATATCTTTAGACATTAAAATCAAGTGGTCCAAAGCTCCAGCTGACATAAACCAGTGTAGCTTTATTGAAGTCAAATCAAGCTACGCTGATTTGCCTTTGGTGGTCAGGCCCCCATGTCTTTTTGAGTAACTGTCTCAACTTTGGGCCTGATGGTTGCTTACACAGAAAAGGAGTGACATCAGCGTGGTTTGGGGGTACTTCATGAAATGCAGGATGAGACCTTTAGTGAGTTACTACAGTAAGTAACTTCAAAATATCATCTTCATTAAAGGAACAAACTTTCTGAGCCAGCAAATGAAATTTTAGTAATTAAAATATGTTTGCTTAAAAAATAAATCTGTTATGGCTCAGACAGTGAAATAATATCCTTTAGATTAATGTTTAATTGAAAACGGCATTTACTGCTCTAGTGCATTTGAGGGAGCTCTTTACTGTTTCTTTATGTATAATTGTGTTTTGCAGCCAATTTAAAATAACTAGATGAATGCAGTCCTTATAGCAGGTGAAGATGAGTCCTGGCAAGGATAGCAGCGTCTACAGGGGTTTCTTTCTAACAGATATGAAAAAGTAATTTCCATTCTGCTACTTTTGTGTGATCCTTTCTGCATATCAAATGTATCACACACACAAAAACCTAACTCAATACCTGAGGAGAAGAATATTTTCTAAAAATGAACAACATGCCTTATTTTAATATTCCCTGGGTCTACGCGTTAAAGAAAAAATAAGGCAATAATCATTACAACTTTTTTCTCTCTGCAATACCTTATAATTAATTTTGCTAACACTTGTTACAATATGGGAATTTGAATGTTCCAATAAAAAAAAAAGGAAATGGATCCATCTCTAGACTGAGTTGGAGATACTCAATAGGAGAGAGATTCTGAGGGGGGTTATCAAAGCACCTCAGTGATTGAGGAGAGAAAGTCCCAATAACATTCAATTGAACATGTCATCCTAAGTTACCAAACTGCATTTGAAAATCCGACCCCTAATCTTGCTTAACGCTAATCACAAGTAGTCCCGCTGACGTCAGGGACCTTGCAACCTGATCAGTATGGGCACTGAAGTCCAAGCTCACCCAACCCTCTGGGTCCAAGCTTGGATGGCTAGCCAGAGCTGCCATCTGTGTGGCAAGTCCACACTGTTATTTTTAGTGCACTAGCTCCAACTGAGCTAGCATAAGTCTATCTAATCACACTAGGAATCACACCTCTCTGTTGCAGTGTAGCCATAACCAATGGGTCTCTGCCATTGGTGAGCCCCTACAACCAGAGCCGACGAGGCGGGGGGAAGCCAGTACAAATTACCGGGACCCGGCGGTCCAGAAGGGGGCCCGGGGCCCGACTTCCCCAGCTTCCCCCCCCCCCCCCCCCATCGGCCCTGTTTAGCCGGTCCGCCCTTGCTGGGGGGCCCGGAAAAAATTTTTCACCGGGGCCCAAACCCGCTCTCGGCGGCTCTGCCTACAATGTATCATCTTTTACTGTTCCCAAGGTCTTCTAGCCTATAGGAAACCAGTAGCCCACACAGCCTTCAGTTTGGTGCATGTGTGACAGTTTTCAGGCTGATGATGTTTTGAAGCTGGGGGGTGGGGGGGAGGATTAAAAGTTAAAATTCCACATCGTGATTCCCTCTTACTCCCTTCTACTCACATCCCACATGGATCTGCCTGTGGAGGGTGATCTTCATACACAATTCTTGAAGGGAAAAATCCCCTCCTCCAGCATTATTACCCTGCCTCATAGAAGAGTTACCGGCTTATTTGATTCATGTTGGTAAATATGATCCTCAGATGGAAGGTGCTAGATCTAAATTTTTAGTGTATATCATTATAAAAGTTAACAATGAGCTTAGTTTGGTAGAGTGTCTCTTTACACTTCCACTTGTTCTTGTCCTCCTCATACTTTCTTTGGCTGTTTATCTTGCAATGTCTTTTGTCTAAATTTAGACTTTAAGTCTCCCAGGTCAAGGACCTTGTCTTTCTATTTACCCATAAAGGAACAAGCCCAACTATAGTGCTATCTATAAACAATTAATACTAATAATTCATTTTAACTGTATTGTTTTATAAAAAAAACAGCTTTCAACCAAGAGAGGAGAGGACCTTACTCTGACTTACTCATTAGCATCTGAGCTGCTCACTACTGTCAAGAACCTACACATAGCCTGACTGCATTTAGTGTGTTGGACTATTGTTATAGACAAGAAAATGTCTAACTCTCTCAAGGTTAATTGACTACTGCTCTTTGAAATATGCATGAGAGACTTTATTGACTATCCTGCATCCGACCTCACCTGTCATGCAGGAGGAGGAGGATAGTAACAATGAAAAGGACTCCAGCAAAGGATTAGCAGGACAGAGGTGAAACATAGTGGATTACACTATGTTTTGCCAACATCACTGTTTTCATTCTTTGATGTCCACCACATAGTCCTTTATTCTACTTTTGTGATAGCAAAGTCCCTGAAAATCAATGTACTTCTGAGACGCCAGCAGCCCTCCCAATATTACCAGGTCAGGAGAGACTTTAATTTTAAACAATATGCAGTGTTACGCAAATCTCCCAGCCAACTCATTCCAACAGTTCAAGATTGGTACAGTATTTGGACCTTGTTTCTTATGAATGGACATTCCATGTATTTCCATGATCTGGGGAAATGCCCTGTATCATCTGGGGACCCCAATTATATGAAGGTCCTGGGAGGGGAAAGGACCTGCATTCTCACCTCAGAACATCCTCCATCCCAATCTAGTCTGGTTCTTGAACCAGGTCCATATCCATGTTATCTGAGCATCCCTACAGGAGTCTCACAACACAGAAGAGAAAGGTGTGTAAATTATACGCAAAAATTCCATGGGATTGGAGGGAAATGCTGCCTTCTCTATGACTATCACAGCATCCCATTCATTCTCCATACATGGATCCCAAACCTGCAGAGCCCCTGAGGAGGTCCCTCTGTGGGGTCCAGGGAAGACTGGAGGAATATCATATTGGTATTGATGTCACAGAGGGAGTTCTCTCCACTGGCATGACCCCAGGGGCCAAGCTACCCATTGTTCCCAGAAGCCCTAGGTAACCTCTGGCCTAAGTGTTTGCTTTGAGGGTTCTGGATGTTTTGGCAAATGAGACACATGGGAAGACAGTTCATGAAACAACATCTGCAATTTTTAAGCATTGTCTCTCCCCTGAAAATATGCTACTGACATTTGAACAAAAATGTGCTGCAATTAAAAGCAACAGTCACTTTTAGGCGATCAATGTATAGGTCACATTTCATCGAAGAGTAATTATTGTTATGCCCAAATTGGAAATCTTTGAAAAACAGGGTTTATCCTAGAAATGCTGACACAGCCTTGCAGACAGAGCGCCTCCCTGAGAGCATGTATGCAGGCCCAGGCCTTTAGAACTGCTTGGTTACTACCAAAACATGGGCATGTCTAATTTTTAGTATATTTCCAAGACTTATGTCTCCATCATGATGAGTTTCCATAAGATAATTGTTTGATGACCACAAAATAAGCCCTCGTGATGCTTCCACCATGGCAACTGATTTTTTTCTATAATTTACCATGACCCAATTACAGCCCTAATGATGATACATTGCATTCCACTGCCAAGCTGTCTAAACCCCCACCTGCTTGTAACAGCTCAAAACAGAACATGTGAGTATGACCAGAAACTATACCAGTAACTAAGGGGTGGATTGTCTAAGCCTTACTCACACTGAGTAACACTTATTCAGATGAGTGATCTCCACTGAATTCACTATTCAATGTGAGTAAAACTTACAGGGCTCTACATGTGTACTATATGCTACCACTCTGAAGAAACTTTGAGACTGAAAACAGACATCTATATTATATAGACACACTGTCAAATTACCATGCCAACCACATACTGTGGTGAAGTGCCAGGAACTCAGAACCGGTTAAATCCAGGGGTGCTGGAACAATTTTAATAGTAGGGGTGCTGAGAGCCATTGAACCAAACTAAACCCTATATATGATGGAAACCACTTCAAACCAGGGGGTGCGGCAGCACTCCTAGCATCCATAGTTCCAGCACCTATGGTTAAATCTCTTTAGACGAGATTCAGTTTCCTGCTAGATTTCATAATATGGAAGATCCACCTACTTGGTTTGTGCTGGACAGACATATTTTCGTTACTGAATTTCAGCCCTTGGAGATTAAAATATGCCTTTAAAAAAATCTTTCATCTCCTATCCCATATCCACTAGCTGTATAGCATATTTCCCTGGCCACTAATTCTGATCTGATGCCCTAATGAACTCATTTTATCTTTTGGTATAAATCAATTCCAATTAAAATATAGTTTGTCAACCCTCATTGGAGTATTGTTTCATATTAAAACATTTTTACTCATGAGAGCAAGTGTGATTAACTTCAGTAGGAAACTTAAAGTTCAACTTACTATGAGCAGAGGGAACCGAGCACAGTTCTTCCTTTGCAGAATACTTCAGGCTTGCTGTCAACACAGGGGAATAACACTCGTGGATACATTTACACCAGCCAGTTCCAGACCAGCAGGGACCTAGGCAGACAAAAAAGATGGACGTTTTAAAAACAACATTTTGGTTATCGGTATTACATAAGAGCTCAGTACAAATGGAAAAAGACAGTGTTCTTTTTTTTAGGTTCAAAAAAAAAAAAAAAAAAACCCCAAAGTTTTAAATGAACACATTTGAAAAGTAAATGGAAAGCGTTTTATATTTTAAATACACCTTGTGAATGAAAGGCAGTAGGCCAAATTCTCTGCTGGAGTAAACGGACGCAGCTTCCTCGACTTTATTCTAGCAAAGCGCTTGGCTGTCGTGGTCCCATTTGTCTTGGGCATTCACAGACATGCTGCTCACCTTCCCCCCAGGGTGCTGCTCTTTGGCTGTCTTATATTGCACACTCAAATACCTAACCAGCCGCTGGTGTGCGACTCCCACTGCCAGATGAACAGCACCAGCCCACTCAGCACAATGTCACCCTCTCCAACTCTGCAGCACATCAACACTCTCTCCAGAGTCAAATTGGTTAATGTCTGTCGATTTACAATTTGCATTTATTATATTTAGGGCCCAGAGGCTTCAGCTGAGCTCAGATACTGCAGTGATGGGCAGCACTATAAAACCCCTCAATAGACAAGGAAGATTAGGGTCCCATTGTATTAGGCACTGTATGACCACATAGTAAGAGACAGATCCTGCCCTGAAGAGCTTACAATGCAGGATTTTATGTAAAACAAGAATCCTTACTCTGATATTTCTATTCCCTCCTAGAGAAAGCCCAAGATGGGGTTACTTCCCTAGAACTACAGTACCATGTGCAGCTCCAGCAAAAGGATAGAGAAGGGAAGATCAACATAGAACTGACAGGAAACAGAAGGATCAGCATTTATCCCCCAAAGAGCAAACAGTCTTTAATATACAATATTCATTGAGTAGCTTGGGTCCAATCCTATTATTCTATTGCAGTACTTGTTATGGGCCAGGACCCCATTGTGCTAGGCATTCTACAAACACAGACCAAAAAGACAGTCCCTACTAACTGCATTATGTTCTGACCTGCTCCCTTGGGCAAAACTCATTTTTAAGTCAAGGCTGAACCATTTATTTGCATGCTGGATCCAGTATATTAATTTTTAAAAGCATTATGGAATTTTCCTCCACCCTTCCCAAACATTCTTACATTTCAAAAGGCAAAAGGAAGCAGCCTCTGACTTTTTTTTTTAAGGTTAATCCACCCGCTAATGAAAAAGAACAAGCCAGTTTGGGTCATGGGCCATGGTCATATGCTGCTATTGTTTGCAGCCTATGAACACATCACCTTGTGCTGTGATCTTGTGCAATGTCACAAGCTGATCGAAGCTGTAGTACATTAATGGGTGATTTCCAAGGAAAACCCCAGATACATCAGAAAATAGTATTGGGGATTTAATAGTTAGTAGAAGGCATGCCAGTTTTCAGCTAATAGCCCAGGACAGAATTAAATGTATTGTGCTGCTCTAGGATGAGACATCAAGCAAACATCTGAATAATTCTATTCATTAAAGATCAAATCCCAAGGTATTTTTGTATATAAGTGGGGCTGTTACCCTGGTGTCATGGCCAAACGCTAGCTCACATAAATGTCTTCTCTTCCTACATTGTGTTTTAGAGACAGATGTGGTGTAACGCCATAGACCAGTGGTGCCCAAACTTTTCCTGTCATGTCCCCCCTTACCAGTAATGGAATCTGTCTGCACCCCCTCCACTATTGCACAGCCACGGCTTTTTTGGCAGATGAGCTTCAGCTGATGGTGGAGCTGGGAGCAGAACTGGGTATGGGGGAGTAGCTGGGGCTAGAGGCAGGACTGGCCTGGGGATGAAGAGGGAATGAGGGGAGAGCTGGGCTGGGGGTCGAACGGGGGCAGAGTGGAGCTGTGGCTCAGAGCTGGTTTGGGGGTGGAGTGGGGCTGGGTGGTGCTCCCTCCCTGCCCTCCGTGGGGGCTGGCCCAGACCCTGCTACGCGCCTCCCCCCCGAACGTTCCTCCGCACTCCCCTTGTGGGCACACCCCACAGTTTGGCGACCACTGCCTTAGAGATGGCTGTGTTTCAGTGATAGGCCTTTAATTAAAGTTTGTAAAGTACATTGAGTTCCTTTGATGAAGGAAACAATAAAAAATTACTGTTATTGTTAGTAGAATTTACCTCCCCAACTCTCTTGTGTCACTATATAACGGCCTAGACTGGCCCCTTGCTCAAAGGTAAAAATAGAAACATTTTTACCCAGTTCAGGCAAATGACATTTCTTACTATTTACAAAAACTGTATGTCATTTTTTGCAGAAAAAAGTGAAAAATGCAAAGCAATAAAATCATATATATATATATACACACGCGTGTCTGTGCATATATATATTATATGTGTGTGTGTGTGTGTGTGTGTGTAGGCAAGCATTCACATGCACGCACACACACTTCAAAAAAACATGATTTTCCCCAGCGAAGGACAAAATTCTGGCCCCATTAACTTCAGTGAGGCCATGATTATACACACACTATTTTTCGGCACTACTTTTGCGCCGATCTCTCATCTAGCTGCCATTAATGGGCACTTCTACCCATTGGATTAGTGGGATATCAAAACAGAGGAAGGCTTGATGTATTCCCCCGTGCTCATCCACTTTAATCCTCCACAGTTCAGTCAGCACCCTAAAGATACATGGAGGTTTCTGGTAGAGCTCACCACCACTGTCCCTCGACTTAGACATGGCACCGGACATCAAAACTAAGCGAGTGAGAAGTTATTTCACACCAGTGTAGCTGCTATATGCTAATAAAAGGGCTTCATTTGGCAAATGGATTTCTGATGTTGTAATGAATACGATCATTGCATTTGCCATTAACCAGAAGGTTTTGATGACTGCAGCCATCAGAACTTTGATATATTTCCCTTAAGTTTTTATTCAGTCAGATTCCTTGAGTGTCTTACTGCACAGTTTTGACAAGTACAGCTCCAGATTAACAAACTGCAGTTTTGTTTGACCCTAACTACCATGTAAGCTCCTAGTTTTCTCTAGTCTAAAGTACACTGAAGTATTTTTCTGCTTTCCTGCAGTTTTTAAGTAGATAATAAGTCCCAAAAATTCGCCAGCCTTTAGCTGAAAGAAGCTTGTCACGGTGGTTGGTAGCTAATGAAGATCCCTTTAGTTTATCTTCATCAATTGTCAAATATTTGAGTCCATGAAGTGGTGTGATGAGGTACAAAGACAGATATTTGAAGGGATTTTAACTCATTTGAGCAATTACATGCTTAACTGCCCTGCAATAATCTGTCAGTCTGAGTCTTTTCTACACAGCAGAAGTGGGGAGTATTAGAATAGCTGGATTTAGAGCATAAAGGCCTGGTCTGAATGGAAGAAAGGCAGCAGAGAAATTAATTGCCAGTAACAAACAGCAGGACTGCTTGCAAGTTATATATCACATAGTTACCTACCAGCAGTGATAGAAGCTAGCTGTAAAAATAACATACTGGATTGTGACAAAACAGTCACTGCTATGAAATCAGTGAATACCATGAAGAATTTAAACCAGTGTTAGCTAATTAAGTATACATATATTATGTACAGATTTGTTGTTGATACATTTTTAGTAAAACCCACATATTCCTAATGGCAGTTTAATGATTTTTTAAAAGGGATCAGATAATTTACACACACATGCATAATTTATATAAACACACACATTATATCCTATAACACACACATTTAAATATGCATATAGCATACATACAAAGACAGAATCAAACAATTATGGACAGGAACTGTGAGTGGAGGGAAAAGGGTTGATTGCTTAACATATTGTAGGTTTGTCTTAAAAGAATAAAACTCGAGATTGAGACCCTCCAAGCCTCTGGCTGACAATGGAAGTGGATGATTAGATGTTGTCCTCCATCCCTTGTTGTTCCCAATAAGGGCTGGGAGCAGCCAAAGAAAAGAGCCACCCGGGAGCCCATTGCAGCTTTCTAGTCCTGGAAGAAGGGCTCCTTCAGAGTATGCCAGCTAGGTAGGGCCCCCAAAGGGCTGGTAATACCAGACAAGGATCGTGCGGAAGGGACATCCCCTTCCTGCACTGATGACTGAGCACATATATGTGTTGTGTGTATTACACACATATCTACACATGCGCATGTGTATACATTTATATACACGCACTCTTTTCACAAACCATGCTTTTCATGTCCCCAGTGACTTCCTACACCGGTTGTTGAGAGGGGAGCAGTATGGCACTGTCACGCTCAGGGATTCCCTATCTGAGGGAAATCCCCAGGGTGTCCCTTATACAAGCTTTCTAGCCCCTTTGTAGTCCGTTGTCCCTAAATGTCACAAATTTTAATCTTCCTCTTTCAAATGACACCAATAATTCATTACCAGGTGGGTGGATACTGGACTAACAACATTCCTTAGTGATGCTTCAAAATGCGTACAACCAAATCTCATTGCTACCTTGGTAACACTGCTCATAAACAAACAAACCATGCTTAATATGCAGAAGACCATTTTATTCATATTACCCATGTTAATTCTGATGTTTATTTTAGATTTTCAGGCTCTCTGAGGTGCCAGCTCTGAAGAAGCTACTTAGCATACTAGCATTAGGTACAAAGCAAAAGCCTTTCACTTCAGGGACCATGCTTCAATTCTGACCTTAGGTCATAGAGGAAATAAGATAGGTAATCTCAGCTCTGTCCCTAATGACCAGTATTCCACATCACAATGCTACACATGGCTGTCAACCTCTACTCAGAAGAGGCTCAGGACACAGCCAACATGGAGAACTAATTATCCTTCACTCCTGGTGAGCAAATGGGCAGTCCAGCTCAGCAGGCTGAGATCACTGGTGAGATACTGCAAGCAGGCTAATCAAGTAGAGGAATGCTACATGTATGGCTGCGATGTACAGTGCATGAAGCACTTTATCTGATTTCCATTAATGAGGGTTTTATTTTAATCACACTGTACAGCATCAAAAAGAGCAGAGCTCATTTACTCTGTAAGGCTGGTAGCCATCAACTTCTGCCTTTTCATTTTAGGGCACGGAGGCAGAATCTAATCCCTATAGGCCAAATTAAGTCTGGCCCTTCCTGGGGCAGAGAGGGCACTGCTTCCCTCTCTAGCTTACCTGTAGAAGAGGCAGCCATAAACTGGCTGTAAATGCTGGAGAGCACAGAGGGAGACTCTCCAACCCTGCCAGTAGCATTAGCTGGGCCAGCCAGGGCTTGCCTGATTAAGAGGGTGAGATCAAGCCCTCAGTCCTTCCCAGCACCTGCAAGAAACCATGGGAAGGATACACTAGTAGGTAACACTTTTCTAAGATCTGCTGCTCCTCTCAAACCCCTGGAGCTACTCTGACCTCCACTGTCAGTGGGAACAGAAAATTCTTCCCCTTCAGGAGGCATCAGAGACTAATTGGCTAATAACCTAATATTTATTGGGATGCAACAGCTTACAATAATTACAATGTTCAGTAACTAGCTAGACCATGGGGTGAAGATACCTGGGCCAAGCAACAGCTTACAGCCAGTACATGTATAAACAGGTGGGAGTGGTTTCATTGACATCAGCAGTATTATTAGGCAAGCCGGCTATTTCCTTTGATTTGGTGTGAGCAGGGGTAATACTGAAAAATGCAAACCTCACTCCAAGCCACAGAACACAGGCAGTGAAGGGAGAGGATTATTTTTAATAAAGACCTGTATTTTTCTGGATGTTACAGTAGCAAAGGAGTTATCCCCGGGAAAGAAAACATTAAGAGGCCAATTAGACATTATGCAATCCATTCATCAATTGTCAAAAAGATACCTTGAGGCAGAGTTTTTGCAGTCAATTATTTGCTTGTATCCTGGGATGATTACCAAGAACTGAACCAACCCTACCTAACATGACTATTCTCTTTACTGCAGAACTCCCCAGAACCTGGAGTTTATATGCCTAGAAAGAAGGTGTGCCCCCTGACCCTAGGTCTGTGGTGTTCTGGGAAATGTAATTTAGGAGTCAAGTGACCATTTTGAGGCAGCTTGGTTCAATTAAAGAATATGATTTAGTTTTGGGTTAGCTGGTCAGTTTGGATCATATATGAATATTTTTCTTCCCTTTTTGAATGAAGAAGCAGCTCTTAACTTTAAGTGACAGATTATGAGCAAGCTCTTCTTTAAAAGGGGCCTGAGCTGAACAGCTGTGGAACTGAACCCAGGTTCTTCTAGCTCCAGATCAAGCTCAGTAGGGAGGAGGTGCAGTTGGATGATTGGTTCTAGCCATGAGCTTGGGGCTCTAACTTCTGGGGCATAGTTAAGGGTACAGTTGATAGGGCTCTTCTTCAGTTGAGTTGTGGCAGATTTCTGATATATTTTGCTAACTTCCTCTTGTAATATTTTTTAACAAGAGAAATTTGTATAGCAAACCTTCCTGGTTCCTCACTGAGACCTACCAACCTCTCGCACCCTACTAAAATGCTCAAAGATATCACTTTGGGCTTATGTCCTTTAATAGTTAGTCTTGCATAATAGTGGTTTTCCTTATTCAGGCATGATTTTTAGAGGTTATTGCTTCTTACTTTAAGATAGACTTTTTAAAAACAGTTTGTATAGGAAAGAGTCTTCAAAAGTCAGATTATATCAGCTTCTGTTGTTTCATTGTTAGGGGGGCAGATGGCAAGCTGTGAAAAAAAGTTTAGAGAGTCAAGTTTGGTGTAACTTATACTGTTTTCCACTCCTCTCACAGAATCCAGTTCAGAGGTGCAAGAGGGAAGAAGTTAAAGCAACCCCTACTCTACACAAAGCCAGAAAAAGAATTGCACATACACCCACCTGGATTAGAAAAAAAATTGCCCTAAGCATTTAAGATTCACAGTAATCCAAATTCAACAAGTGGGTATGAGTTGTGATGAATCCAGGAGCTCCAGACCTTAAACATAATTATTATGTAAAATCTCTCCTGGACACAAACACTAGACTAGAACCCTAGGCCTTTTGCTCCAAAAAGCATAGGCCCTTTCCAGTTGAACTAAAGGAGCATTAGTGTTTAGTAGCACATCAGCTATGGGGAGCCACCCACTATCAGTCAGTGTTACTCATACCAAAAGTAAAGAAGAAATCCAAGCTGATGATTGTCTAATCTACAGGGTGGCTGAACTATTTGTGTTATAGGTGCCACTGAATTCCTTTCCTATTAAACTTTCACTTTATGGCTTCACCCACATCTGTGATGTGCAGTCTCATATTAATTCTAAGGGTGTAAAAATGTATACAAGCACCCACTGAAACACAACCAGGGAGCTGCTGGAGGCAGCGGCCTGTATGTCCCTCGGCCCGTGCCGCTTTTAGCAGCTCCTATTGGCCTGGAGCAGCGAACTGCGGCCACTGGGAGCCGCGATCGGCCAAACCTGCAGATGCGGCAGGTAAACAAACCGGCCCAGCTCGCCAGGGACTTTCCCTGCACAAGCGGTGGAACAAGTTTGGGAACCACTGCTCTATGTGTTACTCGAGTATCTAGGTGGTGGGATAAGCATGTGTGACCATTGCAGAGACCAGTAAATGGCAGGTGTGACTGCTGACTGGCTACCCGGGCACAGAGTATGGCTGACTCTTTGGATCCTGGCAACTGATGGCTGGAGCCCATCCCCTGCAAGGAGCCAACTGAAGGTGTTGAAGAACAAAAATCAGGTGACCTGTTTGCCTAGGAAAGAGACAAAGGATGGAGGAGGGGCAACAGGGGTGTCTGAGAGTGGGCTGCTAGAAGCAAATCAGTCTCCTGGTTTGGAACTCAGTGGGGAGGGCCGTGGGCTCTGGATCCCCCCATGATGGACTTTACTAAATGTTCCTGATTTCTGTGCTAACAAGATCTGTTCTACGCTGTGTTCCCTTTGACTAATAAACCCTTCTGTTTTACAGCTCTGGCTGAGTGTCACTTCTGATTGCAAATTTGGGGTGCACGGCCCCTTTGGGGGCAGTAAAGCTTCCCCAGGTGTCCCATCCAGGTGGATATACACTGTGTCTCGGTGTTAGGACCATGAGAGACTTCTGTAGGTCTCAGCAGTTATCAGCCAAAACAAATTATGCTTTTCCCATGTTTTAAGTGCTTCCACAGAGGAGGGACTTCCTGCAGAAGTCATTTGCAATTTGTGCAGACTCCCACCTCAACATATGTCCAAATCAAATTGTCAGACCAGCTGCTGGGTAGGCAGTGATATCAACAGCAAATTTCCTATCGACTTCAGCGCAATCAGGATGCGCTCATTAACTGAATCATTAGACCAAAGACTAGACAACTAGCATAGCAGGAATAACTACCAGTTATGTTTTTTTCGAGCACGTGTTTTTTATGAGCATGATTGGCACTGACAAAAAATACAAAATTTTAATACCAGCATCATGTCTGCCCTCCTTATGGATCAGAGTCATGGAAATCTAGAACAGAACTTCTAGAGAAGTTCACTCGTTCCAAAGTAAATGGCTGCAGAGGATCTTTAGAGTACATTGGAAAGAGTTTCTTGCAATATTAGAACTTCCATGGAGAGCAAACCAATCTAAAGTGCCAAATAAGAGAAAATGACAATGATGGATATATTTAGGACATGCTTTAAGGATGCCACCCATATAACTGCCACTGCAAGTTATAATATGGATACAACCTGGACAGAGAAAAAGGGAGTAACCTAGAGAAACTTTATGCAGAATAGAGAAAGAAGCCAAATCCACCAACATGACACTCAGAAGCCAGCACAAGACCAAAATAAATGGAAGAAACTGGTGGACACCCTGTGCACCTGAGCATGTGGAATTATAAAGAAGTTCCAGCCAGAAAATGCATACAGATGCCTATCCTTGAATCAGGCTTGTAGTTTTATGTTCTGTGACATCAGTAACCCAGCATTTAGCTGGGGTAACTTCCAAACCCCAAACACTCCTTTTGCGACGTAATCAGTCCTTGTCAGCCTGATGTTGAGGTACTTATTTTTTTTGCTGTATAGTTGGTAAAACCCTGTCCCCCCGGAGTCAATGGGAGTTTTGCCATTGACTTCAATGAGAACAGGATTTCATCCCAGCTCTTTTGTTTAAAGTTTTCTGCCCTATAGGTCAGGGCTTACTGACATGCTACAGCAGGGGTTGGCAACCTTTGGCACGCGGCTCGCCAGGGTATGCACCTTGGCGGGCCGGGCCAGTTTGTTTACCTGCTATGTCCACAGGTTCGGCTGATCGCGGCTCCCACTGGCCGCGGTTCGCCGTCCCAGGCCAATGGAGCGGTGAACCGCGACCAATGGGAGCCGCGATCGGCTGAACCTGCGGACGCGGCAGGTAAACAAACTGGCCTGGCCCGCCAGGGTGCTTACCCTGGCAAGCCGCATGCCAAAGGTTGCCGACCCCTGTGCTACAGAGACTAGGAGGAGCTAGAAGTGGAGGCTTCCAACTTTGTTTTTGGCTCACATGCTGACTCCCCATGTAATGGACAAGTATAAAATAGGCTACAACCATACCCTCTCTTGATGACCACTATTGTCTCATCGCTTCCTTATACTCCCCCATTGCTCTGTCTATATCCATCTGTTGTCTCTTGCCTTATATTTAGGTTGTAAGCTCTTTGGGGCAGGAACTTTTTTAGTTCTGTGTTTGTACAGCACCTAGCACAATGGGATCCTGGTCTATGATTGGGACTCTTAGGGCTACATCAGGGATCGGCAACCTTTGGCATGCAGCCTGCAAGGGAAAGCTGCTGGCGGGCCGGGACGGTTTGTTTACCTGCAGTGTCTGCTTGTTCGGCCGATCGCAGCTCCCACTGGCCGTGGTTCGCTGTCCCAGGCCAATGGGGCCTGCGGGAAGCAGCATGGGCCGAGGGATGTGCTGGCCGCCCTTCCCGCAGCCCCCATTGGCCTGGGACGGCGAACTGCGGCCAGTGGGAGCCTGCAGACGCTGCAGGTAAACAAACCGGCCCAGCCCACCAGTGGCTTTCCATGGCAGACCGCGGGCCAAAGGTCTGCCAATCCCTGTGCTCATTATTACAAATAATAAATAATAAGTTTATATGCTATAGCCAACTTTCTGCTTTTAGAACAGTATGATTCAGAACTTCTTTTTTGATTTATACACATCTAAAGGTTGCATACCATTCCGCCTTGATGGAGCTTTACTTTAGGAAATCATTTAACTGAGCCTCCTCTTAAAAAAAGAGAGAGTGCAAGCAAGCGAGCGCATGCACGAGATGGGAGACTTCAAAATCTATCATCTACTTTATTTCACAAGCAGAGATAGCCATCTGAAATTTAAATCTGCAAGGAATACAAAAGACAGAAGTTTTGCCTGAAATATATATCGTCTACTTATTAACACCATTCCCCAGGGCTAAGTATTTTTGAGTGTAATACAAAGTTGTTAATGCGATGAGTATAATTATAATGAGGATTGATTAAGTTGGTAGCCAAAGTACAGTAACTTTATATCTGAGAGCATCATAAAAGAAAACCACATAAAGAAGTTGTGGAGTATACTGTATGCAAGGATTGACAATCAACTCCTTAGTGAAGTAACATCAAAGCTAATGCATATTGTATGCAAAACACCCCACAAACACACAGAAATTAATCTAATTGTTTTAAGGTTTCCATGTTAGAAATTTAAAATCTGAATATATTAGATGCTGCAAAGGAGAGGAAAGTATTGACAGTTGTAGCTGCTATTCCATGCAATTAAACTCAAATGTGCTACCTTTTTTCACTAGCAGTTGAACAGCTATTCTTGCCTTTGGAATCTTCTTCTAAGTTTAAGAAACACTAAAACAACATGGGAAGAATTCTCTTGCAAACAGTTACTGGGCCTCATTCACTATTGATTTCAGTGGAGTAATAACAGTGTA
The DNA here is from genome assembly GCF_028017835.1 of Emys orbicularis. Classification (NCBI taxonomy): domain Eukaryota; kingdom Metazoa; phylum Chordata; order Testudines; family Emydidae; genus Emys; species Emys orbicularis. Next base: position 80,936,204 of record NC_088692.1, on the reverse strand, counting down.
GAATTGGATGTAGGGAAGCGTGGAGTCAGATCCACTGTTTATAAGCTCTTTCTCCTTTTGTTTTATCTTTCTGTTTCATATCTACCTGCAGATCCCACACTGGGTCTGACACATGAGCATGTTTTGAATTTATAACAGTGAATCCAGGTGGCTGAGGTCAAGACAGAAGTCTGAACATTTCATACGCTGGAGTTCCACATGTGTGACATGTACATCTCTGCGGACACAACTTTTTAATGATTATTTATAGATCATCCTGACTTTGAACTACCAAAAAGCACAATAATTAGCTGCACTGAGTTTTTGAAGTGGAATTACTATAAAGAAATTGGGACGTAGTTGGGCCTGGGAATTACAGATTTGATCCTGCAATGTGCTGTACATTGTGGGCCCAAATCAGCAATAAGTGAATGCTTAATTGTATTCACGAGTCATTTAATTAAAGACAATGGAATGACTCAAGTGCTTAATTTTAAGCATGTACTTAAGTTCTTTGCTGAATCAGGGCCAGAGAGGTTAGCATCTTGCAAGATCAAGCCCTATATCACCTAATGTGTAATATATATTTAGATTGGCAGGAGGGGTTGTATATCAGATATTTTACACAATTGTGGAGGAATCATATTTCTTACACTTTTCCTGATATAAAGCTAGAGACTCAAGTTGCAGAGATCTTAGGTCAGGGTTGGCAACCTCTGGCATGCGGCTCGCCATCCCAGGCCAATAGGGGTGGCAGGAAGCGGCGCGGGCGAGGGATGTGCTGGCCTGGGACGGCGAACCGCGGCCAGTGGGGGCCGCGATCGGCCGAACCTGCCGAGTCAGAGGTAAATAAACTGGCTCGGCCCGCCAGGGTGCTTACCCTGGCAAGTCGCGTGGCAGAGGTTGCCGACCCCATCTTAGGTAATTTTTAATTTTGTGAAGAAATATACAGAAATATTATTCTCCCATTTTCATTGTGTTTTATAAGCTCTTACTTTAAAAAATGCAATTAAAATTAAAATAATTAACGAACAGGAGTGTGTAAAAAAATCAGTAGGAGACTCGGTATAGTAAATACTACTGAATCAGATACAACAGCACGGATAGATAAATGTGGCATATAGAGAAATACAGTCTGCTTCTGCAGTGAAGTGATACTGTCACAATTAGTTCGGTGCGGTTTTAAGAATTTACCAAAAAAAAAAAAAAAAAGACCTTTGGATTTTTCATCTTCAAAGGTTACTTCTAATTAGCATCCAGAGATAGCATATTATAGATGCTTTTAAAAAAAAAAGATATCTGAGCTCTAACTATGAGTACTAACATGGTATCTATCAAAGTCTCATGGTGCCTGCAATTCTGACAAAAGGCACTCCAAAGAACTGGCACATGCCACCTTATTTGCATTTTTGCATCTCATTATGGCCATAATTGCATACCACCACATCAATTCTTCCCTACTATCTCAGAAAACATGATCAGTGACTGAAATAAAAGCTTAAATGTCAACAATTGACGAGCAAGAAAGGCTGACCTTTGAAGGATCTCATTCTTTTGAGAGTTGCCCTGGTATGACTCACTCCTTAACTTTCTGTTTGTGTTTGATAACACCAAAGGAACATAGTTGCTGTAAGGATTGTTTTCGTCTGTTGGAAATAGAGAGGAAGTCAAAGAACTGTAAAAATACAATCCATTTACACTAGCAGTCATCTGGGATTGACTGAACATTTGCAATGACAGTTCTTAAAGTCATTGAAACATTAAAGTAAGTGGACATTAACATTAAGCTACAATGGAATTTCTGTGGAATTATATATTACATCTATATCAGAGCTAAAATGTGATTAATGTTATGACAATGAACAAAACAACCTTTCTTCCACAAACATGCTAACCACTTTACATACTGTAACAAGTGTTTGACAATTACAAATAGCTAATCTAAAAACAGGGATAACCATTCACAGCCATATTACATATACTGCAATATCTACTGGCCTTCATTGGATTGATCTAATATTTTACTATATTCCCCCTTCCTACCATCATTTCATGGCCTCATTTGCTTTGATTTGCATAGCAATTTTGGTACACGTTTTTCAAAAAAACACTAATCAATTTTAGCTTAAAATAAATTACTCCACCACAGAAATTGCTGCCAGTGTCCAAAAATGCTAATCAATTTTGAAAATCTACATCATGGCTTGCATCCCAGATTTTTTCATCCAACCCACATCAAAAAGAAATGATAGAAAATTATGTTAACATGTTCGACTGCTTGTTTGCTTGTTTTAGTTGAGGCATTGGTTATGCTTCAATGGCAAACTAATAGCCTGCTTAGAATCTCATCCAGTTTGTGCTACTTTTTATTTTAATGGCAATATGGAGAGGTTGTATAAGGAGATGTCTGACATGGTCTGTAGTAAAAGTTTAATTTTCTAACAAGAGTATATTTTTATTTCACTTTCGGAAACTATTACTAAGAAGAAAATTAAACTGTTTGTTTCCCAGCATCACATTCTCTTGTGGAAGGAATTCATTTCCCTGTATCAGAATTCATTTTAATGAGCTACAAAATTCAACAGATTCTTTAAAAAAAAAAAAAAAAAGCTGAGAAATGTCACCTTTCAAATCCTATGAAAGATCATTAGGATATTTGAACATTTTACATAAAACAATGGTTTAACTCAGTGTTTTTCATCCACTTCAGCTCTTTGCTTCATTCAAGTTTTGGGCATTGACTGGAGGTTGGATTAGATTCATTTTCAGGCCAAGTTTTGTGTTTCATTTGGTTTGACTTTAAGGCAAATATTCAGGCTGGTTCTTATTTTAGCCAGACCAAATTCACTCATTCCTAATTACTGTCTGTCACAGCTATAGAGCTAGCTACACCTCTGACCCCTCTCTGCATGCATTCCTTCAGGTGTTAGCCGTGTGTCTGTACCTTTCTCAGGGTGGTATCCCGCAGTTCTCCCACTCTTAGACTGGATCCCAGGCTACAACATCCTGTGTACCAACCATGATTACTTAGCAGGCCCAGCTGGGTTCAGCACCTGCAAGACTTCCCTTTGGGAGCTTGTGACCAGTAGATAAAACAGATGACCAGACAGCTCTCTCAGAAAAAGAAGTAATTTGAACAGCAGGAAGAAAAATAGGAGGGAAAAAAAGAGTTGAACTCAATAAAAGGTCTATCTTTTATCTATAGTCCTGGGCAGGTCTATCTTAACCCCCAGGCCCTCAACCTCTGGAGCAGTGTTGTCACCTCTGATGCAGTTCAGGTGTCAGTCTGCCCCAGCAGTCTCTGCTTCACTCTCTCCCCGTCTTTCAGGCTGGGGCCTGTTGTAAGGAGAGCAGAGCAGGGCAGTTGCCCTGGCTGCCCACTTCCAAGGGCCACCAAAGTGCTGCACTTTTTGTTTGTTTTTTGCTCTGCTAATTGGCTGGCTTGGATGGAATTACAAATTGTATTATACTATTAGCTACAAGGTGGTGCTGTGTGTAACATACAACAGCTATACCTGCTGGTGCATTAAGGTGTCTTAAAGAGAACATCTCTCTTGTATCTCTCTGGAATGGAAGCGCTGTAACCTGTCCACATCTGGTATATGACAGGCAGGGAGGGGCACCAAAAACATTTTCAATCCTGGCTAGCAAAATGGCTAGGGCCGCCTCTGCTTCAGGGACTCACTCCCTGATTGAGTTCTAGCAGCCCAGCAAGATATTGGAGGTATGCATCAAAGTGGATGGTTCTGCTTTATCTCCTATCCCTTGAAGTGTTTGCCAGGAGATGTGAATATCAGATCCAACCCCCTCTTTCTGGGTGCGTACCCTGACAAGTGAATTAATTCAGTGTATGCACATAGTAAACACCACCAATCCCGGTCAAGATACAATATTACAGGTCAGCCTCACATCCTACATACTGCCAACAGATCTCGAAATAAAATTCAGCTGCTGCTCTTTTGCAATTACAAGTATCATTTTTAAAAGGCCGTTTCCATGGCTGAAGAAATCTTTGTGTAACTTAAGTCTACTGAAACTCTTTAAACACTGTTTTCAGGGACACAAACCAACTGCAGCATGTCAGGTTGATACAATGGATCTATCTTATCAAAATTAAGTGTCTTTTAGAAGAAAATGTCATGGGGAGGTAAAATTCTGGCCCCATTGAAATAAATTGAAAACCTCCCATTGGTTTCAATGGGGCAGTATTTCACCAGTGTTGACTAGGGTTCTGGTCCTGCAATGATATGCTCACAGGCAGATGCTGTGCATGCAGGGGTCTGCTCACACGTATCACACTGCAGGATGAGGATCTAATATTGCCTATATAATTTTGCTTTATTCTTAGAAATCCCTGATTTCTGAGCGCTGAAGAGGAAAGAAATATACACTAGATCTCTGTGGCCAGAAAAGTCCTTATGTTGCATTCTCCATGGCATACCACAGAGGTGATTATTCCTCCAAATCTAACCAAACAAGCCATTGCACTGAATTAGGTCTTGAGGATATTAGTCTTTTTTTCCTGTTTGCAAAGTGCCATGTACATCTATTGTACTACATAGCAAATCACAAAATGTCCAGCTCTAGACCAGGGCTCTGTGGGAAGGGTCCCTGGGTTGTTTTGAAATGGTCCTCTTTAGGGTCATGCTGTGGCCCAACTCTGTGGCATGAGGAGGAGCAGGGGCCGAGTACCCAGCAGCCATCCCTGAGCAAATAAGTGCGGAGCAGGGAGCAAGCAGGAGGGGAATAGGTGGAGACTTGGCTGCACCCCCAGCATCTGCACCATCCTTACCCAAAACCAGATGGAAATGCACAATCTGATCTTTAGATTGGTTAGGCTGGATGACAAAGTTCAACACTACTTAACACCATCTTTCCACCCCCCTCCCTAAAAAAAAGTATTAGTTTCCCATCTTTTTAAATAAGTGAGATTTCCCTTTTTAAAATCTCCTAGCCCTAATTAACGTTGTATACTTTGTTTCCTGCTGCAAGAAGAGCTTGGGATAAAGCCGAGCCTCTCATTATAAAATCCGCTACAAGAAGATTTTCAGGCCTTGTTTTAAATCAATCTGTAAAAACATCTACCCTCCTGGATATGATTAACAATCAAGATGGAGCTGTTGCTTGCTGTCAATAACAACTTCCCGTATTTATGAAGATTTTTTTTTCAATTTATAATAACCACAAAGCATGAAGTATTCCCACATAAAAATAAAATCAATATTCCTTATGAAAAATGGCCTTGGAAATACTTAAAACAATTCTTCAGTTTATGTCCTTTTTGTCCACACATGGAAAATGAATCTTTTTTATGTTATGGATTGTTTACTATAAGAACATTTGTCACTGTTGTTGGTTGAAAGATAAAATGCTGGAAAGGTACAGTGCACTTATTGGACAATTTAACATGCTAGGGTCAGGCACATTGAGACTGTATAGCAGCACAACAAGAGCAGATACTGAAGATGTCTGAATTCCAGATTATGGTTTTCAGAAGACATGGTGTATTGTTCACCCAGGTTGAAAGCAGATGTATGTTTATATGCTTTAATCTTGGCTCAGATGTGAGCTACCATGTTAACAATTTTGTTGCCCAGGCTGCCCTGGCTTGGGATTTAAATAAAAACAAATTACAGGTCTTAACAGTGATAGATGGACTTCTCTTACATTGGTGTAGAGTATTTTTGCCTTAAGATTAAAGGCTTACGCATTTATCTGCATAAACTAACCCCTGGAGTAGGGTACTGCTGACATTTTCCAAGAAAAATGAATATCCTAACTTATTCCAAAGAGAAGACTTGGTATTTGTATGGCCAGAGTGACCTTTGCATGTGCCCTTTCAGATTAGGTGCACTACATGGAAAATTGTGCTCTTACAGTACTCCATAAATCATACCTACCAATTTTCTTTAAAGGGGTATGTAAATATCAGTGTACCAGGTGGGTAAACAACACTAACCTCGTACAAATGGCTTGAAAATTGAAGAAAAGCACCTTATTTTGCTGCTGAAATTGCTTTTGAAGCCCAGCATCGTGGCTTGGGTTGTAGAATGCATGAAATGAGTTGTGCACTGGGAATAGAAAATGGGTTGATGATAACGACACTCGACACAGTTCCTATGTTTCTCAGTTCTTTCGATGATCAAAGATATCATTGCTGTATATTACTTTTCTTTGCAGATCCCAAATGCATGTGAATTTCAAGTGACATACACATTATCTGCATGTTTCCAAAATGGTCAGATGGCTTTTTAGTTTGTGTTTCTCATTTGAGCTGGTTAATGTTTCTGGTCCAGTTTCAGTGCGAGTCGCCTTGCTCTAGGCACATAACATTCCATTAAAAAAATATTACTTCCCATGCTAAGGAAGAAGAAATGAAGCTGCGGCCTTTGAAACTGCCCAAGTGTGATCTGAATAAGTACCGACTATGAAACTGTGTTAATTGTTGCTAAGACAAATTGGATAATAGTGTAAGATGTAAATAAAATAAAAATGCCTGATTTTATACACATCAATACGTGCGAGATATACGTTATGCATGTCAGATCACACTGGTGTAAATCCAGGGATCTACTTCAGATGAGATACTCCAGATATGATTTTGGTATAACTCATTTCGTTTGTAAGTTTCATTCATTTTTGGAATGTCTCGTTTTCTATGCATGTGTTATTGTTATTATTGTGTTGCTTGGCTACGGCATTGTTCTGCCACATCTTAGAGCTTTTAGCATAAATCAGGTGTCGGCAACGTTCGGCACGCGGCTCGCCAGGGTAAGCACCCTGGCGGGCCGGGCCAGTTTTATTTACCTGCTGACGCGGCAGGTTCGGCCGATCGCGGCCCCCACTGGCCGCGGTTCGCCGTCCCGGGCCAATGGGGGCGGCGAGAAGCCACGGCCAGCATATCGCTCGCCTGCGCCGCTTCTCGCCGCCCCCATTGGCCCGGGACGGCGAACCGCGGCCAGTGGGGGCCGCGATCGGCCGAACCTGCCGCGTCAGCAGGTAAATAAAACTGGCCCGGCCCGCCAGGGTGCTTACCCTGGTGAGCCGCGTTCCGAACATTGCCGACCCCTGGCATAAATATCTAAAGAAAAAAGTAGGTAGCTCATTTTATAATGGATATTGAAAAGGCAGAATTCATAGAGGCCTCAGTTCAGCCTAAAGCCTGGGCTTAGCGTTAAGCATGTGAAGAACCTCAATGGAACTACTTACCACAGGGCCGGCGCAACCCATTAGGTGACCTAGGTGGTCGCCTAGGGCGCTACAATTTGGGGGGTGGTGACCGCGGCGGTATTTCGGCGGCGGGACCTTCCGCTGCTTCTGTGGGGAGCGTCATTTCGGGGCAGGACCTTCCGCCGCCTAGGGCGGCAGAAAAGCTGGCGGCGCTCCTGACTTACCCGCTTAACATTATTCTTTGCTGAACTGGTGCCAGGAATGATGCAAGTTTATCACTGAAATTCCTAGGCATTGGAGTCTGGCAATTTTGTACTTCTCTGACTCGTTCATCCAAAGATTTACGTACTTTATCAATATTAATTATTTTAAGGCTCACCACATCCATGTAGGTAATGATTATTGTGCCCCTTTTACTGAGGGGTAAATTGAGGCATAGAAAGGTTAAAGCTAAAATGTTCAGAAATTTCCATTAATTTTGGCTTCATTTTTTTTTTGGTGCCCAAATTGAGAGACCTTTTATCTGACTTACAAGAGTCCAGAGCTCCCACAACTCCTACTGACTTTGGTATCATATTTGCGGATGCTCAGCACCTCTGAATATCAAAGACCAGCCGGCTCAAATTGGGTACCCAGGAATTAAGCTATCCAATGTTAATGAATGCTTTTGAAAATGTGGGCTGTAGTGACATGACTGACGTCACACAGGCAGTCAATAGCAGTCAGGAACAGAAGCCAGGATCCAAATCTCTGCTTCTAACCACCACACCACACTAAAGTACATACTTAGATGAAAATTATAATCACCCATGGGAAAAGAATAAAAGATATCATCCATTTTTAGCATATGCATAAGCAGGTGCCTCAGAGTTATACTGTATATCAACATTTCCAAGATAATTCTTCAAAATCCTAAAACCGGCTCAGTTGAGAGTGCCTTTGGGGCACAAGACAGAAGTCTCTGAACTGCTCGAAGCAAAATATTTGAAGCATTTCTGAAAACAGATTTATTCTTCACAAAAGGGGGTGGGACCCAACAGATCATTTTCGCCTCTTAAGGAAAAACAACGCGGCGGGGGGGAGGGTTGGCGTTCCAAAGTCGGCAAGTTTGGCAGAAACTCCGCAAGTTCAAATCCGCTTCCCACTGAGGAGGGGAAAGGATGGGGCATGGCCTCATGGCATCGTCAGCCTATAGACCTGTGTAGAAATCAGGGTATCCCCACAGATCTCAGGATTTCTGCACTGCTCTTTGACCCCTTTCTCCCTAGGCTTGCTGAGAAGTCATGCTCCCACCTGCTAAGCCTGTGCAAGGGGGCAAAGGTGCAGAGTAGAATTTAAAGTAACAAGTGGTAGCATTAACATACCTAGTGCTGTCCTCTGTGTTGCCGGGAGCGTATCCCCCATGGAGTATTTGCTCCTGGTTTCATACACAGTCTCTAGCCTGATGGTGTCAACCTTCTGCACGGTTTTGACTTTTTGACTCTGCTCCAAACCTTGCAATGGAAGGGGAACCATGCATTGAGATAAAGGTATAGGGTTTATTAAGGCACTGGACTTGGAGGTGAAGACACCTCCACTAAATGGGGACTCAGGAGACCTTGGTTCAAATATGACCTTGGGCAAGTCACTTCATCCCTCTGTGCCTCAATTCCCTATCCAAAAAGGAGGGAAATAATATAATTAACCCATGGAACTCATTGCCACAAGGTATCACTGAGGAAGTGCTTAGCAGGATTGAAAATAGTATTAGACTTCTATATGGATAAGAAGAATAGCCAGAGTTAAAGTAGTAAATATATTAAAATTAAATAATCACAATCTCTGGAAGGATGTAAATACTCAAACTTCAGGCATAAGCCAACGTCAAACTTTGGGTGAGAAGAAAATTTTTCCTGGGTGCAGGTTATTCTATAACTTCCTAATGCAAGTTTGTTTCCTCTGAAGTAGCTGGTTTTGAACACAGTCAGAGACAGGAGAGTGGTCTAGATCAGGGGTCGGCAACCTCTGGCACGCGGCTCGCCAGGGTAAGCACCCTGGCGGGCTGGGCCAGTTTATTTATCTGCTGACAGGGCAGGTTCAGCCGATCGCGGCCCCCACTGGCCGCGGTTTGCCATCCCAGGCCAATAGGGGCGGCGGGAAGCCGCGGCCAGCACATCCGTCGCCTGTGCCGCTTCCTGCCGCCCCCATTGGCCCGGGACGGCGAACCGCGGCCAGTGGGGGCCATGATCGGCCGAACCTGCCGCGTCAGCAGGTAAATAAAACTAGCCCGGCCCGCCAGGGTGCTTACCCTGGCGAGCCGCGTGCCGAACGTTGCCGACCCCTGCTCTAGGCAATATGTAATATAAATGATAGTAATCTGCTTGCTCTAGATCTTTGTTTGTAATCAAAAAGCATGCTTAAATGCTCATCTTTTCCAACACCGTTATTCATCCACCAGAAACTTGCCCACTGTGGGTATTTCCCTTCCTAAAAGTCTAAGATAAGTATTTTGGACATCAGAATGATGGCTGTGACAGACCCAAACGGTCACCCAAATCCTATTTCAACAACACCTAACATCTGTACCATATTTTTTTCCCTCTGTAGTCTGGTAGGCCTGTCCACTAGTTTGGGGGTGAAACAGTCAGCCACGCCCAACTCTGTTTTAGCTTTCTGCGGAAGCGCTTTTATTCTTCTGCCACACAAAGGCAAGACATTTGGAAAAGTAACAAAAGGGTAGTCCTGACCTGGGCTGATACTGCAAGGGCCTCTACCGCCCCCAGGAGCTCAAGGTTCATAGCCTTCCCATAGCATACACAGCCTGCACCTGCACCTGCTAGGTGCATAGGCTAGGGCTTGTTGCTCCCAGGCACTGCATGCCCTTAAAGGGGCCGCCAGCTCAACTACACTCCCCTTTTAAGTGCTATATTTGGATTCTTGCAGAAAACAAAACTATATCTTATTTTATAGTGTTTGCCTTTTTTTTCCACTGTGGTTTGTTTGTAGGAGGAGGAAAAGCAAGAACCTCTCAGCCGTATGCACTTTCAACAGATAACCCTTTGTTGTGTCAAGTACTTTCTACACACAGCTAGTGGAACTTAGAAGAGCTGTGTGGAAATTTAATATTAATATGTCTAAGCTCTGCTTTTTTCCCTTGTACAATCGTTGGGGTTTTGACTCAAATAATCAAGAAATGGAAAATTTTGAATTATATGCATTTTTTTCATACTGTTCAAAAAAGGCATTTTTAGTTGAAAAAAATGTAGAAGACCATTTTTCAATCAACCCTACTTACGGGTTAAGTAAACAAGACAGAAAAAGGAGTGGAAAGGAAAACAGAGGCACAGAGAAATTAAGTGGCTTGCCCACGGTCACACAATGAGTCACTGGCAGAGCTATGAATGGAAACCTTGTCTCCTGACTCCCAGTGTAGTGTCCTACCCAGTAGACCATACTGCCTCTCTGATGAGTCAATTTCTTAACAAGAAGTGATATTGAACTAAAATGGAAGAGTAAAACTCTCACATTACTAGCTCAGTATTAAATAATGACACTAAACTACATTATAAAAAGGAGAAAACTAGATTTCCTTGCGGCCTTCTCAGTTTACAAATATACAGACAAATGAAGATGTTAGCTGAAGAATTTAACTAACAAGTGAAAACAGACATAATTACAATTAGTTAGCATTGTATTATAATTGATGCATATAGGGTCAGGTTTCTTTATTTGAACCATGTGAAAACAAAATCTATTTCATATTTGTTAGCAATAAAATCCAACTGATTAGCAAATCATTTAAAAATCTGTCACATTTTACCTGAATTTATGTCTGAGGGAGAGAAAAAGGTTAAAATGAAGAAATATGGCAAAATATAGCATCACATAAGTGCTAACTTTTCTGTCAAATGACTGCACTTATGTAGGAAGACTGTACTTGGAGATGAACTTCGAGAAGGAATTTCACTTTATCCATTTTAAGACGACTTTCCTAGAAAATACTACAAAACACTAGCTACATATAATACTAGTTATAAGGGCCAGATGTAGATTTCCAGTAATAAAAAAAGCTCTCAGAAATGGGAAGAGCAAATAAGCATGTTCATGTTCATTCATGCTAGGTAATGCCAATTTTGTGAATGAGGACTTGCCATGCAAAAGTTGAACAACTGATCTGGGAAAGAAAGTAACCACCTGGCATCCCTCTGTTTGGAGGCAGATTATTTTGGATGGCCAACTAACATGTCTGAGTTTGTCTAATCTAAGAACATCATGAGGATGTAAATAATCTAATTGAAGTAATTATCCATAAATTTGAGCCAAAGCTTGCACTGGAATCAAAGCAAACGATCTGATTTCCAATAATGCTTGTGAAATCAAGATCTCATCCACATTTATATGCAGAACCTGTAAGTCAAAATGATGCCTAGACATACACAGATGTATGTGCCAAATTATTATTCGTATTACAGTAGCATCTTGAGGTCCCAACTGAGACTGGGCCCCTTTGTGTTAGGTGTAGCACATGCATAAAGCTTACAAAGCTCTGAAAAGCTTACAAAGTTGCCACAGTCATACCAGGTAGATGAATTTTCCTTTGGTAGAGTTTCCATTGTACCAAGCAGTTTCCAAGGTCATAGGTTTCCTGTCATTTAAGATGAAATCATGCAAAAAGGGGACATGGCACAACCCTATTTTTTTTATTATTGTTTTTTGTTTTTGTGACAATAAACACACAATACATTTTAAAGGAAAACACCTTTCACCTGCATGCCCGTTTATTAAGAGAAGTCTTACAGCTCATCAATGCCTCACCATAGATACTGATTTAGGGTATTATCCAAAGCCAATTGAAGTCAATGGAAAGACTCCTATTAGTTGTCATACTGCAAACTCAGACAGAGTAGTAATGAAGTTAGCTTCCTAGGCAGCTATTGTCTAGGGCCACTAAGGCCTGACTACAGTAGCTTTGAGAATTCCTATGTGATTAAATATTCTATGACTATAGGAACCATGAGAAAAGACGTGAAAACCTTTGTGTTATGGTACTAACTGTATTTTGCATGAGATTTCAAATGAGCCTATGTGATTTAGGAGTATACGTCTTCTTAAAAGCCAATAGGGCTTGCACTCCGAAATCACCTAGGTGCTTTTGAAAAGCACACTTTTTAAAAATACCTTAGGTCTGGATTTTCAAAGGAGTTTATGGGAGTTAGGCAGACATGGTCACTTACGGACATGCTTAGCTTTACACATTTGAGTTGTTCTATAGAGAGTTCAGTAGGACTACCCACATGCAGAAAGTTAAGCGACTGCAGAATTGCATGGTCAGGGCCTAAAACATCACATTACAGAACTCAGCCCCAGGCAGACTACAAATAGTCTCACGGCGACTTTCCTTGTTCAAAGCATTTTCTTAAATAGTGCAATGCTGCATACAGCGTATTGCTGGGGTTGTGGTGGAAGCTCCTGGCTAGACCTCACTTTCTTCAACTGGGCCTGGAAAGAAACATATACTGGTATTATTAATTATTCATGTATAGCAGTGTTTCCCAAACTTGGGACGCCGCTTGTTTAGGGAAAGCCCCTGTCGGGCCGGGCCAGTTTGTTTACCTGCCGTGTCCACGGGTCCGGCCGATCGCAGCTCCCACTGGCTGCGGTTCGCTGCTCCAGGCCAATGGGAGCTGCTGGAAGTGGCAGCCAGTACGTCCCTCGGCCCGCGCAACTTCCAGCAGCTCCCATTGGCCTGGAGCAGCGAACCGCGGCCAGTGGGAGCCACGATCGGCCAGACCTGTGGACGCGGCAGGTAAACAAACCGGCCCGGCCCGGCCCGGCCCGGCCCAGCCCGCCAGGGGCTTTCCCTACACAAGCGGCATCCCAAGTTTGGGAAACACTGATGTATAGTATAAATGAACCCAACGGCCCCAGTCAGGATGGGTGCTCCCCTTTGCTGTGTTCTACAAACACATCATACTTCTAGAATCCTTGAGTGAGGGCAACAACCCCCCAACATTAAAAGTTTGGTCATGGTTTGAGGGCCCAATCCTGTCCCCACTGAAATCATTGATCTCAATGGTACAGAGTGTGGTCCTTTATATACCATTATCTTATTTATTTTTTGATACTTCAGATGCAGACAACCCCTAGCCATAATACCTGATCTGGATCTAAATTATGCAACTTAAGTCTATGTCTAGTTTCAACAAACTCACCGATTAAAAAGGAATGTAAACTGGGAGGAAATAACTTAGTAAAAATACCTATTCTGCAAACGCCTTGGTAAGACAAATGATATAATAATCACACATACGAAGAATGCAACAAAACAGAGGTAGGCATTTAAATCCATTTACTGTTTACGGAAATTTCAAACCATCACATTATCTTGCATCTACCCTGCAAAATAGGGAAAAAAATAATAAAAAAAGAAGAAGAATTGGATTGACAGGCAGTGCTAATAATGAAAAGGTTTTTAAATGTAAGCTATAGCTGTGTACCAATCACTGCCTAATCAGGGTTATGCTTTTCAAATTATATTGTGTCTACTTTCACCTCCTGCCTATTATGTGAAATAAAAAAGAGAAGTGCTTAAGCAAATCCTCGATCTGTTCACATATATTTTTAATATTAATATGTCAGAGCGGCAGCAATGATGATATTAGGCAAATGACGGAATTCTCCCCCCAGCTGGACATGTTAATTGAGAAGCCAAGTTTTGGAGGCAAAGTTCACGTCTGTGCAGATGGCGGGACAATGGAGAATGGCAGACCTAGGTCAGTGTCAATCCCAAACCGTACTTTAATGGCTCACTTCTCTGCTTTTTCAACGTCAGCTGGTCCCTGTGGGGTGTATAAGTTAGGGAAGTCTGTCTGTGCATTTTTTTTTCTGCCCTTGACTCTGGTGCAGTAATTTCATGTAAAGAAGATGCCCCTCTGTCTGATCAGAAAAAATAAGAAATTCCACTTCCTGGTTTAAGCCAAAATACATCTGAGAGCCACATTTTGAATTCTCTTTTCAGCTTTCAGCGCTAACTTATCTGCATTAAAACCTTCATCTGCAGCACCTGATCCAAAGCCCACTTTCCATTAACCTCAGTGGGGTTTGGATCAGGTCCATCAGTGCTGGCCAGTCCCCTGTTTTTCTTGTTTTAATCATTTTGGTCCTTTCTGTTCAACATCATGGGCCCAATTCTCATTTACAATAAAGCCTCTTTCATTGTGCTAGCTGTAAACTGTCTGTAACACTCAATTTTAGACCCTTTACATGACCTGAGTGGCATTCAGGAGCCTTAGTTTAAATAAGAATCAGGCCCTGTATATTGTTTACATTTACTTAGCAAATGTATTATTTCTTTTAACATGATCTGTGAATCACAAGCAGATTACATATCTATATGCAGTGACAGACATATAGCTATACTGCACGGCATCACGAGAAGACTTTAATCGTTTCAGTTTCCTAAGTGATATAATTATTTATTATCTCTAATTAAAATGCAGAGTTTGGCTGTCTCTATGAGACTAGATGAAAAGCCTTTTTAATGAAAAGAGCAACTGTGAGCTCTAAATTTCTTTATGGAAGAGATAACTTATGTAATCACTAGTAACCTTTTTCAAGAATATTATCTCACTATTTATAAAACAATGCCTTCTTTACTTTAGAAATTCCCATTTGCATATGAAAAAGAGCTTTATTTATTGATGCTTGTGACTGATGTATATTCCTCATTCAGAGGTGCTCTTTTTCCAGTCTTTCATATACGGTAGTGTCTAATTTTCTTTTGAAACTACCTAGAATAGTATTTTTACTATCATTTTCCCCTCCAACAATTAATAAGAAAACACAGGGCTTTTTACACCTAAACTCACTTTGTAATGACTTGTTTCCTAGTATAATTTCAAAATTTAAAGACTGCAACCTTTTTATCTATTAGGAGTAGTTCTGCAACAAAAAGAAAAGCTTTTCATTTTTCTTTCTCATCTGAAAGTAAATTTTTGAATGATCAGTTCGCTTGCTAATGTATATATTAAGCTATTTTATTCATTACAAAATATAAGCAACCAAAAAAAAGATGGGAGTATATGACTGCAAAACACATCCACAAATCAAACATATTAAAAATCATATCGACTAATCAGTCATATGACTTGACTTCTTTAACTTGTATATAAAACTTGCCATTCAAGTCTATTTTTGTACAATCAATGGAATACAAAGTGTATTAAAAACACCTGACAGCTTTATGGGCAAATTTTGCCATCCTCTACACCTGTCTTGTAGTATCACTGGCACTACTACTGTCTGAATCTGACAGGTAAATCTGTCAAGTATTGTTGACACCGTTTTCTGCCAATAAGTGCAAAACAAAAGTATGCAGTAAACAAGTTTTATATGAATAAAATAGTAAGGCAGCTATGTCATAGCACAAATTGATGTGTGCCCAGTATATTTTGTATATTGCACAATTATATGTGGCCCGATCCAACGCCCACATGAAAGACTCCCACTGATTTCAATGTGCTTTGGATCAGGCCCACAAGCCATTTCTTGATCATCTGTATTCTTTCAAGGAACAGAACAATTCATCTTCTGTGGGGCTGGTGTTGTATCTGAGGGCAGAAAATGACTTCAGTGGAAGTAGCATGTGTGTAAATGAGGGCAAAATCTGACCGAGTGTACTGGCAGGCAGGTGAAGTTGTAGGCAAAATGCCTAAGTGTTGAGCTAAACATTACAATAATCGGCTCTTGAATTTCCCTAGTTAATGGCTGTGTACAGCAAGAATGAATACTCAGATAAACCTCAGTTTTAAATCCATTTTCTGTTTACAGTCCTTGTCTTGTGATTCATTACAAATGATTAACTGCTATCTTATGCTCTTCTTCCAACCAGTACCTCCTTTAGAACCAGTACCTTGCTGTGAACGGCTCCGACTTTCACGCCGCTTCATTTTTACAGTAAATTCTATCCTAACTGGCACAGGACCTGTTAGTCAGACTCCTGAGCCAGGGTCTCCTAGTTACCTCTAAATTAGCTTTCCTTTAGTCACTTTGGAAAATATTTGTGGGCCATTCTGGACTCTTATGTTTAATCAGGTGTAATAGACTAGCACGCATGTATATTTTCTCTTTGTGCTTTAAATTCAGCAGAGGTGATTTCTGCAACTGAATCTTGACCAATAGATTTGCTCTTTCCCATGCTCAAACTAATCTATGTAAACCACTTTAAGCTTGGACGGTCAGTCAGAATAACATTCCACACAGGAAACATAGTATATTGATCAAACAGTTAATACTGGACACGTAACAGTCAGTGAAGGGGAACTCCTTTTGTCTTAAATTGCCTTTAATTTCATTCAGAATATTGTTAGGTAACCCTTATTCTAGTAATGAATGATTCATTCTATATCAATTTTTATGGAATGACAGCCAATACCTTAGACTACAAAAGCAGGTAGCACAGAAAAATACAGAGAGGAAGCGCTGCCAATAATCCATAAAGAAAGCTGACTGAAATACAACTATCAGTTAATGTTGAATATTATTTACCGCCATGATAATGTAATCCTTGAACGTTATTTCAGATATCATATTAAGGGCGCTTTCTCATTTATCAGATGAGGATTTTCTTTAGTAATTCCCAATACGAGGAGACAATATAATAGGGCATGAGCCAAAGCCCACAGAAGTCAATAGAAAGACTCCCAATCGCTTCAATGGGCTTTGCATCAGGGTGATAATTGGCAAGATTTTCAAAGTTAGTGACACAAAATTGGTTTATTTATTTAGATGTATCCATTAAAGTGCCTATCCATTCACTCTGGGCACCTTTGACAAACTTAAAAATGGAATTCCCTTCATTATAACTAAATTTCAGCCATGCCATCCCACCCCCACCCCCGCCAGCAAACCAGAGGTACTAACAATTAAAATACTTCCCCTTATGTAACCATTATTCACTCTCACAATTTTCTGCACTTTTGAGGCTTAAAAAAAAGGCTTTGCAGCACACAGCTGTATACTTAGTCTTGTGTATGTCTAATTTACACAGGTAAATGTCCAATGGGAGTGTGCAAATGAGGTGTCTTCATGCATATATGGCCAGTTAGATGAGCATATCGAGTTGGGTAAGTGCAAATATATGCTCATGATTGTGTACACCTAATTTGAAAATCTGGCCCATACATTTTAGTTTGGTAAATGTATGCTGTTCAAGTTCTTGTTTTATATGAATTGGCTAGTATTTGTCCGGTCATTTATACTCCCCTACATTCGGTGATTAAGGATTTAAATAATTTGTAACCAATTTACTTAAGAAGAATCAATACATTAGTGCTACTCAGGTCTGAGTTAATCTCAAATGATGCAGATTTACAACATCACATTACAAAAGCTCAGAGAGGAACAGGCAACACAAGGAAATCTGGGGAAATTCAGATCATTCTTTTCATGTGTCATTCAGATAACATTACACAGGCTTCAGTATTTGCCATCACCAGATATTTTTTCTGCCTTTTTCATCCTAGTTCTCTTGGCAACTGTGTTAAGCACTAATGCAGTTTGCACATTATTATCAACAGGAAATCCCTGGCATCAAAGGATTAATTTTATTCGTTGTCTCTGTTTTAGTAATAGGAAATAAATGTTACCTAGTCATTGTCCTAGTCAAGTCAAATAAAAGAAACCATATCTGCTGACGAGCCATTATTATCACAGTCAACTAGATTAACATTGATTTACTGTAGGTAAGGGCTTTTGAGGGGTTCATTCTGTATATGCTCAATAGCAGCATGATTATTTACTGTAAACCTACCCTCTGATTTTCTCCTTAGGCTGCTATTGTTGTTATTACAGCTAATTCACATGAAATTATGGTAGCTCTCCAGGTCTACAGTCCTTGGTCAGAGACCTAAGCAGGTGTTTGCTTAATAATTTGGTCAAAGATCAGTGAGTTAAAGGTTAGGCCATGGATAGTGAGAATGGAAGGGTCAGAGCACTTGAAGGAGGGGGCTGAGACTTGATCTTCCTGAGTCTGGAACAGTCAAACCTCAAGGTCACCCATTAGTGATCCTGCTTTAACGAACTGTGAGATGTCGACCATAAATTCACCACGCCAGCACCTTTAACCCTATTAATACTGTTAATATTGGAAGTAAAACCAAGGACTCAGAAGGAACCTGCCCATGGAGAATTATTCACAAAACGCCTGTGATATTAAATTGATATAGTAAAGATTGCAACTGTTAATATTATGCTTCAAGGAAAACCTTTCTTTACTTGTACCTCTTTGGAAAGAGGTTTCATATATATAAAACTAGATTAGATAGATAGATAGATAGATAGATCCCTTCACATATAATATATATGTGCATGTGTAAATGTCTATGTATTAGTGCATATATTGATACACCTACATATTATAAGTGTATGAGTGTATAAAACTGAGACCAACCCTCACCCACACCCTAAATTATTGTATGCATATATGTGTGTTCAAAGTTTTACTATTATGTAGATTTAACAGACAACGTTCTATCAAGCCATCATCTGTTGTCTGGTTACCAGGACTGGATCAATCTAGCAGATGTGCTTTGTCCTTGTTCAAGTCAATGGCCATATTTTGGTGGTTAGGTATTTTGACACATAAGAACATGTAATCACGGGTTCTACGATGTTTTTAATGGCTGTTCTCATGCAGGTTCAGTGACATAGGGACAGTAATAGTATGGAGCTAGGAGTCATGGTTTGCAAACCATTTTTCCCCATGTCAATCTGGGTGGGTTTGTACTCCTGAAATTCATCTTGAGCTTTTAGGATTTGAAAAGTCTTGGGGGAAAAAAGGTAAAAAATTAACCAGATCTACAGATTTTTGAATAATTTGGGGTCTTAACCATGTGAAGCTGCTACATTTCACCAAAATTCCTCTCTGTGCAGTCCTCATCTCCCAGATCTGGGCTGTCCTCATCTTTTCCATCTTTGGAGGGAGAAGAGCTTGGCTTCCTGTAACTCTTGCCTATAATAACTTCAGTAGATGTTCATCTGGTTCCATCTTCATTTATAGATGATTCCAACACCCCAGAAGGAACCATTGTCATCATCTAGTCTGACCTCCTGTATAACACAGGATATACAACTTCCCCAAAATAATTCCTAGAGCAGATCTTTTAGAAAAAAACATCCTGTCTTGATTTAAAAAATGTCAGCAATGGAGACTCCACCACAGTCCTTGGTAAATTGTTCCAGTGGTTAATTACCCTCACTGTCAAAAAATTACACCTTATTTCCAGTTTGAATTTGTCTAACTTCCACTTCCAGGCATTGGATCATGTTATATCTTTCTCTGATAGACTGAAAAGCCCATTATTAAATATTTATTCCCCAAATAGATAATTATAGATTGTAATCAAATCACCTCTTAACCTTCTCTTTGTTAGACTGAGCTCCTTGAGTCTATCACTATAAGGCATGTTTTCTAATCGTTAATTCATTCTTGTGGCTTTTTCTTTGAACCCCCTCCAATTTATCAACATCCTCTTGAATTGAGGGCACCAGAACTGGACATAGTGTTCCAGCAGCGGTCGCACCAGTCCCAAGTACATAGTAAAATAACCTCTATACTCCTACTTGAGATTCTTCTGTTTATGTACTTCAGGATCGCATTAGCTATTTTGGCCTCAGCTGATTGTCCACAATGACCCCCCCAAATCTTTTTAAAAGTCACTGCTTCCCAAAATAGAGTCCCCCATCCTACACACTTTGTTTCTAGATGTATACAGTTATACTTAGTCTTATTAATATGCATATTGTTTGCTTGTGTCCAGTTTACCAAGTGATACAGATAGCTCTGAATCAGTTACCCTGTCTTCATCATTATTTACCACGCCCCCATTTTTTGTGTCATCTGTGAACTTTATCAGTGATGATTTTATGTTTTCTTCCAGGTCATTGACAAAAGTGGTAAATAGCTTTGGACCAAGAACCAATCCTTGTGGGACCTCACTGGAAACACAACTGCTTGAGTTTGATTTCCCATTTGCAATTACATTTTGAGACCTACCCTTTAGCCAGTTTTTAATCTGTTTAATGTGTGCTACGTTAATTTTAAAGTGTTCTAGTTTTCTAATCAAAATGTTATGCAATACCAAGTCACCATGCCTTACAGAAGTCTATTACATCAACCAAACTTAAAATCTCATAAAAAAAGATACCACGTTAGTTTGACAAGATCTATTTTCCATAAACCCATGCCAATTGACATTAATTATATGACCCTCTTTTAATTCTTTATTAATCTAGATGTTCAAGGACCACTGAGCAATTTGGTCCCTCCATCTTCCTCTTTGAAGAGTTGGCAAATTGAACACTCTGCCTTCAGCCCCCACAATATCTTCCAGAGAACAGGCTGCCTGCCCAATCCCCCATTTACCATCTGCAGGATGCAAGCAGCAGCTCCACCCAGTTCTACATGTGACTTCTTACTCCATTCTGCGGCTTGATGTTGCCAGAATTAAGTATTATTATTTATATAGTGCAATAGGTGTGCATGGCACCTCACAGAATAGATAAAGCAGATGCCCTGCCAAGAAGAGCTTGCCATCTATGTTAAGACCAGAACTACATCAGACAATAACACAGGGAGGGGCAGTGAAGGGATAGGGTGAAGGCAAGGATTACAAAGACACTTGGGAGGCGAGTGCATGTGTCCAGCCTTTTAAGAAGGGTCTTAAAAGAGGAAAGGGATGAAACATAGCACACAGGGTAAGGGAAGGAGTAACTGCTATTATTAACTACTTTATAGCACCTGCTCGGGTGCCAGGAGCTTTACAGAAGACAAAACAATGACAGTGTCCTGCGCCAAAGCATTTACCATCTAAGGTCCTGAGTGTGCAATGGGGCCCATTGCAGGATCGAGGACTAAATGAGTTCCAGGCATTGGAGAAGAAAAGCATGGAGATGGGAGTGAGAAGACACAAAGCAGCCATCTGGATGACTCACTTGAGCTGAATGAAGAGGTCACAGAGGAGTAAAAGGAGATAAGGGCAGGCAGTTACATGCATGGTTAGGGCACCTGGGCATTACTGAATCAGTAGCCCCAGGTCAGCATTAATGAAATACTCAGGGAAGACAGCCACACAACATATACTCAATAGTGTGAATGGGAGAACATTTGGGGTTCTCTGAATCTGACAGTGAGGAAGGTTTCACAATTCCCTATTGTTCCTCCTATCCCCACATTTCTGAGGTCTGAGCCTGGAAAAAAAGTGTTGTGAGGGAAAGAGCTTGGGACTAGAGCAGTGTCCTACCACGTACTGAAATCATAGGAAAAGGAGCTGGTAGGGAAGAGCATGTTCCAGGAGAAAAGTAGCTTTTGCATGAATACAGATTTCATAGGGATTCCAAATTGCAGGGCTAATCCTGCCAGATGCTGTACCTACAGGGTACAGAGTCACCAACTGACATCAAAAGGTTCTGGGCACCACTCAGTACCCTGCAGAAGTGGACCCTCACTCCAGAACACTTGGCTTCAGTTCATATCACTTGAACTCATGTTGTTTGAATGGGCTTAAAGCTTTATACAAACTGTTTGCTCAATCGCCTTGCATACCGTGCATGATGCTGTGTGCACCTGTTCGTTTGATAGCCAGCACAATAGGATATTTTTGGGTTGAAATCATCACTTGTAACAAACAATTTTTTTTAATTGAGAATAATTCCAGAACTGAAGACACAATGAGAATATGTACAAAAAAATTCCTTCGAAAGGCTTGAAAAGTAAAATGTGTCAAAATATTTTTAGACCCTCATGATGTATTTTGGTGACACAAAGGCAGTTTTCAAATGGGGGTCCTCTTTTTTTTTTTTAATGGGCACAGGCTTCTGTCTTTAAGATGATTTCTTCTGGGTTTTATTTAGCTGAGCCTCTAAAAATATTTTCTGCTTTAAAAATAAAGAGAATATAGTTGTAAAACATAACAATTTGCATACTTATTGCGCTGGATGTGCTGCCTGCTAATTAGAAAGGGAATACATGGTTTAAAAAAATCTGATCGGGGGGAAAAAAAATCAGTAGGCCTCATCCTCTGAGCCCTCTGCATGTGGAACTCCCATTAATTCCAAAAGCTTCCAAAATCAGGTGCATTAAGACCTCGATCCTGCAATGAGCTCTATACCCTTTGCAGGATCAGGGCCTACATTTTGTGTAAACCAAGAATCAGCTTTATTCAGTTATTTTTTAAAGATTATTTGATACAAATTGTTTTACATTCAGACTTTAACGTATGTAGGCATGTGCCCTACTGAAGCCCTCAAAATAGGATTTAACTGGGACTTGTGCACAGGCCTCATACTGGCCCTCTGCCCAGAGGGTGAATTCCATCCACACAGAATACTCAGGTCACATGCCCTACACTCCTGTTGTATTAGGGAGCAAAGCAATGCTCCTTTCCTGGGTGGCCAAGACATTAGGGCATTGCCCTAAACTACTACTTCCTAGTCTGAACAGAAGAAATTGCATGGGCTTATTTTCATACAACCAAACAATTCCCTACTAACCCAGAAAGAAAATATTTGTTCACCAAATAGTGGAAACTTGATTTTATCAAGTCTTACAGAGTGGGAAACTATGTATTATGGGGGTGCCATTTCTATGATTTACCTTGGAGAACAGCACACAGATTTTGTTCATGTTTTGGGTTTTACCTTCCATTTTTTAAATTTCCTTCTCATATGATTGTACTTAGGCATGACTATTAATATTGGAATGTAGCTTAAAGATTTATGCATGTGCTTAACGGTAGGCATGTGAATAGCCTCAAAGACTTTAATGGGATTTCTCAGGTGTGTAAAATTAAGCGTGTGTAAGTATTTAGAGCATCAGGACTCAAGTTGCTTTGGCATGCATGAAACAGAGTCTGATTAAACTTTTCAATGCTTGTATTTCTTTTTTAGAAATATGTTTTCAGGCATTGGAGCTGAGGCTGTCTCTTTCATGACTGACTAGTCTTCCTCTGAGAGTTGTTTAGATCACTTTCTGAGAGGGTTAGGGAAAGACAAGAAACAAAGGTTTAATGAATTGCAAATATATTCAGGTTGCAAGAGAAATATGCACATTCTGGACATCTCCCAGATTGAAATAGTCTGAGAGTATGAATGGGAGTATGGGGAGGGAGTAGATGCTTCAGATGTCCCAGAAAGAATTGTAAATCAGAATTTACTATTGTAAATTCTACCAGCAGCTCTTTAAAGTGACCACAGGTGAGTCTCTTTGATATACAGCAATGGGATCCAGAATTGCTGACACACTTGTTTAAAGCAATCTGACCATCACTTTATAGTGCTTAGGAAAAGCTGGAAACTTGGAACCCGATTTCCTAAGTTGCTCTGAACTTAGTATGTAGCTTGTTTTTTTCTGGTGATACTTTATGCAAGCTGTATGTGCAGCCTGACGATTATCACTCATTGTTATTTAGTTAGCGGATTGTTTCTAGATGCAGTACCATAAAAGTTCCTTCATTTATAAAATATGAAATGGCTGACCTAAGTTAAACCAATTACTAAATTCTTTATCATTTTTCCAGGTGCTTTCTTCATTATCAGATATCAGTCAACTCCAGGGCAGTAAACAAGCTAGTTCTGGAATTTGTGGAATGCTCAAATCATCAATTCAAGGACATGCAGTTCAAATCTGAAATATTAGCAGTTCAAAATTCCATTAAGATGACCGTCAGATGTGTTGTTACAATATCCATTTTGAAATGTGAAGCACAGAAGCAATCAGCGACACCTTGGTATCAAAAGAAAATATTTCCTATTATTAGGATGTTCGGACAAAAAAAATCTAGATTGCATTTAGTGGGCAAGATGAAATATTTCAACCTAGAAAATGCTTCTTTTAGTTAGATCATCCTCATTAACAGAGTCCATATTACATTCTTTCAACTGTACTGTAGGTGTAAAATTATAGCAAGAAAAGCTAAAGGAAGAAATGGAACACAACTGAGAAGTGATTTTTTTATATAAGATAAATAAATATAGCACTTGGGTTACTACAGTGTTGGGGGGTTATAAGAAGATAGACAGTGTGTGTTTCATTTAAAAAAATACTATGTATAAAATGATGACCATGTCTCATACCCTTATCTGGTGTAAACATGTAGCTCCATTGACTCTCAATTTGGCTCCATGTGTATTTTTATATAGCCTTGTATTCTACTTGTATATATATTGTTCCTTTTAAACAGCCTGGTAATTATGTTAGAGTGGGATGTGGTTTTTTGAGCTTATTTACATTAAACGTGGGGGGGGGGGAATCTGTGTTGGGGTTTATTTTCTGAATTTGGGACTACTTGGACCTGGTTCTGCAAATCTTCACTCTCTCATAAGGGCTTTACTCATGTGAGGAAGGCATTGGAAGGATCAGGCCAACTGTTCACAAGAGGTGTTGATGTAATAAAATTAGTGTTCGAGAAAAAGGCAGGTTAAAATGATAAATGTCAAATATTAGTAGCTCTTTTTTTTAAAAAAAAGACATCTCCCATGACACTTCACCCTCCACCTCCTGCTCTCTTCTACAGATGGCAAGAAGGTGCACAGTAAAAGAAATTAAGATGATACTGTGTTGACAGGAGAAAGGAGACTCCAGTTTTCATCCCTTCAGACAACAGGCATGACATCATGTCTCCTCAAACTGACACATTAATGAATTGAGCAACACCTGAACTTTTCTAGAGAAGAGAACCTTTTACACCAGCAAGTTATTTGGTGTCAGTAATAATAGGATTCTGTATCCTACCCCACTCTATATTTGATGGCAGAATTACCTTTTGGGCCCTAACAAGTTGACAGGGGTTCATTTTGCTTCCTCTTTTAATGACATCTTCTTTTGCAGGTGAACTGCAGATGTAATGACTTCCTCTTTTGCCTCCGAGTACTGCCGAAATGTCATTATGACCCAAGATGTCTCAATCTGGCTTAATGCAAATGGGAAGCAAAGGGTTTTTAAAGGTGAAACTGATCTTGCTAATGAAGAAGTATCACTCTTCATCTGGACAGGGAGCACAAAGCTTGTTAGATCAAGTTAAGTGAATGTCACAGGTTAGAGTTCAAGCATAACAGAATCGTGACTGAAGATTTTATCATCTATTTGTATAAAGAATCTAATTGAGAGATGCCCAGTCAAAACAAAGGAATATATGTCTAAATCTAGGTATTTTGGAAAGACCCAGCAAGATATGCAATGAGGCTTTACTTCAGAATTCAGTAGTTTGGGGACCATAATTATGACAAGTTTAAGAATATAATCTGCTCCTTTAGTGCAGTAAAGTGAATGTAAGTACAAACCGCCTGTTCATTGAGGCTGGAAAATTAATCCAAAAGTATCTGGGTTTTGTGCTTAACTACAGTCTGTAAAAATTATTTACTCTTGTCAATAGTCATGTGTCAGTTTGCATTTAGATTATTCAAAGGCTTGTTTAATGCAAGAGAGAGCTACTTATGAGGCTAAAATAATCTGAGATCTGTTCTTCGCTGCAAATGGGAAGCAATCTGGTCTTAAGTTTTGATATTTCACTTCCTAGATGGTTGAAATACCATGAAGAGACCAGAGGTCACTTTATTTCAGACCCACCAAAGGCTCCCTATAGCTATTCAAAGCTCATGAAAAGCATAAATTTAGATACTGAGATATTCAGATTTACATGCAACTTGAAAGCCCCACCCAGACATAGTGCGAAAAGAATGCTATCATTTTAAGAAGCCTAATCTAGTGTGGTAAACATTAATTTGTGAAGGCATCACAAACTGAAAAGAAATGGCACCGATCAACAAAATTTAACGTGTGGCTTTGCAGATGTTTCCTGCATGTTTAAATCATTCAGAAATACTTTGTTTACAATCCAGTTCCTAGTGATACTCTTCTATTAAAAGCAGAACACTGTTTGTAGGATTGCAGGGATGCCTGAGATGCACACATTTTGTGAATGGGCCCAGATTTAAACTAATGCAAAACCAGTTCAACGATTCACCAAGAGAAAATAAATAAAAAAGCCCCACCAGATTCCAATGCCTGATTGATTCAGGGAACATTTTCAAAACACCGCATGAAATTTTAAGTGGGGGAGGGGGGAAGCAGAGATTGGGAGATACAGGCTCAGATTTTGAAAGGAATGCTTGCAAATATACATGCAAACTTCTGTGCATGTCAGCTTGAAAATCTGGGCTGTTTGCACAAGCAATAAATGTATGTTTTATAAATAGGTTTATTTTAACTATCTTTATTCAAACTTTTGAAAACTCTTTTATGGAAAAAGCGGAAATGCAACTCTAGTATATTTTGTGTCCATATGATACAAACTATACATTGACTCCTTATAACTCCTTTTTTCCCCCTTTCCATGGTTTTTGTTTACATTTGCTTTACTTAAGATGCTTTGCCTAATTCATTAACACAGGAGGTCACAAATAAACTCTGTACAGGAGATGGATCTAAAAGGGGGATGGATAATTTTATACTCGGTGATATCTGTGGTTATAAGTGATAAGCCAGATTCATGTAGAAAATCAGTGGGTTATGCCAGAGATGTATTTTGTACAGTATCAAATCTCACAGTTCAAGATATCCATTTTATTGACATGGTTCAGATATACAGCATTGTACACAGGGCCAGTTGCATTCCAAGCTGAAGGGGTGCCTTGGAACTAGTCCACTACCAGATTTGACCGTCTACTCATTTTATGCAATGTCGCAAATCCTGTTTCCTGTGTTTCACAGGGATAATAACTGGCTGATTAATTTTAGTCTGGCTACCTTGAAAGAAAAAGTAAAGTATTTGCAAATAAGTTAGAATGAATTCTCAATTAAAACATTTATAGGAGTCCCAGCCTCTGTGTCGGTTTAGCAAAAACAAGCAACTACATTTGCTTCTAACAGGTAGAATAATGACTTTTTCACCTGACAACTGCCAGCTTAAAATTCCCACACATGTAGACCATTTCTGTTTCATCTTTTCTTTGAATTTCAGCTGCTTTGCTTTTCAATGCCTATGCTTTGCTGGTGTCTCCTTTGTGTCTGAAACTCTCACACTGAGTTCTGCCTTTTTGGTGCTGGGTTTTCTTTTCACAGTGACATTTCAACATAAACAGTCAATATTCATTACCTCAAAGGAGACTTCTCTATTGCTGACCAATTAAATACCAGCTGAGCTAGGCAGACAAAGGTAAAGAAGCTGTACTACAAGGCTGTCTTGGAGCATACTTTCTGTTCCCATAAAGGGAAAATCAAGGTAATCAAAACAAAGAACTGAAGATATTGGGAAAATCCCAATCAGCACAAGACAATATCTTGAAATGTTATATTCCGCCTCTTTATCTTGCATAGTCCTTTCCTAGTTTTATTTAATCTTAATCAGGGATACAAAAGATTCACACACGTTTATATATAAGAGGACAGAGACAGCACCCAGGTATGCCTTTGAAATCTCTTTGACTTCAGTGAGATTGCATGACAGTCTAATGTTTGATGCCAAGAAATATGATTTTCTTTTACTGTGGAAATAACAAATTTGATTAAAATCTGTTTTTAATGTTATTATATTGTACACAGACCAATGCAGCTTAATTCAATTTATACCATGTGGTGAGCCTGACCTGACATTGGAGAAGTCCATCCAAATCAGTCACAAGTCGGACAAGGGTAAATGAATATAGGGCTAGTGGAAATAAGTGCCAGAGGGATTGCCCTGGAGGCTGATAAACCTCTGTTTAGTCCACAGAACAGTTATGGCATGGGCTGCAAAGTTACCCACTGCCCCAAAAATATAGGCACCGTCTTGAGGCAAGAGGACAGTTCCATCTATGGCATGTGCACAGTTCGAGCATTCTCACAGGTGACTGCACCTCCAAAGTCTGCACACACACAAATGGAGTCCATGGAGAGGCCCAGCTGATGTTTTAGCCCAGTCTGCATTTCTAAATCTGTAAGTGTTTACTCAAGGTTTTAGGTGATGAGGATATTTTTAAAACAGGTAAGAAAATACCATCCTGATTTTTAATCTGCAAGCGTTACAGCAACTTAATTACTTGTGTCAGCATACGTATCAGTAGAATGTCTGTGCAAAGAGAGCTAAGCACTTATGAGCAAAAAGTTATGCATACCTTCAGGATAGCCCAGCTACAAATGTGGCACTGACACAAAATCAGCCTCTTTAGAAAATGCAAGTACATATTAAGGACCCGATCCTCAAGAGATACTGAAGCCAAAAAGGCATAGGTTGCTTAGCATCTTTTCAGAATTAGGCTTTATAGATATATTCCACAAATCTGTTATATGTTGAAATAACATATTTAATTCTCTGGTATGAAATAACTATTGTTTTTTATATTGATATACAGCAACCTCTGTACTTAAAGGGTTCTTTTCTCTCATTCAGTTAACAGACAGACGGACATTTCTATAACATAGTAGGGCCCAATCCTGACCTCCCTACTCAGTGGCTGGTTTGCCTAAGCAAGGAATGCGTTTTTTATACCATTAGGTATAAACACAAATGCAAAGAATTGGTGCATATGTGTTGTGTAAAGATAACAATTTGATTCTCTGAAATAAACAAAACATTTTTACTTAAATGGATGTGACACTGCTAAGAAAGAAACTTTATCCTCATGAGTGATCTTTATTAGGCAGGGTATTTAACCCTAAAGATGAGGAGAATTTAATAATCACAGAGTTGGATCTATTTTGTTGGTTTTATTTTTTTCCATTTGGGCAACCAGCAGCTAGAGGGCACAAAAGAATACTTTTACCTTATATTCTATCATATAAAGGAGCTCTACAGACTGCACAAACAAAAATTCAATACCAATTTTTAGTATATCACATATTTTGTTAGGATGTTAATTTCTGTCCTAGTTTGCAACAGGCAGTGACAATTTAGAAAGACAATGTGATATAAAGAGATCAGGCTAATCAAATCACTAAAAATGTGTATTTAAACCCCAAAGCATAACAGGTAGTCGGCACATAACCACTCTGAATTTGGCCATCATTACTTGCCTTAACTGTTTTGTAAAGCTTTTGTTTAAAACGAACATAAACGCATGTTTAACCTCCTTCATTCTTACATCTTAAAAACTAATGCTGGCTGTGAATCTGCATTAACAACAGCTATTATTTTTGCATTCATAAGGAGCTTACAAGGATAACCAGGGAAGTCATAGTACAGTCTTCCTGTCAATTAAAAAGAGAGTCAGTTGTAGTTGCAGAGTGCTTTATCTTATCATTTCATTCAGGACATTTCCAGGTTCATGGATCTGATCTGAACGGCTCCAGCGATAATAAATGTGTAAACACACAGAATGTACTGTAGCAAGACAGCCACAAAGGAGGTTATCAGTGATTACCAATTTCGGAGTCTCCCCATCTTGGAAAGGGTATTATCACTAGCTACTAATACTCAGGAGCTAAGGTATTATATCAGGACCATTTATTTGAAAGCATAATAGTTTGACATTTTTCTATAGGAAATCCTAATAACCTCAGGAGTCACATCTGTTGCTGTAGTACAAAATGGGTTGGACCTCAATAATATTATATATAACTCTCCCCCATCTCCACCGTATGTCCCCTCCTCCCCCCGCATGAATTGTACCAACCCCTTAGGCACAAATGAGTTGGATCTGGATAGAGTGCCATTTGCCAAATTGTAAATTGCCTACATTTATTTTGGGAGTGCACTAAACAGAGTGCTAATTGCCTTGTTTAGCACTTTCCTTTCTTTCATTTGCACTGGTGTAAAATCTTAGTAAATTAACTCGGGATTTTATTATGTAGGTAGCATGTGAACAACTCTGAATCGGTGAGAAAGCAGCATCAAAGGACTGATAAAAGAGGAGTTGACTCTACCCATAATGCCGTTTATATGTCCCTGAAATTAAAAAGGTTGAAATTAACTTTTAATCCTTCTGCTTTTCATATAGCTGATCTTAACGTAACATGTATTACTCAGTCATTTTATTTGCATTTATTCATTTCAAAATGTTAATAACTGTGATTGCAAGCTTGCTCTATGAGAATGTGCAGTTGCTTGTATTCATACACGTAAGTGTGCAGGATTCCATGGCAATTTTTTTTGAGTTGCAGCCAAGCACAGAATTGGGACGCCTGTTTATTGTCAAAGAGATCACCCCCATAAAGCAGATCTCATCTAGCTGTTTGGTGGCCTATGCAAAATTAGTTGGTGGTCTCAGACCAAATCCTAGTGGAATGGCGTCTGTCCACATTACAAATAGCAGCACCAACTGTACTTTATTCGGGATATTGTACATTAAGTCCAAGGAGAAAATGGACAGTGTAGATTAAACTACCCACCCACTCCCCTTTCTTAGTTGATTTGAGACATGTTATTATAGTTTGGTAGTACAGGGAAACTTTCACTGACACTACACTCGGTAAATAAATAGAATATTTCAAGGTGAAACCTTTGCCCCACTGAAATCAATGGCAAAATCCCATTGAGTTCAACAGGGTTGGGATTTTACTCTCAGTGAGTAATGCTGTCAGGCTGTAAGCACAGCATTTTCTTTTAAGGGAGAAAAGACAGTCCAGTGAAATAATTTTGGGTGACCATCTTGAGACACGTTCATTTTAAGAAGTTCTGAGAGCTCACAACTTCAACTGATTTTAACAGGAGCTGCAGGCACTCAGCGCCATCCAAAAGAAGGTCCATATGGTCCCAAAATAGAGGAACCCCTAATCACTGGCCACCGTTGAAAAATTTGGTCTTACTCTCCTCCTTAGTTTCTTCATCTGTAAAACAGGAATAAGCATCCCACTACTCTTCCTCACATGGTTAACACAAGAGGAATTTGAGATCTTCAGATGAAGGACCTGCATAATATAAATTATATTATTATTATTTTTAAAATGAGAGACAACCCTTACAAATTTTATCCAAAACAAAACAAACAAAAAAGATCGGCCATTTTTAAAGGAATAGTAATACGGGAATTAAAACCAAAACTTACTATTTATAAGAAAGCAGGAAAACTGGAATGAACTTTAGTCCGACTCTCAGTCCAAACCAAAAACCTAATATAAAAGTCATGGCTAGAATCAGAGCTGGTCAAAATTCAGACTTTTGGAATTTTGAGATTTCAAAATTTGGTTTAATACTAAATTTAGCCAAAAAAAATAAAATCAAAATCTTGGAATCTTTCACAACATGAAATATTCTGTAAATATTTAATTTTGGCCTTATCTAAAACTTCATTTCAGCTTTATCATTTCAAATATATTATATTTAACAAAACTGTGATTGTTTCCCTCAAAAACTTAGACAATGGATACCATAAAAAAACTGATTTTGTGAAATCAGCATTTTCCAATGGACAACTATTCTGTTAGAAAATATTCAACCAACTCTAGCTAGAATCATGGAAATTAAAGATGGAAAATTCTGCTATGTCATCGACAGTAGTGCATTTTGCCTGCCAAGGCAAGATTGATCCATATGATATATTTGTTAGTTCATTGTCCTATCTGATTTCAACAGCTGTTAAATTTGCATATATAAAGAGTTTACAAGAATAAAAATAGACCGATTGAAGTTAAGAACAGTTGAAGTAATTACTTTAATAAGAAATGCTGTGTGGCTCTCAGTTTGATTTGAGCCAGGATTTTTTTAAAAAGAAAAATACGAGAAAGTTATTTTTTTCTTGCAGTACCTATGATCTCACTGAAAATAGGAAACACAAGGAAATTAGGAATCAAAAGTTAACGGGAAGTGGATGCTTAACTTCCTTATGCACCTTTGAAAACCCAGCCTAAATAAATAGAAAGTAATGTGTTCCTTTATAGGCCCCCCAAACTGTACACCTTAGGGTTCCTTCAAAAATAGTACAAGGAAGCTCACAACAAAGCTGTGTTTTCTATGAGATTTTGAATTCAGTTTCCAGACCAAGGTGGTTTGGGTGGGTTCCAGATAAGTATCTGAACTTTTGGATGATTCTCTTAAATGAACCGTCAAACCTTTTGATGTGCCTGCATCATTATTTGACACCTGGCTCCACTGCAGTTGAATTTTATGTAATGAAACAAGATATGATTTAGTGTGTGTTAGCAGCTATTTGCCAATGGAACAAAAGAGCGAGTTCCTAACAATCATCTGTAGATAAATTCCTAATGCAGGGCTAGAACCTGCTCCCAGAAAAGTTAATGGAAGAGAGAATAAATGACTCTGTAGTCCAGTGCTTAGGGAACCTCCTGGAGAGGGGGGAGACCCCAGGTCCAATCCTGCTCCAATCACTCTTTCATTAGTTAACCACAGTGGAAAAGCTTCATCAGAAAGGATTGAGGAAGCCCCACATCAGAATATCCCATAGCTTAGTGGTCAAAGCACTCTCCTAAGAAATTAGAATCCCCTGTTCAAATCCTTTCTCCCTTTCTAGCAGAGAGCGTCCCACATTCCAGGTGAGCGCCTGAACCATAGGAACTAAAAGTTATAAGGTGGGCACTACTACCACCTTCTTAGGATTCTGACAGATTTTGAATGAGACCCGATCTGGTAGGCGTGCTCAGAGGTCGCTTTCCAGACCGGGCCCTATATGGGACATATACAGCTGAGTACCTGTCTTGCCTGGTTCGTGATTTGTTCTGAAGCTTAGGCGGGAAATAGGCATCCGGATGCCTAGAGGGACGCAGCAGTACACAGCTCATAGGCATGGATGAAACTCTTACCCTGAAAATGTAGGTGTCGAGTGAGTTTAGGAATTTACAGGATTCAGCAGGCATTTTATGGATTGTAGTGGAGACATAACTGGGATTTAGGTGCCTAACCTGAGACTTAGGTTCTTAAGTACCTTTGTGGATCCCACCCTTAATGACCACCACCATTTGGCTACCTTGGCCTTGGGAGGTCAAGAGCTTGGCTTTAAGAAACAAGTCTGATATAATCAAGCAAATTGAACCAAACATCTGCTTTTGATCCATTTGTGTGTCACTATTTAAACACAAAAGACATCTGATGCTAAGCAGAAAAAACACACATCCAAAGTGAAAACAATTGTCTATGAATGTAAGTGAAAAGATTTTTTTTTAAAAAAGCTTCCAATATAGTCCCTGGTCTCAGGCAAAATTAATGTGCTAGAGAATTTCCATGAAGAACATCAATACAGGGCAGTTAGCCTCAGTTAATGTTCCAGATATATGCTGCCCAATCCCACCTTGTAACAGAAGGCCAGGGTTTATTTTAATTTATATTTTACTGGAAAGGTGCCAAATACTCTACTCTGCAAGCACAAATTCCTGTAGCAGTACTGTACAGGAGCCTCTCCACCTCCATGAAGCCTCTCAGAAATACACAAATGAATTTTATTTATATAATATACATATAGCAATGTCTCAAAAGAAGAGAAATAGCCAAAAAGAAACAATCTAATTAAACATATTGTTTAGAATAACAATGTAAAACTAAGCCCTGGCAGGTGATGACATTTGCCATGCATATATGCACCGGCAGAGACCACACGCTGCACATCCCATTAAATATCCATGCATTTGTGCCAATTAATAAATTAATTTTCAGAGCTAGAGCTGGGATTAGAACCTCAGTCATCCTAAGCAAGTGCTCTGCTGATGTGAGCTAAAAGATCAGGTCCATTATTTGTTTCAGATTAGGATATAAATTTCTTCTGGAGTATTTTCTGCCATACACAAATTCAAGGGTTGAATTATGGAAGATGATTACATAAATATGTAGGCATTTTGAAAGTTTTTAGTGGCTTCCTGAGGATTATTAATATTTATTATTTATTTTTATTTCTTATTTATAAGTGTCCCTACAGCTCTTATTACATAATACCTATTTAGGATATTATACAGTGTAGGATTTGTATAGTGTCATAGAATTGTTTGTGGCACTTTACAACTAGCCAATATTCCAAACTAGAACATAATCTCTGCCCAAGAAGTTTATTGACTAAGGCTCTGATCTTGCAAACTGTTACACATATGCTTAATTTTAAGTCAGTAGGACAACTCACGTGCTTAAAAAGCTAAGCATGCTTGTAAGTGTTTGCAAGACAGGGGGTAAGGATTTGATCCAAAGCCCACTGAAGTCAATAGGAATCTTTTCACTGACTTCAGTGGGCTTTGGATCAGGCCCTAAAGGCATAAGTACAATACAAAAACAAAACAAAACAAAAAACCCTTGAACATGAACAAGTATCAACTCGGATATCTCAGTGGTATATGTGGTCACTGAAATCAGAGTGCCTCACTTGTCTTTATAGGGAACTGAATGATTATGAAAAGTGTTAGACTGTGTGACAGCGTTGGAAAGCAGAGTGGGAGAACTTATTTTGGAGTCTAGCATTTGGCTATAACTTGAATACTATAAGGTTCATATTTCTTATTCCCTGTGGGAAAAGGAGTAGAAAAAAGGGAAGACAGAGAACATTTCTAATAGAAAAGTGTGTGTGTATATGTGTGTATTTATATGATGTATGCACACACATTGGTATGCTTATAAACAACATATTACATAGATCAGTGTTTCCCAAACTTGGGACGCCGCTTGCGTAGGGAAAGCCCCTGGCGGGCCGGGCCGGTTTGTTTACCTGCTGCATCCGCAGGTCCGTCCGATCACGGCTCCCACTGGCCGCGGTTCACTGCTCCAGGCCAATGGGAGCTGCTGGAAGCAGCGCAGGCCAAGGAACGTACCAGCCTGGCCCGCCAAGCGCTTTCCCCATCCAAGCGGCGTCCCAAGTTTGGGAAACACTGACATAGAGAAATACATTAAAAGAATATTTAGGTTGCAAAGTCAAAAATTCAACATTTAGTAAACCCCAGAATTAAAGTGGCCATGCAACCTTAATTTGGCCGCTATGTGTGTATGCAGTATGATACAGCCTTTAATTACATGATCACATACTACTTTTTTTTCATAAGAATCTGCCAAATTCAGTGCACTGGCTGGATGGGGTAACTCCTTTGCTGAAATTCCCTTCCCTGTTCCA
Source organism: Emys orbicularis (assembly GCF_028017835.1). Classification (NCBI taxonomy): domain Eukaryota; kingdom Metazoa; phylum Chordata; order Testudines; family Emydidae; genus Emys; species Emys orbicularis. Next base: position 80,901,071 of record NC_088692.1, on the reverse strand, counting down.
AAGCATAAAGGTCCTACAGCTTCTCAACAAAAAGGCTGTGATAATTTTTGAACATGGATGAAACAACTTATTTTTGCCTAGGCTCATTCTCAAAAACTGCTTATCCGGTTCTGTTGAAACTTTCCCAAAAGCTTCAGCATGATGGAGGAAAATGTAGAGCCACAAACAGACCTGGATAAACCAATGTGCACTCGGTGCCCTTGCACAGGGCCCCCAACCACTGAAAAACAAAACAAAAGCTGAGTGGTGCTGCAATTCTGTGCACCAGGTCACAATGCCACTCACTTAAATTTGGCCTGGCTGCCCCTGTCATGAAAGAGGGGAGGTTATGCCAATCCTGAGTGAGTGACGGTGTGACCTGGTGCTTGCCTCTCCCCTGCTCACTTCTACCATAATCGCCAAACCATCAGAAGGCTCTCCTCACCACCCCAGAAAACGTGTCATGCCTTCCCAGGTGAGGGGACACATCTCCTGAGTGAGGAGAAGCTGGGCAGCGAAGTTTTGCCTAGGGCGGTAATTGTTTTGTACATCACCTGGTCTGTCTAGTTTAAGGAAGTTAGGGGAGCTAATTTTCATAGCGCACAGGTCCCCAGAATACTTTAATCTGGGCCTGGCCACAAGTTAGAGTCTTCTACAGTGAAAAGGGGAAGAGAAAATCTGTAGGATCATGTGACACTCACCTAACCAGAAGATGTGGCACACCTAATGCAAATGAATAAATAAAAATTCAAAGTAACAGATAATAATAATGACCTATGTGGTAGTACAGTGGTATGATTCATGTAATAACCTGCAGATGTGTTTAAAATATTGGTACTTCTGACATTTTAAAAAGTGTACAAATAACTCTCTAAAATATTTCTATGATAGTCTTTCTATCAGATATGGGGCACATTCAGAATACATGAGGATGTGGTGTGGCATACCGGTTTTATTTGCACTCATTTGGGTCAAGCTGCAAAACTCGTTTTTGGCTTCTTTTGTTGCTGGACTTTTTGGCTTATAGGGAAAACTATTGACTTTATCTGTCAGTCACCATGGTATCTGAAAAAATAACCTCTAATGCAGGGGTCGGCAACGTTTGGCACGCAGCTCGCCAGGGTAAGCACCCTGGCGGGCCGGGCCAGTTTTATTTACCTGCTGACGCGGCAGGTTCGGCCGATCGCGGCCCCCACTGGCCGCGGTTGGCCGTCCCGGGCCAATGGGGGCGGCGAGAAGCGGCGTGGGCGAGCGATGTGCTGGCCGCGGCTTCTCGCTGCCCCCATTGGCCCGGGACGGCCAACGGCGGCCAGTGGGGGCCGCGATCGGCCGAACCTGCCGCGTCAGCAGGTAAATAAAACTGGCCCGGCCCACCAGGGTGCTTACCCTGGCGAGCCGCGTGCCGAACGTTGCCGACCCCTGCTCTAATGCATTATATCCCTATAGATGTATTATCCCATTTTTAAAAAACCTATGGGACAAAAGCTTTCCGCTATAGACCTGGGGTGAAATCCTAATTCTACTGAAGTCAAAAGAAGTTTTGTCACTGACTTCAATGAAGCCAGGATTTCACCTCTAATCTACACTCTTATCAGTACAGGCTGTTAGCAGTTACAGATGGAAAATACATACACCTCTACCTCGATATAACGCTGTTCTCAGGAGCCAAAAAGTCTTACCGCGTTATAGGTGAAACCGCGTTATATTGAACTTGCTTTGATCCACCGGAGTGCACAGCCCCGCCCCTCCGGAGCACTGCTTTACCGCGTTATATCCAAATTCGTGCTATATCGGGGCGCGTTATATCGAGATAGCGGTGTATTAGGTCAAGTCATCACATTGTTTAGACAGGATACCATCCCAAAGAGAGGATGTTATAACAATACTATTTTCACCAGTATATTGCCTCTGATGTATAGAGGCTCTCAATGCACTTTATAAACACTCACTGAGGTTCACAATCTCTCTGTGAGATCAGTTGATACTATTTGCCCATATTACACACAGTAAAAAATGGCAAAGTGATTAAGAGACTTGCCTGATGCTACCTAGGAAGTGAGTGGCAGAGCTAAAATGACTCTTGTCCTGTGCTGTCACTACTAGCCAACATTGCCTTCCTGGTTAAACTGAGCCTACATTTTTTTTAAGCCAGGAGTAGGCAACCTATGGCACATGTACCAAAGGTGGCATGTGAGCTGATTTTCAGTGGCACTCACACTGCCTGGGTCCTGGCCACTGGTCCGGGGGAGCTCTGCATTTTAATTTAATTTTAAATGAAGCTTCTTAAACATTTTAAAAACCTTATTTACTTTACATACAACAATAGTTTAAGTTTTATATATTATAGACTTATAGAAAGAGACCTTCTAAAAATGTTAAAATGTATGACTGGCACACAAAACCTTAAATTAGAGTGAATAAATGAAGACTTGGCACATGACTTCTGAAAGGTTGCCGACCCCTGCTTTAAGTCAATACCAGTAGCTGCACAGATGTGAAATGGTTAACAGAAATGTGATGATATTTAATTTCCCTGCCCACTGAAATGAAGTCTGCAGTATGTGACTCCTAGGAAATTAAGTGTCTATTAGGAAAGGGTTAAAGACAGATTATGTAAATAAGTATATTGTCATTTGTCCTATATGTATTATGGTGTAGTGAAGTATGCTGGGATTTATTTTTTAAGTTTTCCTTTTCCACAAATTGAGAGATTAACCTGGTCCCAATTGAAATGGCAGCCCATATCATACCTTCCCTTGATCTCACAGCATGGCTAATAACAGCTGGGGCCTAGCAAGCAGGCTTCTTTATTTTTCCTTTATTGTTCCAGGCCACACATCCGTGAACCTTCAGCATGTTATGTACTTAAGCATGGTCAGGTTGATGTCATTATTTTCTTATTGTTGTGGAGCTCCCTGGGTGTTTGCCCATATTCATAGAGAGGAGCTTGTGTGCTCTTTGTAGGTTAACCTTTTAAAAAGGAGATGCTCGACCACTTGCAAATTTAGCCTAGGGCTGTGACATTGCACTAGGCCGATTGGTACGCTTCAAAACACATATTAGCACCACTTGTGCTATTTCATCCCTCTTTTTAATTTTAACCCAGTCTTGTTAGATAAATCTTATCTGCGCCACAAGCAAATGCTTGATAGAGCACATTTTTAAAGCCTTTGGGGGGAGGGGGAGGCATGGTATGTCTGGGTCACTGTGTGCTTTGTCTAACTATAAGCATAGCTATTTGCCAGTTTATCTGTCCGCCTGTCCCTCTGTCTATCTCTCTAGTTACCTCGCAGCAAACAAGCCATGAACATTAGCACTGAATTGTGAGAGCTACAGGGGATAGTGCTTCTCTGCATGAACCATAGCCACATTTAGCTTTTACAATCCTATAAAAATTGGCCTACTTGATATCAGTTCAGACTGGAAATCAAGCAACAGCTCTCAATTGCCTCAGGCTTTGATGTAACCACCCCAGAATATTTCTGTTTAAACTATAGCGGAGAGAAGACACCTATAAAAATATTAATTAGCTCCAGTTGACACCAGATGCAGTTAACATACTGCGTGCCAGCTCTGAAATACTGGAGTTTTTATTAGGTAAGCTAATGTTTATTGCGATCATTAAAGTCTGAGTCATAAAAGGCTGAACATAAGATGTTTCAGGTTGCTGTTATTCCCACTGTGTGTCAAATATAGGTTTGCTAAAATCCTACTTTCAGGGTTAATTTTTTAAGATGTCAAATTGCAAATGCAAGTTTTCAAAAAAGAATTTGCAAGGTTTTTTTCCTTCAGGCGGTGGGCCAAATTCAGATGTGTACACGGGAGCATCTCCATTGGTTTCAATGAATTTGGCAATGTAACTTCTAAATAGAGTAGCTTCAAGCAGTACCACAGATTAGACTTAATGTCTGAATTACTTTAGTAACATTAATTATGATAATGGTAGTCCTAACAGCAATGTTTCCTTTATTATGTTTTTGTAGGTTGGTAGTTGGGGCTGATCCTGCACTGGTCTAAACTAGGGGGGAGATGTGTCGGTGCCAGGAGAGGTAACCACACACAGAAGGGCATCAGACAGACTTACAACCCATTCTGGTCACTGCCAGCTCCTTAGGATGTGAGCTGGGTTAATGGGAAGTGAAACAATGTTTGTGTATATGGTTTGGGGATTAGGCTTAAGGTCATCACCACTCTGTGCCCACGGCTAGCTCCATTTGCAAAACTTGTGCTGTGTAGAGAGTATGAGAAACCACACAATGCAGAGATTTTTACAGGATAGAGACTGACTAGTCTGGACCTTTGATGGCTTTTGTGTACATAATGTGGTTTTCAAAGCCCTTTCACACCCTGTGCTGGCCCATATAGGATTGTCTCCTTAGTGTTTCCTTTGATCATTATAGGAAAGACAAGAGAGTGCCAGGTTTACAATGGCTCCAGTGACTCCATGGAGCCAGGCCCATGCTCAGAAGGGGACCCAGCCTGCTCCGCTTACACTGCACCCCAGACCCCGCTGGCTCTCCCCACCCACCACTTGTTCCTCTCGGCCTGTCCGCCGAGGGCTCCTCTCAGCCCCCTGGCTGACCCCATTGCACCTCCGGCTCTGGGCAGTCTCTGCTTCCCACCACCTGTGGGGCCCCACCTGTCTCCCCAGAACCATCTGGGACTGGTGCAGAAACCTGGCCAGTCTCAGCCAGGTGTGTGTGTATGTGGGGGGACAGTGTGGAGGGCTTGGCCGGGCCCCTTCAGGCAAGTGCGTCTTGAAGGACCCCGGCCGGGACAGGTCCTGGCCTGGCTGATTGCGCCACTCCCGAGAGGCCAGAGCGATTCTTGGCCCTGGGACCAGCCCTGGCTGTGCTGCCCGCTCAGCCCAGCAGGGCTGGTGAGTGCGGTTGGGAGGCAGGGCTTGGGGGAATGGGTCTGTGGGGAGTATGGGGGGGTGCTGGGCTGTGAAGGGGCAGGGGAGATCTGTGTGTGTCGGGGCACTAGGGAATGGGGGTTCTGTGGGGGGTGCTGGGCAGTTGTGGCAGGGCAGTGGGCAGGGGTGGTGTTGTGCAGGGCGCTGTGCATTTGTGGGTGGGTCTGGGGGGTGCTGGGCATAGTGGGTGCGGGGGGGCTCTGGCCATAGGGAGTTGGGGGGGTGTTGGGCGGAGGGAGGCTGTGTGGTGTGGCATGGGCCTGCCCCCGAGGGGAAGGGGCATGCTGGCAGCACAGGGCTGGGCAGGCCACTGTGCGTCTGGCAACTGCCAGTTTGTAAATAGTGCCCTCACATTGGGTGGAGCAGGGCCGCCCCTGCCATGCCATGCCCCTTTGCCTTTGGCTGGCCCCTCTCTCCAGGGACTGACCTCCCCATGCCGTGCTCCATTGCCTCCCTGGGGGCCCACAAATACGTTTGGCGCCGGGCCCACAAAAGGTTAATCTAGCCCTGCTGGACTTAAGGAAAAGAAAGTTATTTATGAGTTCATATTTTGAAAGCTTTGCAAATACTTTTATGCATAGCCCCTGTGTCTCTTCCATATTTCTGTGCGTGTGCACATTTGCAGAGTGACAGCAGTGGAAATACAGTTATTCATTGCAGTTTCACCTTTGCATTCTGATAAACTTTTGTTGTTTATTGTTAAATATTCCCATATTGTATTGACCTACAATACAAAGTAGCAACCATCTGAATTTAGTTTTTGGTTGCATTTTGTATCTTATAAATTTCTCGTCCACAACACAAGACAAAGTAAAATTAACAAACACATGCTCAGAAAAACTAGTTATTTTTTCGTTACCTGCATAGAATTGACCTTTCCCCCCATAAAATTAGAAGTTTTTATAATTTTCACAAAATATAAATAAACAAACATTGAAAATTATATCCTTGTGAATTTTTTTCCCAACCTGCTCTAATTTTAATGGGTCAAATCCTGAATATTTGATTCAATCTTTTCTCATGAAAAATTATAATCAGAGTCAATGGGAGCTCTGCTTGGGTGATAACTGAGTAAAGACATCAAAACTGACCCTCTGTACATTTTATGGTCTGTTCCAATAGGATGGAAATGATATATATTATTGGAATGCTGTGATGAATTATTAATGTATTAAAACCTCATTAATCTGAATCCTGATTATCTTAAAGTAGGCCATGTTCCCTGAAGTGTAATAGCTACATTTAAAAGTAGCCCAGCTTACCTGAAACCCCATTTATCCAAATTTACTTTCATCTTCCTCAGATAATCAAGGTTCACCTATACATATCAATATCTTTACATAGGATTTGCAATGGTTTCATTATCAACTGCAAAGTGTGATTCACTCATGTATCCTCAACATGACTACTGCCCTTTGATATGTCATGTTAGGGCAAAATTTAGGGTCAGGTTTGCCTGAATCATTAGGTATATATAATTACAAAAAACCCTCTAGCAATCCAGTGAGTTACTCTAAGGGTCTCTTCTTCACAAAAATATTCTTAATTTTCAATGGTTTGCAGGCTAAGACAACATCCTAATTTTATTCAGAAGCTCCCCTTGACCCTTTTTGAGGCCTTCTGGTTCCCTCAAAATCCAACAAACAATAAAATTGGCACACTTTCCCCTCTGAAAGGTATTATAATCTATGATGTGGTCACCCCATATGCAAAATATGCCTTCTATGTGACACCCTTTCACGCTATTGGTGCATAAGTGTTATGACTGTATAAAATCCTTACATATTTTAAATGATATTCAGAAATATGCTTATGCATTTTTAAAGAAGATCCTATTTTCTTATCTGAACTCTTTTAACAAAGGTATTATGCTAAGTATAAAAGCTGTCCAATTTTTTCCAACCTTTTGCTTCTCTCTAAACCACAGTCATTTTGCTAGACATTGAAAATGTCTTGATTTAGTTGTCTTGCTATTTTGGGCCTGTCCTGCCCCCTGCAGTGGTAATAAGGATGGGGTTTCCTGCTGGGCCCTGAAGAATACCATTTCACGGCCGCCACATAGCTGGCGGCTTTTATTTATGGAGCCAAGAAAATGAATGGGTATTAGTGTCCAAACATTTCAACATGCTCCTGCGGCCATGCACAAAAGGGACTGATTTGCAGCAAATTTCCACTTATTTTCCAAAAGTATTTACCTTGCAGAAGCTTGGCTGATCGTTATAATGGCATAGCTGAGGGGGAAAATGACCATTTCAGAACCCAATTTTTATATATGTTTCCGAACCTTAAAAGAGCTATACTTCTTCCGAATAAAGATAATAACCTTGGTTGCTAGGCTTTCATGGATATGTGGATAAAGCCAGGCCTTTTTTATTTTATTTTATTTATTATTATTATTATTATCTTTACTACACATGAAATAGTTATTACCTAAAAGTAAAAACCTCTCTCTGAAATGCAAACTACAAGAATATTTTTTAAAGAAATTCTGGAGAGTCCAATGCCAAAGTTTGGCATAGGGAGTACCCACTGGAATAACAAGTAGAATGGATATTTCTGACACCTGTACCTTTACTTACCTGTTGGGGGCAATGCAGTGTTTATTTTGTTTATTTCCTAGAACATCCTCCTCAGAATTTTGGAGGAGATTTTCAACCGGCGCACCACTTTGCAGGCATACAAAAATCACACCTGAACATAGCACCTACAAACAACTGCAGCTCTACTAAGATTTGCACAAGCCCTTTAACTCATGTGGATATGCATATGTAGCTAAGACTTTCCCCCTAGGAATCCACCTGGAGGTGTCTACAACATGTGGCGTTCAGGTGCACAGTGCAAACACCTCCACACAAGTGCAGTTCAAGTGTTGAAGATCACCCCTTAGCATTTATAGGAAAGCCATAACATAAAGAGGCAAAGCTGCACCACTCGCATTACAATATCATTTCTTGGAAGTTCCCAGCAGGTAAGATGTGAATTCTAGCTAATAGAATCATAACACCACAGTAGCTGCTGCTGTACAAGTTCATGTGGGCCACACTTTATATTGCAGTCGGCAACCCTTTCATGTAAGACTAAGAAGAAACAATATATATATGAGAATTTGGCAGGGCCAATGAACTTGCAATCCCTCCATTTTGTAATTATTTTTATACAATAAACTATTCTAGATATAAACTACATCTCTTTGCTAACTATTTATAGTTGCTTCACCTACTCTGCATTAAGAAATGTATGTGCTACTATAAATGCATTCAGAGCTTGCCTAGTTTTACATTCATATTTGTATCTACCATTATTTCTTTTACTGGAATGCTAGTTGGTGATTATAGCAATATTTCTTATTAAATTACTAAAGGCATCACTCTGTTTCTTAAAACTATATACAAACCACGGAAGCAAAAAAGCCTCACAAAGGTTTGTGTTACATGAAGGACTCCATTCCTTTTTATGGTGAGACAGATAGGTCATGCACTAAAGGGGAAAAGCTTTGTCCCTGCACATGGGAGAGCCAATGGATTCCATAAGGGAAGGAAGCCTGAATCCTAGACAGTTGTGCTACAGTGGAGCTATTCTCCAGGTAACATTGAAGCTTGACAGTTGCTCCATGCCTCTTATTTGGTCTTTGGGTCCACTTGATCAAGGATTCAGAGGCCCCCTCCTGCAAGCTGGCATGAAGGAAGCCCCAGTCAGTACACAAGGTGTGCAAACCCACTGCTTAAGCTGGCTGTCCTCATCATGTGACCATCCCGCACCCCATCCCCAGGCATGCCATGGCTCCACTATATGCCTGCAAAAGGGGCAGGTTAGATTTCCCATTTATAGTTCTGAGGAATAATGGTGGGATAGAGAGAGGACGATGCTGAGGGCATCTCTCTTCCTGCATCTACACCTTGCAGGGAACCCATGGTGGATACAATGAGAAAGGCAGAGGGTACAGGGCAGGCCCCCTTTTCTTACCCCAGTTTTTCTATGGTTGCAGCAAGTTTGACTCTCCTCCAGTTTATATGGTAGAATAAAGCTCTGATATTTCAGTTGCAGAGAGGCAGTGTGGTGTATAGAATGTATGGAGCACAGGGGCAGACATCTGGCGTTCTAATCCAGGCTCTGTCACTGACTTGCTGAATGGCGTGAGGCAAGCCACTTTCTCTGCCTCAGTTTCCCCTGCTGTAGAATGGTATAATCATGCTTACCTGCCTATGGACAGAGGTGTTGTGAGAATTAATCACAAAGATTTAAACAAGTAAAGCACTAAGTAATATTAATTTTAAAAACAACTTTCAAATTCTAGTCCTTTCATAGCTTCTGATAATATTGGATGAAAACCTACAAACAGCCTTAGAAATCATCAGCTATTGTGCAGTCGGTATAACAACTTAGCTTTCAGAGGCACCCCAGGCCTATTAAACATCAAGCACTAATGGCCCTTTTAAACAGCTAGCCTGATTTAAACAAATATGTTAGAATTTGCTTGGGTATCTTTTTAACATCACAATGTGCTATTTATTTTCCTGGCTCTGAACAGTATAATTAAGATTGTGAGTTTGTGAATACATTCTTTAAAAAAATCCAATAAAGAATATACTATCCTGAAAACTCTTGTGGAAGGTACAGTAGATAAAAGCTTGTTCTTCCCACTAAGAAATTCTGACTTGATTTCATTCAGTTGTAATGAAGCAAGAGAACTTTAACAAAAATGAATACCCTGTGGTCTCTTTTGTTCCCTTTTTTAATACATCTTGGTTTAGTCAATGATTGAGGAAGTCTATCAAGCTCTGCTCAAGGTTCTTTATTCAATCGTTAGAAGTGAATCATCTTTAACCCCCCCACTTATTAAAAATGTTCAATCTTGTCAGGTTAGCAAAAAAAAAAGTAAATTTTGCTTTCTTTTTCCTGGGGTTAAGAATTACTTTTATCTGACAATGGCTTTGCATGTTACAGCATTAATTTTGCAATAAATTACAGTGCAGGTAGGTGGAATTACTCACATTGCTTGACCAAAGTGTCTGACCTAGCCAGACCTCTGATTGATGAATAGTTTTTCATTTTGTTCTGCCAGCCTTATCAGACAAAATCGAAAAACTGGGTGAAAAAGATCCTATTTTATGTAATAGCATTTTGTTATATATCATTAGCACTTAATTCTGTCACCAGCACTAGGTCTGTGTTAACTAGGTCTTTCAACTTAATTCTTTTGCACCTCCATGTGACATCCATTGTGGGAAATTGATGCCCCAAAACTATTTGTCCCAAAGAGTGAAATAATTCATAGGCTGTTATTGAGTGATTCAGTCCACACCCTCTGAGAGAAGACACTCATGTATTGTGTTACTTTCATTCAGAACCTCTTTACAGTGTGTCCACTAGTCTTATGGTAGACTTCACAAAGTGCTGTGAAACCAATTGAGAGCTCCTGATATGGCCTAACATTTTGTATTTATATAGGACTCACCATTTGAAGTGCTCAGGTTTGGCAAACATTGGATCACAATATCACAGTGACATAGGGGAGTATTATTAAACCCATTTCAAACACAGGACAACTACAAGGAAGAGTGACATTCACTCCATTGTAGGGTGCCATGTGTTTAAGGGCTTATGTGGGACTTCGATAATGCATAGGCCTTTCCACAGGCATTTTGAGGAAAGAATGGCAAAATTTTCAGCAACCTGATCTACATTTTGCCGGTTCTGTTTTGTGGCTGAAAATCCTACTCCCTGTAAGGGTAGCTAATCAACTAGTATGAACTCACAGAGTTTTGGCAACAGGAATTTCAGCAGGTGGTCAGCCAGTCAACAAATGAAAATCTCTATTTTGTGGAAAATCTCTATATTGTTTACTTTTCCAAGGGTCCAAAATAGACCGATTTTTCCTTTTTAAAAAAAAATTCATGATTTTTTAAAATATTTTTATGAAAAACATTGTCAAAACAGTTAAATTTTTTGTAATAAAAACCCAGGTTACCAGCAATCAAAAGTCAGTAACCATTTTGCTAATACTTGTAATCAATCATATTTTCCATAAACACTTTGATGACAATTGTGATTTAAAATGTAGTATTATTTTGTAACAAAAATGAAACATTTTGGCATTTTTTACAAGTAATCATAAAAAATTCCATTTATGAAAAAATGGGCTTTTTTTATTAAAAAAAACAGTTTGAAAAATGTTGACCATTTCTAGAAGGTCGGAATGATGTAGCTCTATGCAACTCTCTCTACTCTCTGCTTACTTTCCTTGCAGAAACAAGTTCACTCTTGTTATCTTTGAAAAACCAACAATCAGGGGAGAGCAAAACTGTCAGGTCTTTTTCTGACTGTAGGATCATTACAACTGGCAATGGTGTAAGAGGAAGAAACTATAAAGTGGGATTTCCAGATACCAGATTGATTTTGCAGCATCGGAAGTTGGAAGGATAAATAATCCTCACCTAGAAGTTACAAGCTTAATGCAGGAATCATTGGATTAAATTCTATAGCCTATGTTATGTGGAACATCAGCCTAGATCATCACAATGGTCCTTTTTGGCCTTAAAAATCTATGAATCTGCATCTTTTTGACCCATAAACTGACAAAATTTGCTACAAAAGTCAATGAGGGAAAAATTAAATGCAATGCCTGGATGCCGGAAATGTCTAATTTAATAGTTTTCCCAGGAGCAAATGTAAACAGTGAGGTTTTCATTCAGATATCACAAGTAGATATAGGAATGTTTCTACATTTTCCTCAAAAACTACATTTTCCACATTGCAATTTTCATGGACATGGGCCATAACACTACATTCCAGTTCCCTACTTGTTAGACGATACGTATTCCATAGTGCCTCTCAATTAGATTTTCCCCTGTACATGGAATACCTCCCAGAATTGGTTCATCAAATCATAACTATCTCTCACTCAAATCTATATGTAAGACTCATTTTTATAATGGCTCCTTTAAAAAGTGAATCAACTAAATAATTCTCTCTAAATTTCACTATTTTAGGCTCCTATCCTACAACTAGATCCATGTGGGTGAAGTCAATGGGGGTTTGTGTGAGTACAAAGGACCACCTGCATGGATCTGATTGCTGGATTGGGGCCACAGTTTATAAGACAACATTTATTTATTTGTTTATATTTTAGCTACAACAAAAATCAGCATGCGTTGAGCATGTCTTTGCTGAGTAACCAGTGACCATTTTCTGTCCTCCACCACCTCTAGCCTAATATATTGGGACTAATACATTGAATCATGTGCAATTTGGATTGCAAACTCTTTGAGGCACGGGCTATGTGGTATTTATCTTGAAATTAGGCTACTGTAAAATAATTTAAAAAGTCAATAACTGTTATCACAAAGCCTCATAGTTTTGTGTCCGGTTTTCTGCATATAATAATTGTCAACTGTGATAAAGATTCTTGGTATCTTGACCATCCTCACAGACTATGCTTTTACACCTGGCATCTTCCTGGAATCTGTTCAGTCTGTATTACAATTTACAGGGATGGATTCTGATCTCAGTCACAGTGGCTATACCTGCAGTCATTCCACTGATTTCAGTAGAGTTACTCCATATTTACACCAGTGTAGATGAGATGAGAAATCTGGCCTCTGATGTGAAAAAGGCTATTTATGCAATTTCACAAAAGACAGAAGTCTGATAACTTTGGGTCTACACAAAAATGAGACACAAATATGTTAGTGAAAAGCACCAAGTTTTCTAAATGTAGATGAACACAGATTAAGAAAGCAGTAATTAATTTCCTTTGACCTCAAGCGGAAATTCCTTTCTAAAGCTGTCATAAAGAGAAAGGGGCCAGAGAGAAGAAGTGAAACTGTGTAACAATGCAATTAAACCCTTGTAATGAGGTCAGCCATTGGACTTGTTGCAACTGATATCATTATAGGAATGAGGAGGCATTATACAGATGGCCTGATTTTTTACTTGATTCATTTTTCTCCTTTAACTCTTTAACAGTCAGATATGTACTTTATAAGTGTTATACAAATAATTGTGGTTTGCCACTGGACTAGCTTTCTGATCTCACTACTGCTTTTCCAGGAATATTGATAAAAGAATTAACAAATTTTGGGATATCAGATAATAGTATAGTTCTGCCACAGGTAACGCTTCCTCCAGATAATATTTTTGCTCAACGGCTGTCAGAACTGTATATCTGAGTGCAAGAAACTATTCATAGGACCAGTTTGAACTCTGGCATTTCTGAGGCTGACAGCTGAAAATCTTTCTTTGTTATACTGTGAGCCTGATTTTCAGTGCAACTTCTGTCTGGCCTTTGCTTCCATGTACAACTTTTGGTGCACACACAGCTGCATGCACACATTTGGTGCATTAATACCTGACAGTATTTGTCACCTGTATGCCCAGATAGTAGAGAGCCTGGGTACATGCCAGTGAAAAGTGGAAGCAACCTGCTAAAAATCAGGCCTTTAAATATTAGTGACAGGCAACTCTGTATTACATGGAAGTTCTGGGTGTTCAGGGAAAGCAAAATTAAATCCCAACAGCTAATTTCAATTTGAAAGAGCCCTGAATAGTTTGGATACTCATCTGAAGCTTGTTTATCTATTTATTGGGCTGGAAAAAGAATGGATCCTGTTGCAAGATTATTCATTGATTTCAGATGGTCTGGAAACATCTTGTTTTTGCCTGTCTGATTAGGGCAGAAATCAGAAAATGCATAGAAACTTGTAAAGGAAAAAAATGATGATGTAAACCTCAGAAAAGATTTACTTATTGCAGTTCAAGAACTGAATGAAGCTTTGAATCAGTCCTTATTTTATCCCAACTGGTCTGCCCATGTGGTTTAAGGTAGGCTCTCTGGGCTCTAGGTATCTGGCCATCAGGGTCATAAGGAGCCTGGATGCAGCAGTGAGTTGAAAACAGAGTAACAAGCACTACTGTAGTACACATATGATTACTGCAGAGATGCTACTGCTGGGATGAACTGGCTCCCTCGCATAGGAAGAAGGGTCAAGGACTCAGGAGTGGGAAGGGGATAGAAGTCCATCTGAGTTACTGAGCTAGTAGAAAGAATACGTCAAGGGGGTCATGAAGATTTTGTGGTCCTAGAAGGCTGATAGATTGGGAGGTTATTTAGCCTTCGTGCTGGTCTTCACTACGGGGATATCAATGCTGCTGCAATAGATGCAGCAGGGGTTGATTTAGCGGGTCTAGTGAAGACCCGCTAAATCAATGGCAGAGCGCTCTCTGGTCAACCCCGGTACTCCAGCTCTCTGAGAAGAGTAAGGGAAGTCAACCGGAGAGCATCTCCGTTTGACGCAGCGCAGTGATGACACCAGGGTAAGTTGACCTAAACTACGTCAACTCCAGCTACATTAATAATAGGCATAACTTAGGTCGACTTACCCTGGTAGTGAAGACAAGTCCTTAATCTACCCCTGCTTGTTCTTCATAAGAATGCAGTGAACCTCAGAGAATTTCAGAATAGTTGGTAAATACAACCACAAATCCAGATGCTTCTCTGAACTTGAACTGTTAGAACCTCTTATATGGCCTGATCCAACGTCCACTAGAGCAGTGACTTCAGTGACTTTGGAGGTTTCTTCGTTTCTTGTTTACAGCTCTGGTTGGAAAATAAAGCAAGGACTTCTTCCTTCATGGGATTTCTGTCCTTCTGATCCCAGACAGAGCCAACAAATTAGACGCAGCACCAAAATAAAATAATAATAATAGTAATAATGCAAAAAGTGAAACTTGAACATTTTCAAACCTCGAAAAAAGATTCAGTTCAGGTTCAGTTTGAGCCACAGACAAAGGTTTGGGTAAATTCCTATTTCATTTGAATCCTAAAACATTTCAGACCTTTACGGCACCATTATAAGATAGCCTTTTAACTAGAAATAATGGAAGGCAATATGGTCTGGCAATTAGAGCACAGGACTGTGTGATCTGCTCATATGCCAACTCTGCCACACGCTCAATGTGAGCGTGACCTTCGAGAAGTCACTTAATATCTCTGTACCTCAGTTTCTCCTCTGTGAATAGTACTTAGCAACCTTTGTAAAGTGCTCTAAGCTTTGGAGAAGAAAGGCTGTATGTAAGTGCAAAGTGGTAGCATTTTAAGGATATTTTTAAAAGAGGCAGTTGAATGATGTCCTATAAATTTTGTCATCTTTCTCTCCAAATGGACTACAATATAATATTTCCTCCAGGAATGCATTTATTATTTAACACTTTTCCGTGAAAGGTTTCTTTTACATTGCAAATGCTAAGAGGTCCTCCATAGGGCTTAGTCTATTGACCCTTTACCTTAAAACAAGCTATTAATGCTTAACACTGCTATTAGTATTCAGGGAAGTAATGATTGGTACTGAAATGTAAATGTGCAGTAAAAACAGCTTCTATTTTGTAAAATAATTATGTAGCCTAATAATTATTTCATATGACTCTTTTTGATTGATGGGGAAAGGGCACCAAGTAGTTTGGAATCGTGATTCTTTTTGGTCTAAAATTCTAATAGCAACGACCAATCATTGTTTCAGATACAGTTACTTTTTTTATAGAAACTGCGACAGGATGATCCCTGAATCTGTTTCATCAAGTTACATCAGATATGGTATTTTTAATTAAACTTGTTTTTTGAATGGCAAGGAATTATTATTCTATAAAGGGCAATACCAATTCTTGCAATCTCCAAGTAAGTCATTAGAACCCCGAAGGTCAAACATAGTTCAAGTCTGCAGTGAAGTGAGACTTTCTCTTTCCACTCTGCTGTCATTGCACCTGACCCTAACCTGGTAAAAGCATCCCCAGTGGTGCCAAAGAGGCCTTTCCATTCTCAGTGTACTAGCTACACAGGTCTTTCACATTTGAGGCTGCCAGATAAATGTCAAATTGCAATATTCTTATGATGTTTAATGGGAACCAGGCTGAGAGTGCTTCAACCTGTTTCACTTTGGAGAAGTTTTTGTCACTCTGGCTTAGATGGAAAAACAAGTCACAGATCAATAATGTACATAAATGGAAGAAATTCACCACACCGGGCTTTCCTAGCTGGTCCACAACTTATAGAAAAACTGGAAAACCTATCTAGTCATATGTATGTGTGCTCTGTACAGAAATGGCTACAGGATTTTCTTCGTTCTATTTTAAAGCAGGTTAGTCTATATCTACACTTCTCTTGAATGAATAATGTTATAAACTCTTATAGTAGTTTTCATTGCAAATGTACAGGTTTCGTGTAAGTCATAACTGGGCGTATATGGGTATATGATTATATTTAAATTTATCTAGCTGTCCTTGTAATTTGATTTTTGTGCTAGTTTGGGATTGTTTGATATTTTACATTTTTAATTTTTTTAATTCCAATGTTTTAACTTAGAAAACAATAAATATTACACTGGTTTATTGCCTGATAATGTACAATATACAAATGGATAATATGATAATATGGTAATGTACAATATACAAATGGATTGCAAATGAATGGAAAATTATAAATAAAAATGAATCAATTACATGTGCATGAATACAAATTAAGATAACAGGAAAGATTGTTACATACTGTTATAATTTAAATATAGAATATATTTGGTAGAGCATCACCACCATAACCAAGATGATGTATACCAGGGGTCAGCAACCTCTGGCATGCGGCTCGCTAAGGTAAGCACCCTGGCGGGCCGCGCCAGTTTATTTACCTGCTGACGCGGCAGGTTCAGCCGATCGCGGCCCCCACTGGCCACGGTTCACCGTCCCAGGCTAATAGGGGAGGCAGGAAGCAGCGTGGGCGAGGGATGTGCTGCCCGCGGCTTCCTGCCGCCCCTATTGGCCTGGGACGGCGAACTGTGGCCAGTGCGGGCCGCGATCGGCCGAACCTGCCGCGTCAGCAGGTAAATAAACTGGCCCGGCCTGCCAGGGTGCTTACCCTGGCGAGCCGCATGCCAAAGGTTGCCTACCCCTGATGTATACAACTGCTGCCCTGATTTTTTCGGTGAAAAAATTCTGAATTTCAAAAATTTTCAACCAACTCTAGATTCATAAATTTTAAGTCTAGAAGGACTATCATGTCCATCTAGTCTGACCTCCTGCATAACACAGACCATAGAAGCTCACCCCATAACTTCTGCATCAAGCCTTTATTCTGTTTGAGCTATAGCATATCTTTTAGAAAGATACCAGTTTTGATTTAAAAATGGCATGTGAAGGAGAATCCACAATGTCCGTAGTTAAGTTGTGCCATAGATTAATTATCTTCACTGTTAAAAAAAAAGTGTGCCTCATTTCTAGTATAAATTTAAATAGCTTCATCTTCCAACCCTTGGATCTCATTATGACTTTTGCAACTAGTTTAAATACCCTTCTACCCTCAGAAATCTCTTCCCATATTGGAACTTGTAAACCATGATAACCTCCTCTTGGATAGATTAGATAGATTGAGCTTCTTTAGTCTCTGACCAGAAGGTATGTTTTCTAGAGCTCAAATAATTCTTGTAGCTCTTTTCTGAACCCATTCCAATGTTTCAGCATCATTTTTGAAGCATGGATATCTTACTGGACACAGTATTCCATTAATGGTCTCACCAATGCCATTTACAGAGGACATATCATTTCCCACTTGATACTCTTTTGGTTATATATCCAAGGATTGTGTTCACCCTCTTAGCTACACCATTGCACTGGGTGGTCATGTGCAATTGGTTATCTGCCATAACCCCTAAATTCTTTTCATAGCCACTACTTTCCAGGATACAGTCCCCCATCTTATAAATGTGATCTATGGCAGTGCTCAAAGTCGGGCCGCCGCTTGTGCAGGGAAAGCCCCTGGCGGTCCGGACCAGTTTGTTTACCTGCCGCGTCCACAGGTTTGGCTGATCGTGGCTCCCACTGGCCGCAGTTCACCGCTCCAGGCCAATGGGGGCTGCGGGAAGGGCGGCCAGCACGTCCCTCGGCCCGCGCCGCTTCCCGCAGCCCCCATTGGCCTGGAGCAGCGAACCGTGATCAGTCGGAGCCGCGATCGGCCAAACCTGCGGATGCGGCAGGTAAACAAACCGGCCTAGCCGCCAGGGGCTTTCCCTGCACAAGCGGCAGACCGGCTTTGAGAAGCACTGATCTATGGTCTTTGCTTCTGGATATGTGACCTTTTATTTGACTATATTAAAATGTATGATGCTCAAATGAGCTCACCTTCCCAAGTGATCCAGGTCATCTGAATAAGTGACCTGTTCCCATCATTATGTACCACTCCACTGGTTTTTGTGTCATATGCAAATTTTACCAGCAATGATTTTATATTTTCTTCCAGATTATTGATAAAAATATTGAATAGCATTGGGTCAAAAACAGATTGCTGTGGCACACAACTAGAAACACCCTCATTTCCCATTTACAATTACTTTTTGAGATTTATCAGTTAGCCAGTTTTTAATCCATTTAGTATGAATTACATTGATTTTCTTGCTTTTTAAAAAAAATCATAATGCTATGCAGGACTAAGTCAAATGCATTACAGAAATCTATGGCAACACAGTTACCTTTATTAACCAAACTTGTAATCTCATAAAAAATGCTACTGAGTGATTTATTGAGGAATTGATTACTTGCTCCTTCCAGCTGTTATCATAGCTAGACAGGAGCAGTTCTTCAACCGGGCCTGAACTTGGTTGATTATATATCCTCTCACTCCCCCATACCCACACAGAACTAGACACAACTCACCCTCCCGGTAAGTAAGTCCATTTAGTTACTGAAAATACATGTGCAGTGTTTTTGCTCTTCTATTTTGCATTATGAATTGAAGTATGTGTGGTACTAGCAGTACCGATGGATTCTCTTGCAGATGGCGTACACAGAAGGTAGAGAGAGGCTGTCTGTTACAGTATTAGAGACTAATCCCATTACTTCACAACTAATTTTAATTTAAACATTTTTTTCTAGTGCTTTAATGCCAAGATTGAGCAAGTAAGATTCCAGACTGACAGGCAAAGGACTGGATGACGGGAATCTCCAATTTGCTAAGGATAGTAAGCAACACAAAATGTCCTTAAAGCAGCCACAGATGGACAGTAGACGATTCCCTACAGGAGGACTCTCCACTGGTGTAAAACTGGCAGCCCTACCCCCACAAGTAAAGGCATGTTTGGAGTGTTCCAGGGGTGGGGCTTGGGTAGGAGGAGAATGAGTATGGTGGGATGGAACTACACTACACTCAATCCTCCACTGGTAATGGTGTAGGTTAGGCCTTTCCCTGGGTAGCCAGGGTCAGGTGGCTCTGAAACTTTAAACCTCTGTGGCTGCCCATCTTCACTATGCAGAATGGATGTGATGGAGAATCAGGGCTTGAACTGGTACATCAAGAGCAACAACATGTCATCCATCCATTTATCTAATTTATGATATTTTAAAGTGCCAGTTACTTTGTTACCTAAAAGCGAATATGCCTCAATCCTGATCAGAACAAGATTACCTTCAAAGATGAAAGTGTAGTTCAGTCTCTGTCATCCATTTGTTCACTGGCTGCTCTACTGAGAATGCCAAACAGTGGTGGTGTTGGGTTTTGGCCAAACTCATTTCATGTAGACTACTAAATTGTCAAATAGTAAAAACGTTTGTTCATTGGTAACCTAGACCGATTTGAATGTACAAACCTACTGAAGAGATGAAAGACTCTCTCACACTTTGTTGGTTCCCCTCCCTACTTTTCCATCATTATGGAATGATAAACAGCATGTTATCAGGAAAGATATTCATTATTAAACTCCAGATGGGAGTGGAATTTTTTAAATCATGACATAAAAAGCACACAAACTTACTGTTTCTAGTAAGGCAGGGATTTCTGTTTTTTCCTTTGCTATTTTTCCTTGGTTAGCAATATGATGACCTTGATGGCTTCTGAGTCCAGCTGGTAGCAAAAAATAGAGTAAATCTTTTGAGAATACTGGTTCTCATGAGATTGCCAGGAGCTTTCTTTAAACTCAGTTGATTCATTCAAGGATAGTTTGCATAAGCATCTGAACTTTTAGGCTAAATTCAGATTAGAACCCAAAGCTTCTCAACCTTTGGCAATGCACCCATCACCAATTACTCGATCATGTCCAATAGAGAAAACAGATAATAGACAAGCATGCTTACCTTACTATGCAAAATTAGGAAGAAGATTTCTAGATTACTGAAGCCAACTTCTCACTATTCTCCTGCTTAGACCCCTCAATTGCTTTGCCCTTATACAATACAAGCCTGAAATACCTTCCTATTGTTTATATGTCAAGCTCCCTTCATCTCCTATTCCAACAATGTTCTAAAGCACCCCCTAATTCTATAAAGCAGGGATCGGCAACCTCTGACACACGGCCAGTCAGGGAAATCCGCTGGGGGGCGAGGATGGTTTGTTTACCTGCAGCATCCGCAGGTTCAGCCGATCGCAGCTCCCACTGGCCGCTGTTCACCGTTCCGGGCCAATGGGGGCTGCGGGAAGTGGCGCGGGCCAAGGGATGTGCTGGCTGCCGCTTCCCACAGCCCCCATTGGCCTGGAACGGCGAACCACAGCCAGTGCGAGCTGCAATCGGCTGAACCTGCGGACGCTGCAGGTAAACAAACCGGCCCGGCCCGCCAGCGGATTTCCCTGATGGGCCGTGTGCCAAAGGTTGTCGATCCCTGCTATAAAGCATTCCAGTGATAATGACCATAGTCCTCTCAGTTACTTTGTGCATCAAACTCTATTGTATTCACTTGTCCTACTGCATTTAATCTCTTTGAGGCAGGGCCCTGTTAATTCTTCACCATGGATCACTATAGCATTGTGGGCCTGATCCCATTTGAAGTCAGTGGGAAGACTTCCAATTACTTCAGTGGGGGCTGAATTGAGTCCTGTGGGCGCTTAAGATACAGCATTATCTTGCCTCTCCTTATCATGTTCCTGTAGCTTTTCTTACTAGATTTTAAGTTTTTTCCAGTATAAATTGATTGCGTGGCATATTTATGCACAGTCCCACTTTTCTTAGGGCAGTTTCATCATCGATGGTAGGTACAATTTTAAAATATGTTCAGAGCTGGTCATTTCTCAAGAAAAAAAACCTGCCAAATTATACCATTGTGATTCTGCTACTCTGAGGACTGAGCTGAAAGGAACTGTAACAGCAATGGAATCACTCCCATTAGTGTCATGTTCTCATTGGAGTCAATGGGACTTCTGCAGAGGAACAGTGAGTTTTCATTCCTTTGCATATTACAATTATTTTTAGTAGTTTTTTTCTAAAAATTGGTTTTAAAAAGAAGAAAAGAGATGTTAATGTTTAACATTTCTCTTTCCTGAATGTGCATGTCTGATCGGCCCAAATGGGAAGAAGAAACTGGTATAAGAATTTTGTTCCTGTTCATTTTGTTAATAATCTTCTTGTGCTGAGTCTTGTCTGGATGCTTTGTAACTGGGGCCTGGCTTTTTCTTTTTTTCCCATTCACATACTCTTGCCAAGGATATCATTATGACATTCTGTAGTAACAAGCATTCTTCTGTTCAAATTTATATCAATTAGTTTGGGACAGTAATTCAATCGGACGGCCCACTGGATTTTGAAAGACTTGCAACCATGTCAAAGTGGCGACCTTTTTCCTCAGCTCTCAGCCAAAAGCCATTTTTTTTTAACAAGGAGCTCTTGAAAAGAAATGCCACTTTGATAATTAGTTATTGATCATGGACAATGTGGTGACAAATACCATCGGATTATCCAGACGCCAGTCGGTCGCGACACTAGGACTTTCTTATCGCAATAATCTGCAAAAATAAATGTACAAGAAAGGTCATTAAGGCCGGTCTTCAGGGAATAATACCCAGATAATCTAACTTCATTATTAAAAATAAAAATACAAAAGCTCTTGGACATGTCAAATTCTGTAATAATCCTGTTAAAACAGCCGCCAGATAAGGAAGATTTGGGAAGTAGAGCATTTGCTTTGAGACAACAATATGCAAAGTTATTTTGATAATTAACCTTGCTTTGGCCAGCAGTTATACCTCAGTAGAACACCATTAACCCTCGTGCCCTGAAATGTCTATTAGAAACAATTTGGGATCTGAGCACAAGAAGACCATAAAAATTATAGACTTAAAAGTATAATTGACTTTTTTTTAGGGCAAATTTAGACAGCACTTTGAGAGTTGCATAAAATTGCTGCATATGAGCCATTTAATGGAGAAAAAACTGGAAAGAACAATTCTATTGTACTTAAAGAAAAAAAACACGTTTCCATTAGTTGTAGAGTTTCTTTCTAGGACTACTAATATAAAGCATCTCTTCTGAAACTGAAAAGGATATACAACCATCTATGCCACAACTTTGTTGGCTTGGGGATACAGTACATAACATACTGCTATCAACAGAACAATATTTTGAGAGGGGCACTCACTAAAGTCCTTCTCTAACTGAACTGTTTTGACACAAGTAATAATACAGTGTTTGGCTTCATGGGACATTGCATTGATAGGTGGATACAGAATGTTTCACTTCTAGATCACTGCTTCAAACTAAATTCAGAGCAATGTTCTTTTATTTGTAGACATGTCTATGATGTTTATTTATGAATTTAGCAACCCTGTGAGATAAAGTAGTATCATTATGGTGTGGAAACTGAAGCACAGAGGGATTCAGGGACTTGTCTAAGACGATACAGGATGTCTGAAGTCTATGACAGAACTAAGAATGAAACCCAGATCTTTTGGGTCCCAGCCCAAGGGCACATCTACACTACCCGCCGGATCGGCGGGTAGTGATTGATCTATCAGGGATCAATTTATTGCGTCTAGTGTAGACGCGACAAAATCGATCCCCGATCGCTCTGCCATCAACTCCAGAACTCCCACCACGGCGAGAGGTGGAAGCGGAGTCGACGGGGGAGCGGCAGGGGTCGACTTGCCGCCGTCCTCACGGCCAGGTAAATCGACCTAAGATACGCCTACTTCAGCTACGCTATTCGCGTAGCTGAAGTTGCGTATCTTAGGTCGACCACCCCACTCCCCCGCAAGTGTAGACCTAGCCCAAGTGTTTGACAAAAAGGCCATTATTTTGTTCAGTTATGTCCAATGGCTGTTGGGTGATCTATGTTACATTTGCATATCCATGTCACAACCCACAAAATAAAACAACATAAGATACAAAACAACCTGCCAACACCACCTTTGGAATCCCTCTTGGTTGTTTCAGCAGAGTCTAATGGACATGGAGTCTAGACACACCTTACCCCTAAAGGTGGTCCTTTCAGATAAGTTTCGTGTCATATTAATGGGGAAGCATGCAGTACCTGTTTCATGGATAAAGGTCCGCAAATTATTAGGCTGGTCAATCCATCATGAGCACTAGTTAGTTTTTTCTTGTAGTCTATATCACTTTTATAAATGGCTTCCTTTACTTATTGGAATTTTATTATTTTATATTGTATCAAATAATTTATTTTTGACTGAATTCCCTTTGCTTTGAAGAGCTTCCAAAGAGATGTTCTTGGTACTGTTATGTACATGCAAGCTATTCTAAAATATGGTTAAGGTAAAATGAAAAGGTACCATTTATATCAATATCCCATTATCTTTGGTATAGTAAACTACTGTAAGGTGTTTGAACTCAAGGTTACTTCACTTTATTGTTGAGACTGCATGATATCTAGTCTTGAGGAGGAAACTAAGAGTTAGTTAAAGTCTGGGGGAAAATATGACTATCACAAACGTGAAATGACATACTAAATAAATAGGAAAGGTTCTACAGTGAGAAAATGAGCACAGTTCTGGAAGACATACATTTGTTAGTTCTAATCCCTGTGCTACCATTGATTTACTTCGGAAATGTAGGACTGGAAGGGACCTTGTTAGGTCATGTAGTCCAGTCCCCTGCACTGAGGCAGGACTAAATATTATTAGACCATCCCTGAGAGATGTTTGTCTAACCCATGGATTGGCAACCTTTGGCACCCAACTCGCCAGGGTAAGCACCCTGGCAGGCCGGGCCGGTTTGTTTACCTGCTGCGTCCGTAGGTTCGGCCGATCGCAGCTCCCACTGGCCGCGGTTCGCTGCTCCAGGCCAATGGGGGTTGCGGGAAGCGGCGCGGGCCGAGGGATGTGCTGGCCGCCATTTCCCGCAGCCCCCATTGGCCTGCGACGGCGAACCACAGCCAATGGGAGCCCCAATCGACCGAACCTGTGGACGTGGCAGGTAAACAAACCTTACCCTGGAGAGACGCGTGCCAAAGGTTGCCGATCCCTGGTCTAACCTGTTTTGAAAAACCTACAATGACTAAGATTCCACAACGTCACAAGGTAATTTGTTGCAGTGTTTAACTACCCTCGCAGTAAGGAAGTTTTCCTAATGTCTAAGCTAAATCTCTCTTGCTGAAATTTAAGCCCATTGCTTTTTGTCCTGTCCTCAGTGGATAAGGAGAACAATTTATCATCCTCCTTTTTATAACAAACTTTTACATACTTGAAGACTTATCATGTCCCCCTCAGTCTTCTCTTCTCCAGACTAAACAAACCCATTTTTTTTAATCTTTCCTCATAGGCCATGTTTTCTAGACCTTTAATCATTTTTGTTACTGTCCTCTGGATTTTCTCCAATTTGTCCACATCTTTCCTGAAGTGTGGTGCCCAGAACTGGACACAGTACGCCAGTTGAAGCCTTGTCAATGCTGAGTAGAATGGAAGAATTACTCCTCGTGTCTTTTGTTTACAACACTCCTGCTAATACATCCCAGAATGATGTTTGCTTTTTTTGCACAGTAATACATTGTTGACTCATATTTAGTTTGTGATCCACTATAAACCCCAAATCCTTTTCTGTAGTACTCCATCCTAAGTAGTCATTTCCCCATTTTGTATTTGTGCAATTGAGTATTCCTTCCTAAGTATAGTACTTTGCATTTGTCCTTATTGAATTTCATCCTATTTATTTCAGTTTGTCAAGATCATTTTGAATTCTAATACTGTCCTCCAAAGCACTTGCAACCCCTCGCACTTTAGTATCCTCTGCATACTTTAAGTGTATTCTGTTGGACATTAACATACTCATTTATGAAGATATTGAATAGAACTGGACAGATCCTTGTGGGACCCCACTCGTTATGCCTTTCCAGCTTGATTGTGAACCATTGCTATCTACTTTCTGAGTATGGTTTTCCGACCAGTTGTGCACCTTATAGTAGATTCATCTAGGCTATATTTCCCTAATCCCTATGTGGAGTTCTGTCTTCTAGCTCCCTCAGTTTCCTCATCCGTCAAATGGGGACTACATTATTTCTACAGTATGAAGACCACAAATAGAATAATTCCACCCCTATACTTTGGAATGCTACTGCAGAAATCTGTAATATTCTGAATGTCAAAGTAGCATGTAGTTTCTGGACCGTCCTGGACTCTTTATTTCTCTTTGGCATCCAAGTGTCTTCATTAGCTAGCAATACTTTTCGTCATGTTCAGATGCCCAGGAGGCTGCACCCCTTTCTAGCCCAATGAGCCACATGTTAATCATCTCCCAGCTCAGCCACTGCAATATATTGTCACTTTTATTGGGCTGGACCCAGAATATTTTAGAAACTACCACCCTTGCCGTAGCCATGATCTATCATGACAGCTGTGCACTTCAGGGACAGTGAAGTTGACTTTGTCTAAAGGGAAATTCACAAATGCTGCAGGGCATTGGCCTTTCTTGTCCACTGTTTCCAACCTCTGGAAATTCCTTCTGCAAGGTATTAGAATGAACATAGATCTTATCCTCTTCAGAACATAACTTAAGATCCTTCTCTTTTCCTGGGCTTTCCCCATATAGCCTATCACTGTGCATGCTTTCTCACTGCATCTTGAGGCAATAGCAAGAATATAATCCTTCAGACCGATTGTTTGAGCAGATACCATGGTGATGGGTGCATGATGAGATAACAGAGTTTATTTTTACAACAGGATAATAATTCTTACTTACCTACTTTACAGGGTGTTGTGAGGACTAATCAGTTAGTGTTTGCACAAGTCTGTAAAAGGCTATATAAGTGCAAAGTATTATTATTATTACCTTATTATGATATTGACTTTGCCTTGTCAAACTGCAGTACTTTCCCCTACTTAGGATGTAATATCGCCATGAAGTGTTTATATTCCCATAATGTAAATGTTTCCTTTTGAAGGTGAGTTGAGTGCCATGTTGTTACACGTGACCAATAACATGATTTATTTGCATGGTGCAGGAAATTCAGGTGATTCTAAATAAACCTTCTGGGGACGCTTCCAGTTAAACCTACTTATGCTTTTGCATTCGTGGTTTGTCCTCCACGGTGTTTGTTGACATGCATTTTTAAAAATCTGTTGGGCCAATCCATACAGCCCTCTGGGGTCCTGTGTTTTGCTGCATGAGTAGGTATGCTGTCATTAGTTTGGCACTGAGATACAGCTGACTATAGGAACCGGGGCTCTGTTTTCCTTTCAGCCTGATTTGGAAGTGTCTAGCTTTGGCCTGAGAGCAAAGAATTAACAATTGTATAGAATCAATCCCACTATCCTTCCTTGTTGCGATTAGCTCTTAAAACACATCCAAAAAAACCTACAAAGCCACCTGATCTGTCAAGTCTATCCTTAGTATCCCTATGCCACGCTGACAGATATTTACCCCCTCCTCTCCCCTCTACATCTGGATGAATAGGGACAGGTTCTCCACCCCTCAGAAGATTCACTTACATTAAGTGGTGCGGTGGAAGCAGTGAATGAACAATAGACGGCTGTCAGGCTCGACAGCAGGGCATGGATGTATGAGCGCGGAGCTGACAGCGAGGGCCTCAGAGGGTAAACTGCTTTGCTGGAACTAATTAAACAGATGAAATTATTACATGAATATGCAGATGTTGTTTACATTTTACCATATGGTATTATTTCAGGTAATAACTCGCAGGAGGATCCCTTCCTCTCATCAAGAGGAAATGGGTTGAAAAGGAGGCTCCATGTGTCACCTTTCAGTTGCTAGGCAGACATTTATATGGCAGGCTTCTCTCCTGGTCACCGCTCCCTGTGACTCTTCTTGTAACCACACTATGCTGGAAAGATCAGCGTTCTCCCTACCAGGCAATGTAGGAAGAGATTACCCTTTATTAAGCTCAAATGTTTATGGTTGCTAATTTTTTTTTTCAGTTAAGTGAATAAGTCAGTCACTTTTCTGAGAATGACCTGCAGCGTGCACTTTATAATTGAGAAGGTGCCAATCCATAGTCCATAGGTAAGAATTGACAGATCTGTCCAAATATGTAGAGGCTAGGAGCGTGACATTTCCACAGAGAGCCCGACATGCTGCCGAGTTTGTTAGCATTTACTGCATTGCCAATGTGAAATGTTGATAACGGAGGCACTCCTTTTCAATAAGTTTCCATTCATCATATTGAAAAGGTTGCTCTCTAGAATTATAGAGGCAAAGGATTATCACAGACAACAATATAAAGAATCATTAATAACAGGCATTTAGGGTGGGCAGTCAGACACTGACACTACACAATTACTGTACATCCCAGGCAAGGATACATAGCGAGGGTAATCAACATAGCAAACATTTTTTAAAGGATGTTTACTTTAGATGCATGACAGCCACAGACCCTAGCAGGCACAGTGCTAGCACAATCTGCTTTGGGAGCTATTTAGCATAGCATAATCCCAGGCAGGGTAAAGGAAGTGGTGTAGCCATGCTGTATACATTCAATCTCAGATAAAGAAGGGACACAACCTCGAAGATAAATTAATTTGGATATAATTGTCTCATATGTAAATCCATAGGCAAGGCCAAAGTAGGAATCTTACTGGTATATTGATCACGCCACAGCTCTGCCAATTTCTTAGAACTGGACAAGGGACTGTCTAGCCCAGGGGTTCTCAAACTGGGGGTTGGGACCCCTCAGGGGGTCGCGAGGTTATTACATGGGGGGTCGCGAGCTGTCAACCTCCACCCCAAATCCCGCTTTGCCTCCAGTCTTTATAATGGTGTTAAATATATAAAAAGGTGTTTTTAATTTATAAGGGGGGGTCGCACTCAGAGGCTTGCTGTGTGAAAGGGGTCACCAGTAAAAAAAGTTTGAGAGCCAGTGGTCTAGCTATATCCTAAACTCATCATACTTTAGTTCTAATGCAGGCAATACCTCTACCATACTAGTTCAGCATCTCATTTCTATCATGATCACTTTCACATTTTCACAGGTTGTCACTGGCCCCACCTTTACAATCAAACACATAATACACCTTTCTCTTGCTCTGATCATTACCTCTTTATGTCCTCCTGTCTGGTATGTGGACCAATCAGTGGTTAGTTCCCAAAAACTCATGTATCCAATATGTTTCCACAACACTTTAGCAGACGATGCTGCCCAGGTGTGCCACCAATACATTGGCAGATTGGCTGTATACAAACACTGAGACATTTGGCTACTAAATGTCCTGTCTTACCTGCATCACCCTCACAGACTACCTTAGGCCACTGATGACCTATGTTAGCATGAAATGCAAAGGCATGATTTTGAGGTGACAAACATGCAAGAGGTGGTCTGGATTCTTACCCTCATACAGTGTCTCTGAGAGAGACCAAGAGATCTCTGTCTTGGCCCAATATCATCGGCAATTTTTCAGTTTGGACAGCAAGCAAGACAGCCTTCAGTCACTCTGAGTAACTCATCAGGAAAAGCCAACCAAGTCTGAAGCAAGTTTTTCTATCTCTGATGACGTTAGTCATGTTGCTTATTGCACTACTGGAAGGTGATCAGGTACTATGGTGATAAGCATGGTATAAAAACCTATATAGAATAGAATATCTTCCTCTACCATTGCCCCTCCTATCTGAACAAGCAATGAGAAGTGCTTGTTTTCTCTGATGACTGGATAATCAATATCCTGTTAAGGAGAGTCACCTACCATCTAGTCACTGTGGCTATACACTCCAACCTGATCTCAAGAAGCCAAATCACAAAGGAGATGATCTTGCCAACTACTTTCCTTTCTCTAACTTTCCCTTCTTGGTCAGCATTGTTGAGAAGTCGGTGATGGCAAAACTACAAGTACTTTTGACCTCAGTCATTTAGAGACCTGAGTCCTCTACCGTAAATAAGACTACTAGACTTTCCAGGTAGGAAAACATCTATAAACCCCCACAGGTTATCCTTCTAAGTTTAATGTCATTTTCATGTTGTAATAATATTAGGAATAAAATTTTTAAAGAGTATTTCTGTAAAAATTCACATGAAATTTTGTTTTGAAAAAACACATTGTAAATTACAAAGTAATCTTTCAAAGTAGTAGAGCAAGCCCTATATTTTGTATGGCCCTGTGCAAAGAAAGTCAGGCAGGAGGTCCATCTAACTCCTCCCAGCCTGTGACCCACCATCAGGCAGAAACCGACTCTTCTCTGCTTGTGATCACTCCAGGTTGTAGATTCTTGGTTATGAACCTCTCTGGCTTCTGGCAATGTATGCACTATACATTGATACTACTAGAAAGAGCTTGGAGAAAAAAGGCAACAGCAGGGAAATAAATTCAAGAACTTGAATTAGAATGAGAAGAGCAGAGAATTGACTGAGAGATCAGAACTAGGAGAGAGATGAGAGGAGAAATGAATGAGAGAACAACTGGAATGGGGACTGCCCAAGGTAACAACTGGAGCTGAGAAAGTCCCCTTATTGACTCTTTAGTTTTTTGGGTTGACTCTATAGGTGTGCACAAAGACCACTGGGTAAGCACATCATAAGGCTACCACTGCTGAGCTGTAATCATGGTATACCTGTTACTGATAACAATATAATAGTGCTTGGAGTCTTCTCAGCAGCCTTATAAGTATCACTTCCATAAGATTCTAAAGGATTCCAGGAGAGTACAGTTCTATTCCATCCCCTCAGGTACACAAGTACTCAGGAATTCTTGAAGCCCTATCACTTCACCTGCTATAATACCTCTAAAATCCAACCTTTCTTCTCTCTTTCATTTATCATAACTCTTGTTCATTACCTGATCATTGCTCACTTTGGCTCTGGTAATATCTTTCCTGGGCCCTCTCCTCACCAATCTGTCTAAAATGCTACAGTTAAACCATCTTTCTTTTGTGTTACACCTTGAGCACTCCATGGACACATTGCATCCCTCTCCTCTTCCTGGATGCCTGCCTTTAGATTGCAAGGTCTCCTGGACAGAGACTTCTTCTCTGTTTGGAAAGTGCCTAGCACATTGTGGATGCTACAGGAAATAAATAATAAATAATAACAAAAGAGTAAACTGTTCCTACCTTCAAACTTTAATTCATCCTGCTTAAACCATAAGCTGCAAAAGAGTACTTCTCTGTGTAAGGTACATTTTATATATATATGCAATTAAAAATAAAAATAAAACAGTTAAAAATAACAATAGCCTGTTAATTAACCACCTATATGAATCACCGTACAAAACTGGGATAAGAAGTGTCCTTCTGACTTCACTCGATAGGCCCTTTGAGCTAAGGGCAGCAAAATGTCTGTTAGCTTTTTAGTAGCAGATTCTATTTCAGTGACTAATGCCTCAGCATTTTGCAGTGTCTGGTTCAAATTTATCCATGGGGGATGCCAGCTGAAATACATGGAGTTACACCCATGATATATTTGGCCTCAGTGTCTCTTGGATGAAGGCCCAAATCTGAGTGTAGAAACACTTTACAACTTTACATTCAATGTAAAGAGATATAAAGGAACTGATGTGCTCCTGACACAGAGAAGCCAAAACTGTATAACATTACATTAGTCCAAATTACACTATGATCTGTGTTAAAGAGCAGAAAACTTGAGCCAGACCTGGAGTTTTGCCATGTTAAATTCCATTGCGCTAGCTCCAGTTTAGCAGATAGGTCATGTCAGACTCCTAGGTTTTTTCAGCACTCAAGTGTCTCCATAGATAAGCACTTTTGTGAATAAAAACTGTGGTAAAATGTCTATGCATTATGCATGTCATATATTATCTAGAATTTATGGATACATTTGTGCCATTTCAGAGGTTTTTAATTAAACAGAAACAGTTCTCAGTATCCCTAATGCTATTTCCAGAATTTTCAATCTTTTCAGAATTACACGTTGTTCTTCCATTGGGTGATAACAGCCAGAAGCAATTTCCTACACTGTGTTATTTTAGGTGTTTCTGCAGAGATTATGTGGAATTGACTCAAAGAAAAAAATCAGCAGGCAAGTGCAAGAAAAAAATATTTTAAAATATTTTATTTTTAAAGATGTATTTTAGGGACAGATTTTTTCAAACACCAGTCTCCGCTTCAGCACTTTCAAATTCTGGCCTTGAATAATTGCAGGACCACTTTGAAGTCCTGATCTAATCTGGGCAGATCCCTGCACCCATACCCAGCCCTACTGAAAATAATGGCTCTGCACGGGCACAGGAATCAACCATGCAGAACTCATTGTAATACTGGGGGCTAAGACATTTAGGGCTTAATCTTGTAAGGAGCTAAACTCTTTTGTGAGATGCTGAGCAATATTCAGCTCTTCCAAAAATTTCTCAGCAGCTTAGAGGGTCAAGGTCTTATATGTCAAAATGTCTGATTTGTGGGTGCAATCAGATACTTAGATGCATAAGTACAAGTGTGTATGTGTGTGTGTAACACTACATGGAATTGCTGAGCAAAACTGTCTAAAAAGGGTTGAAAATGTGGTCCCTAATGTTTAAGGCTCCAGTCCTGCATTAGAATCCATTCAGCTACACATCTCTTTTCCTGCTATTGAAACTTTATGTTTTCAGAAAATTTCACAACACCTGTATTTGGTTATAAAAACA
The DNA here is from genome assembly GCF_028017835.1 of Emys orbicularis. Lineage (NCBI taxonomy): Eukaryota > Metazoa > Chordata > Testudines > Emydidae > Emys > Emys orbicularis. The sequence goes on along the minus strand of NC_088692.1, from coordinate 80,869,413 downwards.
TGGAGAGCCATGATATTTCATGTCTTTACAGAACAGAAACATTTTGGTTGGAAAGGGGCCCATTTTCGGTGAAAGTAATATTTCACCAAATTTTGCAAAACCCAGACCGGTTTTGAATTCACAATGAAATATAGAAATACTCACATGCGTTTCATACTTTTCTGATTACTTCCAGTGCATATTGGTTATATGTCTAGATGCACATTCCATAAGCAAATGCTTTTCTTCTGTTACTTGGTTTTGCACAATAAGGTCCTGTTAGATCTGAAATAAGCACATCATTTTGAGCCTGAAAATAGAAATTTCATCTTAAAATGGTATGAAAAAATAAATACTGTTTGTGAGCAAGTTGCTATTAGAACAAAAGATGGGCCTTCCTGGTAGTTTTAATAACTGAAAAGGGATTAGCAGGCTTTGATATGGTCTCTGAAGGCAGATGGCTAACTTAAAGGGAAGAACTAATGATTCTTCCAGAACTAGAGCTAACCATTTGAGAGTCTGGCTCCTTTCAAGAGGAGTGAAGGAGGAAAGGGCTCTATAGAAAAGAGTTCTCCTGTCACAGATGAATGCCTAATGGTTCAATTGCATGTCTTGTATGCATTATTTGGGAGTTAACTCCACCCCACCACAGTTGTCTCTTTTGAATAGTTTCTTACTAAAGGTCTGGATTGTTGGCTTTGTCACAAGCCCAGAGTAGGGGCAGCATGTAGTTGCATTGCCCAAAGAGCAGACCCAGAACCATACTGTGACTTAAATCTCTGGTCCCCCTGTTCCAGGAGCCAACCTACAGCTGGCACACCTTGCTCTTCCCTCTGCTGTTCTGGTGAGGCTAAATCAAAGTTCCACATCAACCTCCACAAGAAAGGGAACAGCTGCCCCCAGATGCTTATCTCCTCTAGCACTGGGACCAGCAAAGGAGCATAAGGGGATGCCTTACACCTTCTTTGTTCCCCTGTATTTGGATAGAATGTTGTGGAGAAGAAGAGGAACAAAATCACACAATAGAAGTGATTTGAGGTGTACCTCAGATCTTCTTGTGCTATCCAATGTATTGGCCTCCAGCCATTCCACCCTTAGAGCACTATAACAAAAATATTTATGTTCAATGGTCTCTTGACCATTTTCAAAAAATTCTCTCCACGGCAGTCAGGCCACACACTTATGTGTATTGGTATCTAAGTGGACCTAGCAATTATTCAAACAGTTCATTTTGCATCAAATTATTTTATAAATAGTCTATAATAGAACCAAAAGATTTTGCATCTGAGAGTTAAGCCTATAGAAAAAAAAAAAGTATACAAAGGTGCTGTCAGTTTCCTTTTTCAGGAGCTAGTCCTTTCCTCTCCATTTGGAAAGAGCCTCAGATCATCAAGCTTCTAACAGTCCTCAGCTGTCAGCATCTCTCTAGGCCTGATACCTACAGACTGGGCTTTTCCTCTCACATCAGTGAAACAGTTTAACTTCTTAATGGTGCAATGATGAATACACATTCAACTAATTACTTTTTTTCTTTTTTAGTGTGGCAGAGGCATTTTTTTTAAATACCAGTATAACTGAAAGCAGAATTTGAACCTTTTTGTATAACATGTACAGATCAGTATATTGGTGTACAGTATATGAATGGCAGAATATACTTTAAAAATGAATTTATTTTTGAAGTCTGAAGAATAAAAAAATGGTTATGTTATTGAATCTGGAGATAAATTTGGTAGCACTGAGGCCGCAATCCAGCAGTACCCTTAAGCATGTATTGAACTTTAAACAACTTTAATGGGTCTACTTACATTCTTAAAGGTAAGCGTGTGCTTAATGGCTTTGATGGATCCAGACCTTAGTTCTCAAGACATGTCAGGATGAAAATCTTAATGAGGGGCTTTGAAGGAGGGTAGGTTTGTTTCTTTGGAATGGAGTTGTGGATTGCTCTTATGAAAAAGTTCTATAGAATTTAAAACAAAATATCATCATTCCTATGCATTTTTATTAACCACCTTAATCCTACAGAATTCTATCCCTGCTCCAGGACCATTTAGGATAGTTCAAAAATCCTACTAAGTTCTATAAATTGGTTAGAGTCACTTTTACTGAAACTACTGTCTTCACCCCTATTAAATTCTAAAAGAAAAGTGGGGTTTTGCTTTTGCTGTTTGTTTGGAGGAGGGTTGTTATGTTAAATTTCTACCAGACTATAAACAAAGGTATCATGGCATTTTCACTGAAGGTATTTTACATGAAGACCAAAACAAAACAAAAAAATAGCAGAAGCAACTGATTTCATATTAGATTACATTTTGGCAGTTCAAACAAAAGACATTCTGACAAAAATTAAATTGAGGAGCAAATGATGTGATTAAGACAATTTATATCTGTAACAGTTGTGAATGGTAGCATCCGTGCTTGGTAATCCTTTGATAAATTCTTGTTACCTTTCATTTCCCAAATGTATCTATGCAGGTACGCAGCATATTGTAGGCAGATGCTGCAGCAGACGAAAGTGTCTGCCAAATACTACTCTTTTCTTTTTCTTTTTGGTATCTAAGTGTTCTTAAACAGTACAGTTAAGTGCATTAAGTAGTTCTTATTCCTGGAAAAACATATGCAGTATACACTATGATACCAGCAAATACTGGTATCTGTCTTTTTGCCTTTCTAGTCCTTGATCCCACAAGCCTTTACTCACACATGTAATCTCGCTAACTTCAATGGCACTAATCATGTGAGTAAGAGACACAGTGTCAGGCCAGAGTGATCTGAAGAGCCCTATCACCTTTGATCCACTTCACAACAAAGCTTCTGTCTTAACCTTGACATGTCATAGGGGAATATACTAAAATGGAAGCAAAATTGATTACAGTATAATTAAATGGAAGCTAGTGTTTCCATTGCAGTAGCTAACAGCAATGCAAACACTGCACACTAGACCACTTAACAACAATATTGCTTTAAAAAAGACCTGCCTGATTTGGAGAAGAAGCTTTAGATCCTAAGCATCATGTCTCTCTATATGGTTTTTACACTGCTGCCCATCACTGTAGTGTCTGAGCTCCTTCCACATAAAACTGATAGCAATAGTAAAGTCCCTCGTGGACTTCGTTGAGTCTCTTGCACAGAGACATTTTCAATCTAAAAGCTCTGCTTGGAATAGGGTTTCTGGTTTCGGTTTTTAGATTTCATTCATTTACTCGTTTTAGGTTGATTTGTTTCAAGGGTTTTCAAAGATTTTTTTGGGGGGAGGGTTGTTTGGTAGGTTGGATTCTTTGAGGGTAAAAGGGGATGTCAATGTGAATTATCCTCCGTCATGCCTTTCTTCAAAAGATGGTGTGTGTGTGTGTGTGTGTGTGTGTGTGTGTGTGTGTGTGTGTGTGTGTGTGAGATATTGTTATAAAATAGACTGGTAGGGTTTGGGAGCTTGAAAGCAATATCTTTCCCCACTAAACTGCTTTATTACTGCCTTTCCCCTCCCTCTCGGGCATGCATTCAGCTGAGACTAGACCAAATTGGCAGTCATTTTCAAAGTGCTTGGCAGCCCTATGATTCCTGGGAGTTTTCAGCTGACATCTCTCTCTCAACCTGTCTACACAAGGGTCAGTGGGAGACCTGACTCCCAGGCCCTGGCTTGCTCAGGCTGTGTCATGAGTCAAGACCAATATAAATTAAAATCTTAAAGCCATATTGTGAAAGCATTCTTTACCCCCCGAGGTATTTTATTTCCCTGTGACAGTTCTCCTTTCAACTGGTTTCCTATTTTCCTATTCTTAGAGACTACAGCAGCAACCACATTCTTGGGGATGGGAGTGGGGGTAATATCTGGCTAAGAGAGGGTTAAACTGACACCAAATTTTTAATACTTTTGGTCAATTTGTTGACATTCGATAAGCAGCAGTGAAATAACAATAATACTTGGGGCCGCTTATCACTTACAAACAATAGTCCAATGACAATGCTCACACTGACGGAAAAAATGGGAGCAGGAATTAATAGTGACAGTCCTGCAGGAAACAAGGGAGAAATTGGATACTAAGTTATAAAATACAGACTAACCCAATAGGCACATGCTGCTGTTATTATATTAATATTGTTAAAAATATCAAAGCAGTTTAAAAATGGAATTCTACTGTAGGTAGATGGACAGTATTATTTCCTTTCCTCCACTTTCTTTTAAATAGAAATGTTCACTCCTTGTTTGGCTTGGAGGCACGGATATAATTTGTTACTCAAAACTGGGCGCTGAGATCTGTGAAAATAAGTCTGAGGATTAAAGTCTCCCATCTGAAGGACAGAATAAGACTATACCCAGAGTTCTCTCTGTTACAAACAAAACCGTCTGAGTCACTGTGCTTATGAATTTCATTGAATTTGTTCAAAAGTTAAGGAAAGGGTTTTTTTAAATTAGTCTTCCTGAAGACAAGAATATAGGAGAAAAGCAAATTCAACACCTGCAATAAGAGAACTTTGTGCTGCCTGTGCATAAAGTCTATGTGAGGCTGGTACATACAGCAATGTTCATCTCTGCGAATTGAATGGCAATTGGGCAGCACTATAGCTGTTGCCCCCTGCATACCAGGTGCTTAATTTGTAAAGAAAGAGGTGCTGGGGATCAAGCAAATTTTTAATATTCATAAGTGATGCAGCAAGCCCAGAGGTGCCAGGGCTATGAACGGCCAAGCCTAATGGTGTCGGCTCAGCCCTGGCACAAATTAAGCACTGTGCATACCCATAAGCAGAGCTGGTATAACCTGGGGGAGGTGTGTGGGGGGGTGCTCCCTGGGACTCCTGGTGGAATTGTGTATGCTTGAGGCACAATGTCTCCTGGATCTCCCATTGAGGGAATGCAGTTCTCCCCAGCCCTCAATGCAGGCTTGTACCTTAGAGACACGATCGAGCCCTTATTAAACGAATATACCATGTTTCAAAGCTTTGTTTTAGTGAGGTTTGTCCCTGTAAATTGTAAATAAAAATACTTGACCTAGTGTAAAACTGACTATCCTCTTTCTTTCAAGATAGGATAAACGCAAATAATTGAGATCTCTGGCTTTAGTAACTACATGTTTCTTTCCCCTTCAGCTTGCTTTTAATGCTCCCCGAGACAGACCTTCATTTTCTGCAAGACATTGAGACTTGACTTAACGGGCAGCTGGGGTAACATATCCAGCTTTTTACATGTAGGGTATCCTGAGGTACATACAAGCCTAGTTCTAAGATATGATGAAGTAATCTACAGCCAGGCCCAGCCTGCCAGTTCAGGCCTAAAGGGATTTGATTCAGTGTCAGAACCTTTGGCTCGTGGGGTCACTCTGTCTTCTTGCTTTTCTTATAACAAAAGCAGAGGGGTTTTTTGTTTTGTTTCTTTCTCTCTCCCTCCCCCCCCCATCTTGTGAATTCATCAACTGCTGTTTGGTGCACTGGGCATTTATTTCAGCCTACTGAAACGTTTTCATTAGATGGAGGCCTCTGAAGTATGCTAGAGGCTGGGACTGTGTGAGTAAAAAAATCTTAGGCCTCTCCAGAAGCAGGCTGATTGAAATCAGCACTGTGTCAGGGGCTGTCATATCTCAGACAAGACATAAAACACACGGAAACATCAATAAGCAACAAGCCTCTGACAGCTCTGAGACATTCCAGCTGACAAGAAGAGAAAAGGGGTAAGGTTAGGGCTCATGGGGGATATTTAAAATGCCTAACAGCCAGTCGAAGTGTTGGCAGGCTTCAGGGAGGCCTAGAAAAGACAAGATAAAGTCTATCAGGTTATCACCTGGTTCGAGACGGATCCCTCACAGCAAGGCCACAGGGATGAGACAATGACACAACTGCTTTTTTTTATTATTATTATTCTTTTATTATTTATTTTTAAAGGTACGCAGAGGAACAGGCTGTATTTACACCGAGGTTACCCAGACAACGTTTGTGCCGAAGAAGATTTAAAAAAATAAAATAAAGAAAGAAGAAGAAGAAGAAGAAGAAATGTAAAAGGGGGTGGAAGAGAGGAGAATTCTGTGAATTAAAGAATTCTGCTTCTAGCCACCATATACAGAAATCAAAAAGGATTAACAAGTTTTTTTTTTCATTTAATTTCCTGTAAACCAGCCGCTTTTGTTAAAAGATCAGAGATATTGCTATTTACTGAATTTTTAATATGATCTTTATTAAAAGGCAGCACACATGTTTGGTTTTCTTTTTCTTTCCTCTTTTTTTTTTTTTTTTTTAAACATGCATGGATATAAAAATCAAAGCTCAGGAATGAGCCATGGTTGTTTGATATTGGTCCCTTTATATTATGTTATGATGATTCCGATTCTTATTTAAATTTAAAAATAAAAAATAAAAAACCCACAACCCCACCTCTCATCCCCCTTTAACGCTAATTTATCCTGCAGAGTAAGCAATGGGCATTACACTTTAACCCCCACAGAAGCACGCTAACCAATCAGGTAAGTTCTAAATGTCTTCAGAGCGGCATGATAAGACCCACCAATCAAACTATGAGGAACACAGAGTAAATGGGGCTGTGTGTAATTATTTTACAGTTCCAGGTTGCAAATTACCAGCAGTTTTAAGGATCAAAATCTCACCCTGCCCTCATAGGTTTTTAATAATTATTAGAATCATAATCATAGAAGTGGTGATGACTGGAAGGTCATCTAATCCAATCCCCTGCACTCAAGGCGGGACTATGTAATAACTAAACTATTCCTGACAGGTGTTTGTCTAACCCAGGGGTCGGCAACCTTTGGCACACGGCTTGCCAGGATAAGCACCCTGGTGGGCTGGCCGGTTTGTTTACCTGCCGCGTCTGCAGGTTCGGCCGATCATGGCTCCCACTGGCCGCGGTTCGCCGCTCCAGGCCAATGGGGGCGGCAGAAAGTGGCGCGGGCCGAGGGATGCGCTGGCCGCCGCTTCCCGCTGCCCCCATTGGCCTGGGATGGTGAACCGTGGCCAGTGGGAGCCACAATCGGCCAAACCTGTGGACGCAGCAGGTAAACAAACCGGCACGGCTTGCAGGGTGCTTACCCTGGCGAGCGGCGTGCCAAAGGTTGCTGACCCCTGGTCTAACCTGTTCTTAAAAACCTCCAATGACACAGATTCTACAACCCCCTAGGCAATTTGTTCCTGTCCTTATCCAGCCTGACACTTAGGCCTAAACCTCCCTTACTGCAATTTAAGCCCATTGCTACCTATTGTACATTGGTTGTTTGTTACAGATGATAACGAGTCCAAGTTAGCTTGCAACTTGGACTACATATCCGCACATAGGAATATGAATTGTCCTACACAGCACATTTGTATCTTGAGTTCAGGTGAAGTAGCATATATAGGACTAAGTGCTTGTTTACTCCATCCCCAGAAGAGGTAGGTGGTGATATGGGCAAAGCCTGACCTCCAGATTCCCCTCCTCATTAGCCAGTGCAGAAGAGCCAGGACAGTGGTATAGGCCGGCAGCAAATTTCTACTTTCTGGGAATGAGGGGGTGGGGGGAAACAGGGAAGGAAATTTCCTTCTCTGAGATGCTCCTGTTATGGCAGAGATACATGGCATGTAGTCGTACAAACTGTGTCCTTGTGACAAAATCTAGACCTAAGAAAATAAATTAAAATAATAAAAACTTATCTGGATTGGCAAGCAGAAGTATTCTGTCCTATCTATCCATCTATGGGCCTTCTACAGTGCCCATTACTATACTATGCAAACACTTCCCAAGGAAATTACAGGTCTGTCACATCTTACGCGCATTTAACATGCGCGATTTCAGCTTTACGCGGTCGGCAAAAACAAAAAACAAAAAAGAGAAAAATAACCATTTGAATACTGTACCTGTAGTGCGGGCGATTCCGCCCGCCATTGAACTCAATGTAATTTTGACTATACGCGGTTTTCGCTTTACGCACTAACCGCGGAACGGAACCCCCGCGTAAGACGAGACAGACCTGTAGATATTTTTGGCAAAGTTGCCAGCGAATTCCGTGGAATTGTTTGCTCATTTCCCTTATCCTCCTCTTGCTGATACCAGTGTAAATCCACTGAAGGCAACTGAGTTACACTGGTGTAAAACACAGTGCAAGTCTTGATCTTGATTCTGCTGAAGTCAATGGCAAACCTCCCATTGATTTCAATGGCTGCAAGACCAAGCTATGGTCCTGCAGCAGGAAGTTGTGGTGCCACTTGGTGCAGGGGATCATACCCATGAGCTTCCCATCTCACACACACTTCTCAGCCCCAGAACTAAAGCTCCAGCAGATGAAGATGAAGTGTTGCAGCCTCATTGCTGGCACAGGATGGGGTCAGGCAGGTCACTCACTCCCCTAAATATAACTCAGAGGGGAACAGAATTACCAGTTGCTAAAAAAAGGGAGGAGTGAGCCAACCATCCGCTCCAAAAAGACGGAAGATGTTAATAGTCATTACGCTGCTGGTGCCTGGTAAGGAGGAGGAAGCGATTTGGGGGAAGGGACACAGGTGAGTGGAACTGTAAAATATGGTTACACGGAATAGCTGTGTACACAATTAGCAAGTTAAAAATAACAGTAATTATGTCAGTAATTCCTACTAGTGAGAGAAGGGAAGATGGGGAAGACAATGAGAGGCTTCCTTTGAAATATGACCACATCATTCATAGGGGTGTGCTTTGTTATGTGACCTGGCATGAAGTTCAGTGGGCCAGCAGTTGCACATCACCATGGTTCTCTTCACCACCACCACCACCCTGGACCCACAGAGTTGATCCAAAAGGCCCTCTGTACCAGGAGTGGAGAAGGAGATGCTTCCCAAGCTGGGTTGCAGACACTCCATGACAGAACAGGTTATTTCTGCCCCTGGCAATAATTACTGAATATGGGACCCTGCATGGGTCTATGCCCGGTTTTGCAAAACAATTGATTCCAGCCTGGATGCACTGTCCTGGAAGTGCTACAAATACAAAATGAAAAGCATTGTCAGCTCTGTATATGGGAGCAATTGCTCCCTTTTTGATACATTTGGATCACATATTCTACTAACTCCGGTCTAATATTTCCCACTGGCAAAAGGGGTACGGTACTACCTGTCCCCTCCTCATCATGTGAAGGCTGGGACAATTTCTAATTTCTATAGGGACTATACAGGATATAATCTGAACCTACCTGCATCATCTTAGGGGAAATTTATCCAAACAAGCACAATCTAGATGTGATCAAAGATCAGAAGCTTCCAAAATAGGGCAAGAACCTTGAGTCTGCAGACAAACCCATTTCATACAAATATCTTGTAGGATGGAGAATCTCAAAGTGCTTAAGAAATGTAAAAATATATTATACTGAACACTCAAACTATAGTTTTATGTACCACAAGCCTGCAGACTTTACAGTCATTAAGCTCTCAAGAGGCCAGATGCACAAGTGAGGTGTGTCTACTTTGAACGACATTGCTGGCGCAATCTGAAACAACTGGTTTGACTGACTCATGGAGGATAACCCAAATGTAAGAGTGATAGACCTGGTGTAGACTTATACCACTCCCTTATAGATATGGAATGGGAAGCATGGCCAGGATGTCCCTTTGGAGCTGGTGTAAATTAGAGCTGACCTGAGGCAAATGTGAGCTTTAATTGAACTGTGCATATACCTCCTCCTCACAACCTGTGAACTCTGAAGACCAGCCATACCCCAGAATTTGGCCAAAAATCTGGAAAATGAGCTATTCATTTTTTTTCTAAATAAATTATTTCTAGGAAGGAGAATATTCTAAAACAGATGGACCGAACTATTCTCCAAAGGACCCGAACAGTCAGTCAAAAAGAATTAGATATTCAATTGTCTTTAAGTGGGGGAGAAACCATATTTTAAGCTGCAGTACTCAAACCAAGTAAGTGATGGTCTTTTGCTGAAGAAAAGAAAACCAGGTTATTTCATTCTTTTCCTTTCTCTCTCTGCCCCTCTCCCCGCACACCTCTCTCGGGACACAACTTCTGAAAGAAATAAAGATCAAACGTGCGAGTATTTTTTCTCCTCCTTAAAAAGAAAAAAAAGGTACCAGAAAACCTCCTCCTTACTTTTTAAAAGAATTCCACTAGGTGAACTTAAATAGATGCATTTTTTTGCTCTTCTGCATAAGAATCAGACTGTAGAAATTACACACAAAACCTGCTTAAGAACCTTCTACATTTGTCAGAGTCAAGTTCACTGATCACTCCCTTTTAAGTTTATCTGGCAATCAGTGCTGTTTTTAAGAGTTAGCGGAAAGCAAAACGATTTCTTCTTAGCCTGTAGTTATTAGGCGAGGTACTCAAAATCCCTTATTATGAAACGGTCTGTGTTATGAGATATTGAGTTGGTCCTGACTAAACTAATGAAAGCCTCTTTTGAGCGACTTGATTCTTGGAATCTCAAGTACTCAGGCTCAACTTTAGCTTGCAGAGGCAATGAACTCCAAGCTACAACAATTGATTCACCCAACACATGGTTTTATAAAGTAATGCATTGAAAAAGCTAAGCATTTAAAGAATATGTTGACAATAATAGTTTACACAAACAACAACAACAACAAAACAGCCTGACAGCTTAAATTGACTTCAATGAGACTTAAGCATGTTTAAGTACTCTGCTTGCTGAATAGGGATGGACTTAGACACATGCTTAAAGTTAAGCATATACTTAATTGCTTTCAATTGGGGACAGAAGTGGAGAGTAAATTTGGGCCAAGTTATCGTGAGCATTGCAAGGACATTTTAGACACCCATCAGTAGCTGGGATGAATGTGGTTTTAGGGGTTACAAATGGACTGTATGGCAGTACAGAAGAGGCTCGATGATTCTCAGTTACCTTTGAAGTGACTGTTATCAGAGGTTACCAACAATATTGAGTAGATGAAGATTATCATCAATATCTATTGGGATTGTTTATAGCACAGTATGGTTACAGAGTCATCCTCCCCTGGTCACTGGAATGTAACCATATAGGTTATGTCTTCATTGCAGGGTTAGCCTGGGTGATAAGCACCTAGGTTAGCCAAACCCAGGTGTGAGCAGCCACATTGCAAAGCCCTATTTGAGTTAATGCATCCTCTCTGGTGTTGCTTGACCCCAGGTGTGTTGCTAGGACTGCTGGGGGGCATATTCCAGGAATGCAGTAAGCTGAGCTGCTCTATCATTCTTTCCCAGTGAATTGTGGGAGAACTTGTCTGCCCTTCTGGGCACACATGGGGAACTGTTGGAAGGCACTGGAGGACTATCAGCACTTGAGTGATTTAGCCTGCATCCTCAACACAAAGTGGGTGGGATACCAGCCCCATTGGCTGAACATGGGCTGAAACCCACCCACCCCCAAGCCAGGCCAGCTATCCCAGTTTGAAAGCACCACTAAACTCAGGTGAGAAGTCTGTGTTTGTGGATGGCTGGGCTATGAGACAACATCAGGGTAAAAGCCCAGGCTAATTCCTCAGTGAAGACATACCATAGTACACATGCTGCCACAGCAACAGAAAATAGAAGGGATTAGGAAGGAACCAAAGCACAGTTTATCCAATTACAAGCCCAAAAGGAAATTGGACAGGCAAATTGTATAGTAAGCACCAACGTCAGAATTGGTCAAGGGCATGTGGGTCCTCTTGCAATAAATACTGTGGCCAGGGTTTCAGTTTTATAGTTCATGGGAATGATGTCTTGACTTTGGCGCTGAATACAGAAGCTCTTGGGGTATGTCTACACTGCACACAACAAAAAAAAATCCAGTGGCAGCGAATCTCAGAGCCTGGGTCAACTGACTCAGGCTCATGCTACAGGGCTAAAATTTAGCAGCGTAGAACAGTGGTTCTCAAAGCCGGTCCGCCGCTTGTTCAGGGAAAGCCCCTGGCGGGCCGGGCCGGTTTGTTTACCTGCCGTGTCCGCTGGTCCGGCCGATCGCGGCTCCCACTAGCCGCGGTTTGCCATTGCAGGCCAATGGGGGCTGTGGGAAGGGCGGACAGTAAGTCCCTCGGCCCGCACCGCTTCCAGCAGCTCCCATTGGCCTGGAGCGGCGAACTGCGGCCAGTGGGAGCCGCGATCGGCCGAACCTGCCGACACGGCAGGTAAACAAACTGGCCCGGCCCGCCAGGGGCTCTCTCTGAACCAGCGGCGGCCCTAATTTGAGAACCACTGGTGTAGACGTTCCTGCTCAGGATGGATCCTGGGCTCTGAGATCCACCCCAGCCTGAGCAGGAAAGCCTACCCTGCTATTTTTATCCCTGTAGCACATGTCCCGCAAACCCGAGTCGGACAGAGGCTCTGAGACTTACTGCTACAGGGTTTGGGGTTTTTTTTTGCAGTGTAGATGTACCCTTGGATTGCCATCACTATTAAGGAGAGCGCAATTTACTAGGGCGAAAAGTAATTACATGCAGCTTCAACTTCAATGAGTTCAGTGGCAATGGAAGTCTAACTAAGTGTCATGTTCATAGGGACATGAGTTCAGCTGGTATGGAGAAAGTGAATAGAGAAGAGTTATTTACCCCTTCACATAACACAAGAGCTAGGGATCACCCAATGAAAGTAATAGGCAGCGGCCACTGTCAGAGGCAGGATACTGGGCTAGATGGACCATTCATCTGACCTAGTATGTCCATTCTTATGTAGTGCAATGTTGCAGTGAGGACTATGGAAAAATATTTTCTAACATGCATGCTGGGAAATTAGTTTTCACAAGAGGATTATTCTTCTCATCATAATAAACCTTCACTTCCTCCCTGCAGCAACTGCCTCATTAGGGTTTGTAATGGCACTAAACAGAGGGCCAAATTCTATTGTCCTCAACCTCTATGCAACCCCACTGAAAACAAAAAACATACTGGGGTTCACGTTTGGCAGGACCCACTGGGACACTAGTCAGAGCCGGCTCCAGGCACCAGCCCAGCAAGCAGGTGCTTGGGGCGGCCAAGGGGAAGGGGCGGCACGTCGGGCTCTTCGGCGGCAATTCGGCGGCAGGTCCCTCGGTCCCTCTCGGAGGGAAGGACCTGCCGCCGCAGAAGAAAGCGGCGTAGTGGAACTGCCGCCAATCACGATTGCGGCTTTTTTTTCCCCGCTGCTTGGGGCAGCAAAAACCCTGGAGCCAGCCCTGACACTAGTGCTACCGAAATTACCTCTGGTACCCATCCTGCATGCCCCAAACAATCCAGGTATATACAGTACCACCAAATATCACCATTTGAAGAAACCTGTTAGGTTAGCTAGTGCCAGAAAAGACTGCTCATCAAGTAGTGTGACTATCAGAATTTGTGAGCTGTGCTCCGGACTTTGATTTAAGAGCATTATGAAACTATGTAATTTTGGTATAGTCTTTTTATTCCCATGGTAATTTATGTCTGTGGGTAAGCATTTTATTTTATCAGAGGCATGGCGCTAGAGTTATTTTCTGAAGCTCTTGAGTTTTCCTTTGATGCCATTGAAATTAAAACCAGAGCCGCAGATAGTACCCATGCTGTTCGTCACAGAGTCAGAGGTTAGAATGCATTTGCTGCTATTTATTGTGACTCATCCACTGCAATAGTTATTGTAGCTCCTCACATGGGCAATACGGAAATATTAAAATCATAGGCACCAAAACATTCAAGAATAGTGTATAATTGACTTTGTCAATCACATCAACATTATTCCCAATAGAAACGTCTACGTAACATAATGGCCTTATGTTATTTATATTGGGAAACTTTAAAATAAAAATTAAAGCTTAAATAATACTTTATTTAAGATTTAACTAAGTGAATGACTTGCATTTCTAGTAAGTAAAGAGAAAACATAAGCAGTATTCCTGCATCTACCATATTTAAATTAAATTTTGTAAAATGTACATTGCCCACTACTGATAATAAAGTTAAATAAACAGAGATATCTATCTAAATACATACACACACAATAGCTAGATAATAACAGAATACACCTTTACACATTACTATAACTTTTGCTGTTGAGAATGCTTAAGAACATAAGAACGGCCATACTGGGTCAGAACAAAGGTCCATCTAGCCCTGTATCTTGTCTTCTGACAGCGGCCAATGCCAGGATCCCCATAGGGAATAAACAGAACAGGCAATCACCAAATGATCCATCCCTTGCCGCCCACTCCCAACCTCTGGCAAACAGAGACTAGGGACACCATCCCTGCCCATCTTGGCTAATAGCCATTGATTGACCTATCCTCCATGAATGTATCTAGTCCTTTTTTGAACCCTGTTATAATCTTAGCCTTCACAACATCCTCTGGCAAGGAGTTCCACAGGTTGACTGTGCGTTGTGTGAAGAAATACTTCCTTTTGTTTGTTTTAAACCTACTGCCTATTAATTTCATTTGGTGACCCCTAGTTCTTGCATATGGCTTGCATATGCATATACATATTTTAAAAAGAGCTCTATGCAACAGGTGATTTAATAGAAAATGGTGTTTTTAAAGGATACATTTCTTGTATCTGTCCAAATAGTTCTGATTCTATAATTCTAAAACGTAAATAATACAAAAATAGACTACTCACCTATCCAAAATTATTCAGTGTTTTGCACACAGAAGTAAATTATAATTTAACAAGGATTTTAATATCTAAATTTTTAAAAAATGAAGCCAGTGTCAGATCTAGCCTCCTAGTTCAATGGGTGTGTTCTACCAAACTCTAGTGTAATCACAGTATGAAACAAAACAAAGCATAAATACAAACAGAGCATGATACAATGAGCGCACCGGGAAGTTAGGGGGTGTGGTCCGGTGGGAGACCCGGGCCTGGCCTCACTACAGGGCCTACTTCATGTGGCTGCCCAAGAGCTGGTCCCAGTAGCCATGAACCCAGCACCCCATTCCCACATCCCTGCTGCCTGGAGACCAGAAAACCTGAGGTCATTGTCCCATATCCCACTCCTCCCCCTGCGGTGCTCCTTGTGGCAGCTTTTGCCATTTGGCCTTCCACAGCAGCACACGACTCTGACATCATCACACAGCGACGTGGCTGGGAGCTGCGCTATCATGGCGCAGGGCCCAGGCTGGGGAGTCTCACACAGTTTCTCATGCAAAGGAACAAACATGGCTTCCTGCCCCCTGCCTCCCGCACGGGGTGGTTTTGCACCCTTGGTTTCATGATTTCTGTGGGCGCCGTTGAACCCATGAACTCCAGCGAAAGCTGCCACTAACTGAAGCATGGTCCTAAACTCACAATGCGCATCCCAATACCTAGAAAAATCAAGTCCATATCCTTACCTGAAACAGAGCGAGAGTGGGGGGAAATAGTGGCACTTTTTCAAGTTTCAGCCACAAAATAAGCTCCGCCCATATAAGTTACCAAAATGAGACTCCACGCACTATAAAGTGTACAGATATTCAAAATACGATAACGTGCCCTCTGAACTCTGCTGGATCCCTTGAGCTGACTCTGTCAATATGTCCATGGGCTCTGCTAGGCTCTCTGGGTGTGGCTCCTTCTTGATTGAGAGGCAAAATAAACAGTATCTCCCAAGCAACACCCACGCCACTTGTAGCATCAAACTTGGATTCACAGCAAATTGTGCAGATCTGTGAGCTTCGCTCTCCTCTCTTACATGAGGAATTAAATGGTTAATAATGTTGACATTTAAATGCTGTCATTAATGGGCATCTGAGTTGACACCTTGATGAGGCAGTTCACATCTCTCAGAGCTATTGTTCCCGGATCTTTCCAGGCACATGTGGATCAGTTCATCAGTTAACCTCATAAAATGTGAACTGAGTGTTTCTTCACAGCCCTAACAACTAGAGCAGGGGTCGGCAACCTCTGGCACGCGGCTCGCCAGGGTAAGCACCCTGGTGGGCTAGGCCAGTTTGTTTACCTGCCGCGTCGGCAGGTTTGGCCAATCGCGGCTCCCACTGGCTGCGGTTCGCCATCCCAGACCAATGTGGGCTGTGGGAAGCGGCGCGGGCAAGGGATGTGCTGGCCGTGGCTTCCCGCCACCCCATTGGCCTGGGACAGCGAACCACGGCCAGTGGGAGCCGTGATCAGCCGAACCTGCTGACGCGGCAGGTAAACAAACTGGCCCGGCCCACCAGGTTACCCTGGCGAGCTGCGTGCCAGAGGTTGCCGACCCCTGAACTAAAGACTGGCTGTTTTATGGTTTGGGCGAGGGGTGGGGAGAGGGTGGTTGTTGTTTTTAATAAAAGCTGAGATTCTGGAGCACAAGACAGCATCTTTAAAAAGGTGCCATGATGACACATGGGCATGTCCCTCCTATTTCTGAACCTGGATCTGGATTTTGTAAGCTCATACCTATTTCTACTATGAAAATTAATGAAGAGCAAACTTCCAAAGGTTCAGAGTTTGGGTTCAGTTCAAATAAGCAGCCAAAATTTTGGATGCTTATTTAAGCTTCCAAACCTCTTTAGTCTATGGCAAGGAAAACCTACAAGATTTTCAACCTTGACTAGAAGCCAGAAGGAATAGGAAAATATTTTGAACATATCTGAACCATCAAAAGATTTGGTTACAGTTTGTTGCTGAAAAGAAAAAAAGGTTAAAGAAGGGAGAGTGGGGAACGTCAATGTATTTTGCGCATCTCAGTGATCCCTATCTCAGCTGAATGTGTTGGCAGCTAGCAGAGTTTAGAGCAGTCTGAAGGCTACTCTAATTAACCCTGGGAAAATAAAAAAAAACACCTTAAAACTCCTCCCCATGTCCAGTCATGCACTGTACACAGCTCAGCCAGAAGGAAGCATCTGACCAATAAACTGATTGACAGAAAAATGTGCATGCATTTTAGAAAATTAATTTAAAAATTATAAGCAAATGTGTGCTTTAAAAATAATATGTAATTAACCCTTTTTAATTACTACTGCACTGCCACTTAGATAAAGGTGATCAGAGTTCAACAGAATGAGATGCTTTATTCAACAACAATTTAAATTAATTTACTCATTCATACACTCTCTCTAATGATTCCATGATACAGTTGGTTTCTTTGATCCAAATTTTAGCGCACATCTATGAACATAATAGCTATCCCAAACTACCAACAGCTGTAAAACCCTGATAAATCTTATGGAATTAACTGTTTTTATAGAGAGAAAAAGTGACTTGGTTAGTTGCCACATGTGTGATTTGCACCTACAATTCAGTTAAGGGTAAGAAGTAGCCAGATTTCTCTGCCTTTTAAGAAAGAAGAGAGAGGAAAAACATATGTACTGAGAACATCATCCTCGAAATCTTGTTGCTCTAGCAAGGGTATGCTGTCTGTAGCAAATCTGCTTCACACATGGTCTCCTTTTGTTGCTTTTAATCATCTAGAACATCCAAACTAGGAGATTCCTCTGTGGCCTGTTGTCTTTACACCTAATCTTGAATGAAGTTTCAGTAGCAGGATCTTGTAATAAACCCCCTTCCTGAAGAATAAAGGCTGCACCTACCACTATTGTTTGAGAGAATGAGTCTTGATACCAATCATGAACCTAGATATGTTGCACTGGAGCATAAAGAGCAGTTCCGAGGCCCCATCATTTAACTATGATACGTGTTACTTAAAATTTCACTTAAGTTTAATTCAACCCATGCAGTGTTTTGTGCATAATAATATATTTAATGTAATATACTTATACATAATCTGATCACTGACTAAATGTTATAACAAAGAAAACTGAAATACGATTTTTCTTGTGGCCTATCTAGGATAATGAATCTTTTCTTTTCTGCTTTGAAAAAAAAATCTTAGGAAAAACCCCAAAGCAACAGTCGGTTGCCTGTATTATTGCTCTTCAATCTCTCATTATATCTGTTGACTGTCTTGAAACGGAGAATAGATATTAGGAAACTACCCTGATTTAAAAAAATAATTCTAGGAACTCCTAAGTTTCACATATTTTTGATCTACTGTAACAGTTCCTAATTTAGTGAGCTCAGCCAAATTATTCAGATATAGCTAAACTGGAAAAATATCATTAAAATCTTTATTTAAAAAAAAATGCATTTAGTACCTGAACTGTTTCTGACCTATGATATTTTCATAAATAAACTGAGGCAAATAACTATTCCACGCATTCCAAAAGACAGATCATGATAAACTTCTTCATTAGGAAAATGCGTAAAGTGATAAGGCTAATTTTGCCTATATTTTGGCCAACAACGTATGTCCAACATAACAATAGCATGCCATTATACTAACACGATTTCATTATATCACTATATTTGCTACAGCCAAACACTAATGTTCAACTTTTGTAAGGTTATTAGAAAGACTTAATTTAATCTTGCCATATGTACAACATGTGTATGGTTACTGACTGATAACAAAACTAGTAGCATTCATTAAATATTGCTATAAATCTCCTACTGAAATAGCAATAATATCGCCTTCCAGCAACCACAATAAATGTAATGCTTAATCTTCCTCTGTGATATTGTATAACTCTAGCCTGCAGCTAGACTTCCACTGTAGGTGGTACTGTAAAGGATGCGTCTGCAATGACAGCACATGATGTGTTCCTCTTTTCCAGCATATGGTAGTTCCTGAGTCTGAAAAAAAAAACCTCTTGTTTTTTCCTTGCCAAGAGAACACAGGGTTTAGAGTGGGATAAGAAAGTAAAGAGAATAAACGTGTTTTAAGGGGGTTCAATATTGCACTATGTAGGTATCCTATGAATTTCGAAAACTTTTATCTAAGTGCATATTTCATCTGTGTTGCTTGTAACTTCACCTCACGCTTATATCTTATAGCTCTCGCTTTGATTTACTTTCTCCGGCACTGAGGATGATATAACTAACTCAGTAGATTATAAAGCAGGGGTAGGCAACCTATGGCATGCGTGCCAAAGGTGGCACGCGAGCTGATTTTCAGTGGCACTCACACTGCCCGGGTCCTGGCCACTGGTCCAGGGGGCTCTGCATTTTAATTTAATTTTAAATGAAGCTTCTTAACCATTTTAAAAACCTTATTTTCTTTACATACAACAATAGTTTAGTTATATATTATAGACTTATAGAAAGAGACCTTCTAAAAACGTTAAAATGTATTACTGGCACACAAAACCTTAAATTAGAGTGAATAAATGAAGACTCGGCACACCACTTCTGAAAGGTTGCCGACCCCTGTTGTAAAGAGACAAGGTGGGTGAGGTAATATCTTTTAGTAGGCCAAAAGTAGATTATGTGGGAATTCAGGACTGTGTTAGCATATCTCTGCATTTTCTTGTTTTGGCAAAGGAAATTCCAAAATACCAAAAATCTATTTTCAGAAAAGTGTTGAAGCCCAATTTCCAGACCCTAAAGCTTTGGGAACCTTCAGAAAAGCATCCAAACTTCCAGATGCTCTCCAAACAAAGTCCTTCATTTTTTTGCTTCTCCATTACTAGTGTAGCTTCCAATTTTAAAATTAGAGGTCAAAGGCCCCAGTCATGGAAGATATTCAGTGCCGTCAGACCCCATGCACTCAAATGCACGGGATGCACCCCAGTGAATCCTGTGTGGCTCTGTGAGTGTACAGGCCAGCCCAGGTGCAGGAGTCCCCGTGTGCAGCAGTTTACAAAATCAACGCCTAAACAAGGAAGCTGCGTGCCCAAATTCTGCATCAGAGTACGAAAAAGTAGCTCCCATTGCAAACTAAAGACCAAATCCTGCCATGTTCCTTTCCTGCTGGGATGAGGTGAGGGGAGAGAAGGAGTGCGGCAGTGTGCATCCATTTGTACAAGAGACATCCTGCTTGTGCAGGCCTTGCAGCCATACCACACAGAGTGTGTATGAACTCTCTCTCCTTTGAAAAACAGCAGCAGCATTCACCCCAGGCTAGTGCTTGTTGAAGACTGAAGCATGTGTGACAGCCAGCTGGGGACCTGTCCAAGGCCTCTAGCTCGCAGATCATGCCCTCTCAGAGCTCTGGTTGTCACAGTAGCCTGTTCCCCCCTCCCTCATGCTCTCTTGAATGTCAGGTTGTGATCTTGCCCTTCTGTTGCATGTGCTGGGGAGAGAAGCCTCCAATAGCCAGTTCTGCCGCTAGCACAGGCATGTAATATAGGGCACGTTTCAGCCTAAATTTATTTTTTTCTGTGCCCTACAGAATATTTAGGCCCCTGTTCAGCAAAGCTTTTAAACACATGCTTACTTTTAAGCACATGCTCAATTGCTTTATCACAGCCTTGGTGCTGTACAAAACACAAATCAAAGAGACAGTCCCAGTTGAAAATCCTGAGGCCTTGATTCAGTAAAAATGTACTCATTGGCTTATCTTTATGCACATACTTAAGTCCCATTGAAGTCAAATGCTTAACATTAACTACATGTGAAAATGTTGGCTGGATCAAGGCCTAATCTAGAATTCACAATCTAATCTAGATTAATCTGAATATTGGGGAGCCTGTAGAATGAATGGATATTAGAGGAATTACACTAGTGAATATGAAAAATAATGATGCCTTTCTCCAATATAACTGTTTTCATATGTATTTTAATAGTTCCTTAATTCAAATAATTTTTAAAGGAGAATCTTTAAAGGTAAAAACTTAAAATGGGCAATTCACATGCAAAACAAAAGGCACTAATTACAGCAAAATGCACTCATGTTCACTGTACACCCACATATGCAATTTCAAGATTACTATTTTAAAGTGTGTATTGCATCCTTATCTAACTTGTCCAGTAGGTGCAATTATTTGCAGAATTTGTTCTACAGTTCTGCAGGAATTTTTCCGTTTGCCTCTGCTGTGATTTTCTTCTGACTAAACATCCTCTAAAACATTTTTTTTTGATGCTTCCCAGAATTACTGGCACTCTGATTACAATATCCTGTTGGATGGATACCATGAAAGCTGCTCACTTAGGTAACTATGTAAAGCAGTTAGAGAGAGAGAAAGAGAACTTTAAACCAATCACAAATTTGAAAGTGACCTGCTTATCATTATATTTTCCTTTCATATTACTTTCCTCAGTTATGGTATTTATAATACTTAACACCTTATATCGCACACTTTTATATTGCTAGTAATTAGGAACCGTTGCATTTCATAAGGTTTGTCTCAGATTGGATAAACAACTTCCATACTTTATTAATTTTGATGTAAATCATAACTGAAAATGATGCTTCTCCAAGGCTCTAGCACCCTAACACACTATTAACAATATAATTAAATCTCAGCAGCTGTGATCAAATGATCACTTCAGCAGGAACCCAGCCAACCAGCCACCTACAAAAACTCCTTTCTGCCCCTTTCTCATCTAGGAAGCATAACCTCAGCCTTCTTCAGAAATCCTATCAAAGAGGTATCTTTTGCAGCATGCCTGGAAAATCACCGAATTTCAACTATTTTTGGACCAAGGGGGAGCAGTAAGTTCCACAGTCCCAGAGGCCTCACAGAGAATGCCCCACCAGCCTAGCCTCTAGAAAAAAAAATGTAGCAACCTTGGAAGTCCTCTACTTCCCTAGAATTTCATGAGCAATAAATGATGCAGCAAACAGGCAGAATCCAGAACCTCTGGAATCCACACCAAACTAGGTCCCCCCTCTTGAAACCTGACCCTCTTTCTGCAGTTCCACTCATTATAGCCAGGCATGAGACCATTTTCTCTTCCTAACTTGTGATGGAATACACCCCCATGCAGAAGGACAGCACGACAACTTGTACCTCCAACCCTTACGCTGAAAGCTTAGTGAGACAAAAATGGAACATAGGCTGTGCACTGGCTCTTTGCAAAGAGGTGAATCTCACTTTCGGAATGTAATGGTCCAGCAAGTGTCATACTCTCTCTTTTGGACTTGCTGCTGCTCTTCGCTTTAGTGGCTTCCAAAAGAGCATCTGGGAAGCATCTTAAGTGCCCTGGTGTCAGTAAAGCTTCAAGGCTCTGGTTCTTGCCAATTTTTTTTTTAATATAGCCACGGCAACACTATATTCAAATAGAGAAGAAACAGCAAGAATGACAGAGAAGCTGTTGTCCCCTGACATCTACTGCTGCCGGGGTAGGGCTGAGGGAAATGGAGGCCTCTGACGAGCCTCATGATTATTTCCCCCTTAAAGATGTAGCCTGGAGAAAGGGCTTTAGACATTCCAACTCCCTTGAGGCTCCTGGTGGGAGAGGGAGCTGGTCTTTTACTTACCCTGAAGGTGCTCCTGTCACTTACGCATTTACATTTCTAATGTAGCTGCTTTATTTTTTTTGAAAAATGCCCTTGGAGCTGAGTCTGATCCAATTTACACCAGTTTCATACCAGTGTCACTGCACCCACTTCAGTGGAGTTACTTCTGATTTGCAGTGGTGTAGAAAGGTCAGCAACATTGACTTCAGTGGCCTATGGATCAGTCCACACATTATTTAAACCTTCTGATTACAATACTGGTGCGTGCTTTATTTATTTTAACCATCCAACATTCCTATATAGTCCCCATGATTGTGGTATCTGTGCACCTATAGAAGGTTCTTATTGCAGAAGCATTCCGCCATCTTTTATCCATTCATGTTGGGGCTTGTTGTTATGGGAAGATGTGCTGCCTTAAATGAACTCCACAGTATACCAAAAGCCTGACACACCCTTGCTGTATTCCAGCATTACACCTTTCAACTCCGTTGAGTTCAACAGTTACACTGGAGTAAAAGTGGAGTAAAGCAATGGAGAATCAGGACCAAAGTTTCTAAACAGAGTTTTAGAAGGAGTCAGTGCAATTTATTGCCTTCTTTTAGTTCTTTCAGATTCTTTAAAAAAAAAAAAAGACCTATTTTCTTGTGATTTTTCCCTTCGACAATATCTCTGCCAAAAAAGAAAACTCCTTGAACCTTGACTTTCTGTCCTACTACAGATAATGAGACAACTACTTAAACTGCATTTAAAAAGTGCTGAGTAGTTGAACTCGATGCCTAATGATGTTACTCAGCTAGTCGGCATCTGATTGACACTAAAAGTAATAAATTAGAACAGAAAATGATTTTACCAGATCCCTGGGATGACAGACAAGCTAAGTGTAATATCTTCTATTACAGTTGTCACTGGATTTTATACAGTTCAGATCTGAACAGCGCAGTCAGGAAAGTGGTACAATTTCAAGGGCCATATCCTCTATGGCGTAAAACAGCACAGATCCATTGAAGTCAAAGGAGCTCCACTGCTGGGGATCTGGTTCCATATTTTTAGACCTGCTTCTGTTCAAGCACAGGGAATTAATTCATACAAATGTGGGCAGATAAAGGCAGAGATCCTAAAAGTGAGAATTGCTAAAGCCTGATGTCTTGGCTGTACTGTTTCTTTCTTCTTTTGCTATCTTAAAAGATAGAAAACAGTATTTAAAGCTCGGCATCACTGATTTTATAGGCTGTCTTCATTTCAGGAAGTCCAATAGTAAATCCATAGCTCTGCAGAAGCATCTTTAGAATCATTAGCATTCATTGTTAGAATCATTCGTAAAAAAAAAAAAAAAAAAAAAAGACAAAAGGCAAGCATTGCATATTTCACCAATCTCAAAGAGCCATTAATGTTTGGGGTAGCTGCAAAGAAGAAATTAATACCTATATTTGAGCTTTATTTATTTGCAAACTATTAGCACCGATTTCATTTTTCTTTAAATGATAAACGTCTATCCATAAAACTTCTCTTTAGGATAAAACAAGCCACAATATAAAGTCCCTTTCAAATAAGGTTTATTTTAGGCTTAAGAATCAATGTGGATGATTTTAATTCTGATTCATTCAATGAGCTCTTCTAATGCAATGATTTTCTCCATGGAGGATCTTAACCACAGTGGCCATTTGCAGCTGATGATTTTTTTTTTTTTTGTATAAATAATTTATAAAGCCACTGCACACTTATACTTTTACACTGAGAAAGAGAGAGGGAGAGCGAACAGAATTGCATCTTAAACTCTATTTACAAATTTACTTTGGCAGGCCCTCTTGCTTCCAGTAGGAAACCATGTTGCATATTTAATTTGCTCTTTTGTTACGATGGGGCTTAGGTTAGTTAATTTCAATTTTCGATTTCAAAAGCTATCAAATATGGCTCAGATGAGAAATCAATTTTTCTCAGCTGCCTCTGTTTTTGTGATGGGGAGGTTTCTCATTGGTTGTAGGTTAGCCATGTGACATAGCAAGAGATTAGTTCACTAGACCCCGTGTTTCAGCCACCTCAATTACTGACTGCCTCTTGTAATTTAGCCTTATAACACCTAATTTCAAGATAGAACTCATATTTAATTCATGAAAGCTTCCACAAGAGTAATTGTGAAATAAATTGCCATAGAAAATATCCATTTGTGACTCATTTTAATTTTGTATGCTAGTAGCATGCTATTTGTTCTACTTGTTTAACACTTTAGCACAAACATTTTTTTATATTGAACTTTATGGACTGCTAATAGGTTATTTTTCACTATCTCCCCCTTCCCCCCCACACAATTAAATATCCCTCTCCTTTGCAAAACTCTCAGGCTAGTAACATTTAAATAGGTTGCTAAATCACAGGAACTTATAATCTCCTAATAACTGAATGGATTGTTATGATCTGCTCATAACTTTAAAAGTAGCAGATGAAATCACAAGTGATGGCTTGTAAATGGTAGTTAGATGACAAGGATCACTTGAAGGGCCAAGGAATAAATACAGTTTAATTTCTGTAATGTTTTAAACAAAGCCATTCATTACACATATTGACATTTCATGATAACATTGGTATATATTTTAAGTTCTTTAACCAAAATAAATGTTTCCACTGTATACACACCACTTTGTCCTTTTCCTCCCTGTTGCTATGACAACAAGGTGGGTGAGGCCTCCTCAGCTGCCAAACTCAGCTGTCATCCCTTCACCCTAAAAGCCTTATAATTGCTTTTATTTGCATACGACAATTAGGCAGGATGGCTCACAGCAAGAAAACCAACCTTTCTCTCCCCCCAGTGCACACAACGCCAGCCTGTAATTTATAAAAGATACACGCCATGTGGTGGAGCACTAAAATAGAGTGATGAGTCCTTTCATCTGATTGTAAGCCATTAACAAAAGAAAACATCCCCTTTCAGGCTGTAAAAAATGCCTATCTGGTGTGAACCTGCAAAAAAAAAAAAAAAAACCCACAAAGTTTTGCCTCCTTCATACAGACCCTTCACATTCATTATCACACTGAACTCAGCAAAAGAGTTCTATTGAAAGAGTTACATTTCAGGGCTTGATGAATAATGGAGCGCAAATAAAACTGACGACAGGGCAAAACTGGATCCAGGTTTTTGTCTGGGCATTACGTCACAAACTGAGATGCCAAGCTGCGATGGTCATTGCTACCCGCTTTGCTGAAATGATTGCAAGAAGAGCACGGGCTTGTTCTGCATTCAGGTCCTATAAATTCTCAGGCAAAGCTGGATGCTTAAACCCTGAAGCTCTGTATGGCTCTGGTTCAGAAAAATATCCTTATTCAGCAATGCACTTTGGCACATGCTTAAAGTTGAAGCAGGTGTGCTTAAGTACTTACCTGAATTGGGGGCCTATATGTCTACCTAGATTAATGTTACAACATATCAAAATCCATGGAACGTTTTATACATCATTTACTTTTGATGAGATACTATTTTTAACTCTCAGAATTAAGAACACTATTCTTCTGGACACTGTATGTCAACACCTTAGAATTCTAAGGGAACCCATTAAACAACTTCTATCCAAGGAACTGTTCCCTCATTTCTTCTCTATACTTTATCTGAAGAATCTGAAGACATTCAGGATATTCTTCATATAACTTTTGAAATACTTGAGCTCCTTCTCTTATGAAATGTCCCTTCTCTGACCATAAACAAGAACTTGCCTACGGCATAATCACTATCTTGAATCAGGAGCAAGCTTGTCAGTGAAAACAGAGTGGATCAAAATTATGAAGACAAATAAGACACTTCTTTGAGGTGGGGGGGGGAGATTTAATAGCAGGGAAATGAGCAAGCAATAAATAGGTAGGTGTTAGTCATCTGCTGCTAGTGTAGACAGTTCCATCTAAAAAGAAATCAACTGAGGGCTGGTCTACACCAGAGGGGGGGGATCAATCCAAGATACGCAACTTCGTATCCAAATTGAAGTATCTTGGATCGAATTACCTGGGGTCCGGACGGCGCGGGATCGACGGCCACGGCTCCCCCGTCGACTGCGCTACCGCCGCTCGCTCTGGTGGAGTTCCGGAGTCGACGGTGAGCGCGTTCGGGGATCGATATATCGCGTCTTAACGAAACACGATATATCGATCCCGGATAAATCGATTGCTACCCGCCGTATCGGCGGGTAGTGAAGACATACCCAAAGAGACTAGTTGAGGGAGTAAAGCAAGAAGGATTAAACTTCTCTAACTTGCAGTTGGAACTGATTCTGCCCTCAGCCACCTCCAGGATCCGAGTGGGGGGAAGAGGGAAGACAATAAGGGAGAGGGAGGAGTTTCAGTAAGGTGGCTTGGAGACACCTGTACCTCAGCTCCCTTGTATTCAGTTGCCCCAAAATCTGCTGTGGTGCAGATGAAGATTTACCCCTATTTTTTTAATCCAGACTTCTTCAAGTCTGTTATCTGGGGCGGGCGGGCGGGCGGGGGGGAGGGGGAGGGAAGAGGGCACGTATTCTCGTAACCTTGACAGTTCACTGTTCTGTATCACACCAGCCAGCCAGCCATAGAGAACTAGACAGAAGTGCCAGCAAAGAATTGGGCTTGGGAATATAACCTAAAGTCTGCAAGTCTCTCCATACAAAGTAGGATTACCAGATGATTATGCCAGTCCTAGATATCATGAGAAGAACTGTAGCCTTGTGATTTGAGCTGGGTTCGATTCCCAGCTATGCCTTTGATTTGAGGTCTGAGCTTGGACAAATCACAACCCTTTTGTGCCTC
Source organism: Emys orbicularis (assembly GCF_028017835.1). Taxonomy (NCBI): domain Eukaryota; kingdom Metazoa; phylum Chordata; order Testudines; family Emydidae; genus Emys; species Emys orbicularis. Next base: position 80,842,655 of record NC_088692.1, on the reverse strand, counting down.
AGTTTACTCAGCTGCTAAAAAGTTATTTAGTTACCTCACTGAGTCGGTGTGAGCATCAGTTAATATAGAAGTTAGAGATGGGAAACCACCTACTAGTCCACGCAGTGCATCTCCCTATCAGCACAGAATTGTTGCCTATGGTAGATTTGCTAAAGTTTTGTCCATTCTAGTTATAAAAGATGCAAACAGTGGGTGCTTCCACTGTTTGGAAGCGTATTCCACAGTCTAATGCTCACGGCCTACAGACTGTCTAGCCGGCCTACATTTCAGTCCATTATTCCTCCTTCCAACCCCATGTTTCACCTTAAGTATTTCCCCAATCCTTGTTGGTGACCTCGCCTCATTCTCAATACTTACAAAGCATTTGAGATTCCTGAATAATCCATTATAGAAGTGCAAATTATTGCTCCTCCAACCCCCTCCCATCCCCCCAGATATTTTTCAATTGAAAAATAACAGAACCTGTTCCTGTTTTTCCCTGAAGTCAACGTGAAACCTCCCGTTGATTTCAATCGGAGAAATAGACTGCTCAATATTGGAACAATTTTTTTCTTGTATATTTAATCTTAAAAACATACTGTCGCTGAGCTTTTAAAACATTTTGAGTCAAATTCTACCCTGGAGTAAGCAGGCCCCACAGTAGTTGGGCCTGCTGATTCCAAGCCTGATTTGGGGACTGACCAGTCCTCCACCCAATTTTTTTTCTAATTACATCTTTGTGGTTGAGGAGTTAAAAGGTTGATTATAAGAGTCCATTGTAAAAGTAGAAGCTTTATATGCTAAGATTCCTTCAGATCAGAGGAAACTATGATTTCCTGATTCATAAAAAATGCATGCACCACTTATGTGAGGTTTTAGTATATTTGTTTCAAGTAAAGTCTGAATTTTTTGCTGTGTACTTAATAATCTAAAGCACCCAGAAAATAATATGTTGTTCTAAACACTGAAGGGAGCAAGTCAAGTGGCAAAAAACATTTTTTTATTTATCTATTTTTCTTAGTACATTATTTTCCCTGTGCAAAATTCACAAACCCGGTGGGGTGAGGAGCAAACCATAAACAATTAGGCAAAGGAAAAGTTTATAAGATGAAGCTTCCTGAGGATGGCCCTATCATGCACTCTGACCATTTACATAGATTTTGTGTCACTATTGGCTGTAGTACTCAATAAAAACACTTACAGTACAACCACAGCAATGTGGCACTGTTCATCACATGCACATAAGAATCAGAGCTTAAGCACCCACTCCCTGAGCCATGAGCCAAATTCTCCATTTATTTCCACAGGTGCAAATCCAGAGGACCTGCAATGAGGTTACTCCAAATTTATATCAATAACACTCACGGCAGAATTTGGTCAGAGTGCATACAGTACATAAAATGGGATCTACAGAGTTATATCTAAGTGCCTCTGAGTACACAGAGTTTTCAGTGTTTCTAAAGCTTGATTTTAAGAACATGCTGTTCTTCTATACAAACTTTTCCCTATCTTCTTCTAGAAATTATCCAGTACATGAGAGAGAAAAAAATATGTGAAAGAGCCGCGTAAGGGGAAGAGGATTGTGCTGGCGTATGGGACTGCTGCACTTTCCCTTATTGTGTAATTCAGTTGTCAGTGGGGCAACACGGCACAAGGCGGGTAAATGTTACTTTGCTGGTCTACATTTTCCAGCCTGATTTTCATCCTGGCCTTATCTGGGCCTCTTTTTCTGAAAGCAGTTGAAGGTGAAATGTGAACCAGCAATTATTTGCAGCTACTGTTAGATGTCTAAGTCCTTTATTGCATCAGCAAGTTGGAATGGAGGGAGGAGAGTGGAAGACATCTAAGTGGTCTAAATTGTGGATGCAAATAATGGCACTCACCATTACTGGTGCCTGAAAAAATGGAAGCCACCGTCTGAAAATCTGCTAATATTGTTGCTCACATCTGATCAGTCTTCTGTATCTGAATAAATATGTAGTGAATGAGCGTTTTGCCTGAATAAGTCTTACAAGAATAGGCCCAGGATGCCTGTATATTTCCACCTGTCTGCATGACAGATGCAGCTTGATAACATTTCAATTTTTTCCACTATTGAGATGAGCAATAAAGTCCTAGTAGTTCAATCCATAAACAAGCACACACACAAAAAGCTTTAGTGCTTTTTATATGCATCGAACTCTGAGAACATTGTTAGTATTATAGTTCACACATTTCTCTTACAGGTAGAAGAAACTGATTCAGTTTATAACAAGGGACTTGATCTGTTCCCATTGACTTGACTGGGGGCAGGAGAAGGCCATCAGATTACATATATGTTTTTATGCTGATTTTGTGATGTAGTCTTTAGTGAAATAAAAATAACTTGTTAATCAATCTTGTACATAGATACAGTGCAACTGTTGCACTGTACGTTTAATCTCTCTCATTCGATATGCAGATTTTTTTTCTCTTTATTTCCAATGAAAGGCATATACACTTTTAAATGAAGCCTCGTGTGTGCTAATATTAGAGAGACATTAATAATAAAGTTGGAAGCAGGCAAGTCTAAGCTGATTTCTGACTTGGGTTTTGTACCTCAGGCACTAGAACTTGAACTGCAGAGTTTGACACTGACACTTTTTAGGGAACAAAGTCTCTCTACTGCTACCTCATCCATCCTCCAATTCAAATCTCATCTGAGAAGTGCTGAAATGAAGCTGTCATTCAGGCCTGCTCAGGGACCTGTCAGCAAAACATTGAGCCTTTTCATTTTGATGGGTCAGCCTGCAATCCCCTTGAAAGAGAAGTCCGTGCCACTGTGGTTTTTCTTTCCACAGGAATTCTGAATTCTAATGAAACACCAAATCGCTCAATAAAGGCAGGGGCACGGGGAAGTAATCCAACCCAGATCGGAATGAAATTTGTATTTTATCTTCTTTTTTCCCCCCCCCAAACCCATTATTCTAATAGCTTAGATGGTTCACAAAGGTTTTTTTTTTTTTTTTTTTTGCAGGGCAGACGCTAGCGGAATGAGGTGTCCTTTCTCTTGATGCTACACTGAGATTAGGTAGCGGCTCTCTGAAAATGAAAGGGCATGGCTCAAATTTTCTTGGGTAAATATCCATCCACCTATTGCAGTTTGCACCTACAGTGCTACATCCATCTCTAATGTGTGACTGTGCTAAGAGAAAAGGGGGGGGGGGAAATCACATTAGTATTCTTTTTTTTTCCAGAAGAGACAATCTTTCATTAACACTGTATAAACCTTCTGCAAGCCAAAAAGAGAAATCTTACCTCCCCCCAACTTTTCCACCCAAGATTAGTCTCTACTTATGGGTGATTTAGGAAGAAGAAGGAGGGGTCAGACAGAGTGGGAGAGAATCATAATTTATATGATAGGCTGATGTTTTCTCTTGAAAGTGGTTTTATGACCACACATGTTTTATGTTTTTAAAATATGTATGAATTCAGAAGCCCTTTTATGTTTTCTGCCACTGAAGACTTTGTTTATTTTAACAAGGAGATAATTGTATTTTGCTAACTGTTCAAATTGGAATCATTAAAGAAGATATAGGCAGTTTGAACAGTGATAGGATTTATTCCAGGGACTATATTATAGGTTTGCATTTTATTTTTAGTATATGGGTTAACTAAAGAGTGATCCTAATCATTTTATTTATCTAGTCTTCGCCTTTCCTCTGCGGGGCACAATAATGTAAAATACAATTATTGCAATAAAAAATATTAAAAAACCAAATAATTTGGCAGTAACTAAAAGTGCAGAACTCTTTTCTGCTGAATCATATGCATGGAAAATACATGAAAATGGTTCTATGCTAACAACATGATATGGAACTAGAAAATAATAATATATATGGGAAATACTGAGGAGTAGATCGAGACGTTTTAAATGTGGAAACACACTCTAGTGTGCCTATTTAAATATATCAATTAGTCAGTATATCACTGCTAATGGCACAGTGGCAAGTGTTACCTAACTCTCTTCATCTTCTGGTTAACTTGCAAGTGTCCCCAATCAGTAACGTTCCAACAATGCTACAGCAATGCTGCCCCCCTATAATTATGTTTATGCTATTCAATCTTGCAGAATCACCATTTTCAGAATCTCACCCTTCCTCTGGGAGACATGACCTCAAACATCTCATCTTCCTTGGCTCTGTCTGTCCAAAGAGAATCCATTATAACCCCAGGTGATGAAAAGCCCAGATATTATTGTATAGTATGCAATAGAAAAATGCATGCATGTGTATGTGTGCGCATACGTATATACCTCCTTGCTATTTTCTTGAGCACCAAGATGAAACTTTGATGCTAGCAAAAGAATAAAATAAAATTTTCCTTCCAGGATTTTTTTCCCTCCCCTTGAATTGGCACACATCTCCATGGGAAGTCATTGTAGCAGGTCCCTACCTCTCTAGCTAAATTGACAGAGTATGCTAACTCTGCTCTTTGCTCGCCCTGCTATACCTTAGTATTGCACAATAGGTGGCATGTATGATTACCTAGTGTTCTGAAGGTGCATTATATCTGGACATTTGTAGATGAATTAAGGCAATGGTAGACTGTTTTATTTCTTTTGTCAGACTATCAAAATCACTTCCCTCCCCCTTCTTTTTTTGTATTAAATTCACTGCTTTATTTCTGAGTAAGAATGGTACTTACAGTAAACAATTTTCCCATCGCAATTAAGACCTATATATATGCTTTTTTCCAATTAAATATTTAAATGCTTTTAAAATTCTCCAGTTCAGTAGGTACTATGCTTTCTCAAAATGTATGCACCACAAACATAGCCTTTGACTATATCGTGGCTATTTTGTTGTGTATTCTGAACATAAGATACACAGCCTTATAAATGGGGGAAGGTTGCATAATCATTTTTACCTTTCCATTATATTCACAGAGCTCACAAAGCAAATGTTTCTCATTCATTGTCAAGTACTCTATGATTGTTGATTACAAAAACTTCATAATGGAAATTTTCCTTTCATTGTGTATCAGCAAATGTTTGCCCTCACATAAAGAATAGTATAACCATCCACCTTGGCAACTTACATTCATTAAAATGTTTGAAGTAGACTAGGGTATTGTTTAGTATATGTAGCTTGCCAGTGCCTTGTTCTCATATTGGAGAACTCACCCTTGCAAGGACAGGAGGTAAACTTGTCTATATGGCATTTTACGGCCTGATGCAGTGCCCACTGAAGCAAACTGCATCAGGCCCTTCCTCCAAGGCATTGCACGTCCATACAGACTCCACATTAGATTTTGAGTTGAATTAAGGACATCAGACAAATTCATTACACTTGCCCAGACTGAGGGCTTGTCTACACGTACAGTGCTACACCGGTGCAACTGTAGCGCTTTAGTGAAGACACTACTACGCCGATGGGAGAGCTGATGGATTTAGTTAATCCACCTCTGCAAGCGGCGGTAGCCATTTTGATGGGAGAAGCAGGGATTAGGTCGGTCTGACTCCATCTTTCAGGGGTTTGGATTTTTCACACACCTGAGCAATGTAGTTATACCGATGTAAGTTTGTAGTGTAGACCTGGCTTGTGCTATCTTTACCACTCTGAGTCCAATTCATTCGTGAAGGAGCTCCTTCAACTTCTTGGAGTTGCACCTGCTTGGAGCTGGGGTAATTTTTGTCCATTATATTTTGCAAAGAAGTTTGGTGGCATCTGTCACAAATGAAAAATCAGAGTGTGGGAGGCAAGGAGCAGGGAGCATGTGAAAGTCACAGAGTTCAATTCTGACACTGGCATGTACTGAGGGTGCAGCAGATCCTCCTGTCACAGAGGGAGCTTTGAGAATCATTTTCACTCATGGGGAGTGTACCTACTGATACACCTCTTAAGGAGTTCTGGGCCTGCCTCCAACCTCATATTCCTACAACTTTTGTCTCGGCTACCTAGGAGCACTCACAACCTGGCCTTTAATTTCAGGCCTCTGAGCTACATCTTATCCTCCCATGAATAAACCTACAATTTGGTAAAACATGCACCCTGAACTCTTGAGTTAGCAGTCATAGAGTTACAATGGCATTTGGCCTAAAGGTTGGAGAAGTTGGGCGAGGGCGGGGGGAGGGATGCAGCTGTAATTAGAGCACCAGGGCACTACTGCTTTCCCCATCACCTGAGAAGACAGGGTGTAGAAGACTCTCGAGGGGAATTACTGCTGATGTGGCTTATGGAAGCTAAGCTGCATTTTAGAAATACTTGAATGGATTCTTAATACTCGAGCTTTAATAGATTTTAACACCTCTTATCTTCTTCCATCTCACCCTTCCCACCTAATTTACAATCTGCAATAATCAACAACTTGATTAATCAACAACTTGATCTCACAAGACACCCAATGCAATTTACAAATCAAAGGAATCTAGACAAGCTACTCCAGAACAAATCCCTGAACATGCTGGGGTACACCGCCTATGGGTGTGATCAAACACCAAGCTTTGGCCAACCTATTTCTTACCTCTTGCCCCCCTTTTAGGGCCTATTTCTGCAACCTTTAGTCACACTGAGTAGCATGTACTTAAATGGGATTCTGCACATGAGTGAGTCCTACTCAGTGTGAGGCCAGGTCTACACTACCGCGGTAGTTCGACGGCTGGCAATCGAAGTTCCGGGTTCGATTTATCGCGTCTGGTCTGGACGCGATAAATCGATCCCGGAAGCGCTCGCCGTCGACTGCGGTACTCCAGCTCGGCGAGAGGAGTACCGCGGAATCGACGGGGAGCCTGCCTGCCGCGTGTGGACCGCGTCTGAACCGCGGTAAGTTCGAACTAAGGTATGTCGACTTCAGCTACGTTATTCACGTAGCTGAAGTTGCGTACCTTAGTTCGAATTTGGGGGTTAGTGTAGACCAGGCCTGAGTGAGGGCTGAAGAATCAGATCCCAAGTGACATGTAGCATACATTTCAATGGGCTTAGTTCACCTCTATGCTAATTGATGCCATTGCAGGTTTTGAATGAAGACACTGCAAACTCAGTAGCATTCCAGCTCCCATAAGAACCTCTAGTATTTTTGATTATTTTAAATTGCTTATTATAAATCTGAATCTCCCAGTAGCCTGGTATTAATTACTGTGATAGAGAGTCAAGGCTGAGTTTGTGCCAAAACTACATTTTTTAACATTCGTAACATTATGCTAAAACTAAAACCAGAGTTGTTTTATGAGTCGGTAAGATACACTAAATATAAGCGATATTGCCAAACAGATATTTAAAGCCCATTGTCTGTTTCTGTTCTCAAGAATAAGATCTGTATCTTGCAGGTCTTTATTATGTTTACCAGCAAATTACGACACTGATGTATTTGTTTTGTTCTTGATTTTAAAACTAATCAAAAATAAACCTAACCAACCCCTGCCAGACGTTAAGCACCAAAACGATACGCCCATGAAGCACTCCAGAGACATCTACAGTAGCGAGAGACCTGTTCCTTGTGCTCCCAACCCCCTAGTAATTGGTTACGATGTTCAATATAAGGGATAAACGAGTGCCCCTCTCCTGCCTGCTCACAGTATGCCATAAAGTACTGAAAGGGTTAATTGGTATTTTAAGAAAAGGTAATTGTAAAGCATAACTGCCGGGGTTATCCCCAGAATTGGGAGGTGGTGATGTGCAGGTCTCCCACCCACTGGAGCCTCTCACATCTTGAAGAGCATGCTGAAGACAAAAGCAGTGCCACTGCTGTTTCTTGATTTTCACTTTCAGCAGTAACTGCTAACCCCCAATGTGCTCTTTTGAGTTTACTACACCAAGCTAGTACTTACAGCAGAGTGCATGTACTGTGTCCTGACTGTAAAATGACATCAGCATTGCAAGCATAAATATAAATCATTGTGCGTTTTTTTTTTTAAAAATCATTCATATTCTACTGCTGGATTTATTGGCTGTGAAAGAGCAGCCAACTGAGTGGAGTGGGTATTCCACAAATTGGACTGAGATACGTATTTATTTATTCTTGACAAAAAAAATATTTTGAGTCAAATGTAAAACCTAGTATAAAAATGATGTTTTAAATAAGTAATTGAAAAGTCAAATTGAATCTGTGTAAAGTCCCACTGTAGCAATTTACGCATCAGATCTGGAATTGTTCGTTTTTAGTAGACACACACAACATTATGATCCTCCATAAGAAAACATTATGTTGACATCTTTCAGTTGCATGTTGAAACATAATTTTTCCCTTGATATAATTTTAAGGCATTCCAATAAAGGCTTGTACTAAAGGAAAGTGAGCTGTGTCTAAGCTCAAACAAACAGGTAAAGGAGACATAGGAGAGACAACCAGTTACATTCCCCCTGGCTTCCACTCCTTGGGGATATCAGGGAGAATTACCAATTTAACAGAAGGTTTTGTTTTTTATTTTACTGTGGCCAAATTTTCCTGCTGACTCCTAAATTACTTTTATTTGGGAGCCAAGCTTTAGGCACCCAGGTATGCAAATATTAGGCTTATTTCAAGAATAAATCTTTCTTCCAAATCATTTATCTCAGTGCCCAAAAAGGGACAGTTTCACTCATTTAGAGCTAGATTTTTTGTCCCTTACAAATACTGACTAACCCCTTACTTCATGACTGTTCCCACTGAAATCAATAGGACTGCCTGTAAACTAAAGAATTGCTTATTGTGCAGAAACTGGTCCTGGAAATTGGGCAACCCTTTCTCACTTTGGAGAGCACTCACTGACTGATGGAAGCCATTCAGACTACTTGTGTAAGGACTCATCCGTGTAGGGAAAGGCTGAGCAACTTGGCCATCGGTAAATATCTTAAAACTTTGTTTTCCATAAGTGATCCTTTAGATTGACTGTTGTCCCTCCCACTCTTGTAATGTCTCTTTGCGGTCTCTTTCTGCCTTTTTCCTGTACCTGAGTCCCTCTCCCAATTACTTTTATTGTTTTCTAATTTGAAGAGGGCATCGGTATTGGGGTTTTTAACATGGTGTTTTTACTGTTCTATCATGTTTTAATTAGCTAGTAGTATGTCCTGGAACACCTCTACAGCCGGGCAGTTACTTGTTATACCCTATGTATATGAGACATTTCCGTTGTATTTATATTATGTATATTTTAATTTTCTCCCACTTTATCGCATCTGCTCAAAACACATTAGGAGACGGGGCTTGATTTTGCCCGGCCGCCATGCAAAGGCATAGCAGTGAGTATGGACTTCCACCAGCTTGCACAATCCACCTGAGGGCTGAGCACAATTGTAGGTCAGGCATTTGAGGCGGAGCTCCAGCGGTTTCCCCTCCCAGAACAACTGGGCAGAGAGTGGGCAGGGAAAGGGCATTGCTCTGTCCCCTTTACATGCTTGCTAGTGGTCTGTCTGCACAGAAGGCAGCATGCTCTACGCTCTGAAAGGTTGTAGGAAATGACATCATCTCCCAGTAATTCAGAGCCCTAGGAGACACTGAGACTCTCTTCGACACAATGACTTCCAGCGCTTTCCCAGGGTGCTGTACCTATATACTGCCTCTTATTAGGGGCTAATAACACAGTCTAACCCCCTATAATATTTAAAATAGTGTTGTGCTCTCAATAATTTCATTCTATATTGTAATATTAATGTACAATGGGAAATCTTTGCTGCTGTAACTTTTTGGGTGTGAATATAAGCTAGGAGTTAGCAATTTATACTCCCAATCGACACTTCTTTCAAAAGTATTCCATTGTATTCCTCTAAAAGGTATTCTGTCAGCATGAGAGCACATCTCCAAGATTCTTTCCCCTTTGTCTTCTGCATCTTCACTTCTTTTTGAGGATGCCTAATGTAATATAATTGAAACAATTTTATTGTCTACAGCTATTCATTGTAATGTTTCAAAGACAGAAAATACTGGTCAATTTGACAAGTTAATACTACTTTAGTGGTCATTTGAACACCTTTAAACCATTGGGCACTAAAATTGCTCATCATCTCCCTTCACCTGCAAACTGAATACAACTGGCATGTGAGGAAGGTAGAAGTGGGGGTGGGGAGGGAACTTTTCCAGTGAAAATATTTTCTGGAATGGGTAACCGCCCGTTTTGCTAATTGAGAGGACATTGTCCTTTCTTATCAACAGGATTGAACCACTCAGAGTCAATACATAGCACTGCCAACTGGCACCTATAAAGCCCTGAAACTTTAGCTTTTCCTTTATCCACAGAGCTGGATTATGCTTAAATGTAGAACAGGTTACACAGGCATCTGAGTTTCTCCTTTGCATAAATGAAGATACATTACAAAATCTAAACCATGTAGTTGTTAATGAATTCAATGCCTATTGCCCAACAAATGCACTTCAAACTTTAATGTCTTAACTGTATAACCGGACTAGACCTTTGGTGTATACTGGTACCATAAATTCTGGAGGATCCTTAAAAATGACAAACAATACTTTTTTTAAGAAAGTGCATGTAGACCTCATTGTCACTGGATATTAATTAAGCCAATAGTATAATGGTTTTCAAAAAAGGACTAGACATTTGTATGAATAATGAGAACATCTCAGTCAGCTAGATATGATCAAAATAATTTTATAGGGGATATAAACATTCATTCTTCAAGTTCCGTGTAAATATAAGTATTTAATTATTATGCAAATTCAAATTATATAAAGAACCTGATCCTGTTCCCACAGAAGTCCATGGCATTCTGATGTGAATAGAATCCAATCCCATATACATTCTTTACTCTAGATTTTTTTTTAATTACACTTTTCCCTATATGGATTATATATACCATGTGCCCTAAAACATCAATCATGGTTCCCACTGATTTACAGAGGCAACTACAAGGGAAGGTACTGTGGTTAGTTCCTGCCAAGAGGTCACCCTAGGATGTTTCTGATAAATCAATGGGAGCTTTATGAACTGGTTTTATCCTCCCTTCCAGGAACAAATGCTTGCACAGTCACTGTCTGGAAACTTGTTTCTCTGCAATGACCTAAGTAGCAGCACCAAGACTAATTCATCAGTTTGCTGAGACACTCCATTCTGGTCTCCTCTTGCATTTTTTCCCTTTTACACCTTATATTTTGGTTAGTAGCCTTTAAAAAAAAGATTAGCTAATATGAAAACATAAATATTCTAAATGAATACAGGGTCTGTGTATTACTCACCCTGTACTTTAGGGTCAATTTTCAAATCACATAACTTCCATTGATTTTAATGGGATCCACATAACTAAAATCCCACATGACACTTTGGTAAGGTTTATATTTATAGTACCAATCTTTCAAACAGATACTCAATAACATAATAATCCTGTTAACGGGATAATACCCCAGATTTTAAATAGAAAAAACACGTGATTATCAAGCATGTTGAATAAGTCTGCTCTGAACCCATAACAGCAGAAATTCATGCTTATAAAATGCTCCCCCACATAAACACATTTCTAAAAGAAGAAACAACGAATGGATCTGGGAAAACATAACATATATTTATATTACAATAGTCTAGAGTAAGATTACAGTATTCTAATGTAATAGTCCAAAACACTGATGCTTTTAATATTAATATTTCAGTTTTGGGGCTAATGCTGCTTTTTATATGGGTATGTGTTTAAGGGTAATTCATATTCACTATGATTATTAAAGCATAATGGGCCTGATTCTTGGACTGGCATCACCATAGATTTCCTTTTAGCACCTGCAGTGTTGCAGATGCAAATAATTGTGAGTGCAATTTTGCATCTGCAGTTATCGGCAGGTACAGTTCATGTCCCTTCAGTATTTAACTATCAAACCACATTGCAGGTAGTTACACATAGACATAATATTAGTCGTGCCTGCAATTTGCAGGTGCAAACATAAAAATGTAACCCAATGAGAGCATCTCGAACACAGGCATTTGAAGTATGTGGAGGGTTTCAAAGCTCTGGACAAAGGGATTTCTATTAGTTGAACTAAAGTAGTGTATGCAATATTCATTTGAACTGGACTCAGACTGTTGTGACCACTTACTGTATTGTATTGGGGGGGGGGGGGGGGAAGAGGCGTTATTGGGATATTGTAAAAGATTACTTGGAGGTAGGCATGCCAAAAGCTGTTCTCTGGAACAGAAGGTGGCCTAATTATTAAAAGAAATGGCTCCCATCTCTGTGATGGTCTGACTGTTTGTGGATAAAATCCTACAACTGTGAAGGGCCTCGTGCACTGCGAGGGGGGGGAGGAAGTAGAGAGAGAGAGAAAGAGAAAAATCAAAGTGTTCAGCAGCCATACATCAGAGAGACTCTACAAGAAGGGTATCATATTTTTAGAGCCCCCAGAATTCCTGACCAAAGTAGTAGTTAGTACCAGGTCTACATCAAAAGAAAACAACATTCTGTGTCATTGCTGGCCTCCTCTCTGATGTTTTGCCCTCAGCTTCATAATAACCAAAAAGTCATGGTTAAAAAAAGACAGACTGTCCCTTTAAAATTAGATCATCCGTTTTATTAATATGCGGAATGAGTTGTCAATTGACCAAGCAACAAATGTACATCCTCATATCCTCATTTTCACTTCTATCTATGAATATTTTAAAACCCTAATGTGCGCTTGGCCATTTGGGTTTTAAGCAAAGACTTATCACAGTGTAAAACCCCTCATTTTTATCCCTTAGCTGAGGGCTTCTTTTTCCCTTTTCCAGGGTGTCATTAAAAATCTGATGCCAAGAGCTGGGACTTGGCAGGGTTTGCAATATAATTTGCAATCTGCAGTGTTTGCTGGCTAGCCCCCACCTACCCCCCTCTCTTTTTTTTAAACCAGCCTGCCTGCTAGAGTCAATAGGGGGCATCCCTCATCTGTCTAAAAGAAAAATAGCAGCATACTAATTAGAATTCTATTTGCCAGAAGCCTCAGAGTTGCTGTGCTTATAGATTTCAAGCTTCTTTTGTTTGAATTAAATTGCCAACTTTCCCCCCCCCCCTTCCTTCTTTGCACTAGGCATGAGAGCGCGGGTGCCTTATTTGATTGAAAGGTGCAGGGGTGGGTGGGGGGAGAAGCCTTAGCTATGGAAATGCTGAGGAAATGTCAGGGTTTTGTTTAAAAATGCCTGGTATGCTTTTCAGTATGTGACTCCTATCTTTATAGCCGGGTTGTCGAGGGGAGGAAAGAGAGGTTGGCATTAAGTAAAGGCACTCTGCCCCCTTTCCTTGACACTGAAATTCTGGGGGAGAGCTGCCATGCTTTTACCCAGCTCAAAGCCAGATGGTTCAAGCTTGGATAAAACCTTAGGATGAGATCACAAAGCTTGTTCATAACGGAACACACAACATCTCTGTTTTTCCGTTAATACCTCCTTTTGTATGCGTTGTGTGTGGGGGTGCGACCGAGGGATATGTCATAAATCCAAAGAAAAATGTCATATTTAACATTAATTTGTTTTCATAACCCTGTAAAAGAATTCAAAGCTTTCTCTATTAAAATGTCACAATTAACTATCGAGAAGTTTTACGGGTTTTTTTTTTTTTTTTTTTAGTTCATGAATAGCTGAGTGAAATGTATGTTGGAAAGTTTCTCAGCACACTGAAGCCCCAGAATGATTTATGAGTAGGGAAAGAGTGCTGCAGAGTGAGCTTCCATTAGAGCACAACAGCATTTATGTCATCTTTCGAAGGGCAGGTATCTAAATAAAATTCAGGCTGAATTCACCTTTCTAGTTCACAAATTATGCTCTGTCGTTAGGAATCAGGCCTCATATGCTGATCCCAAACCAAGGATGAGTGAATCATTGATTATTTTCACCTCTCTTACTGGCTGGGGAATGTCTAGAAAGAGATCATAATTATTTTCAGTTTTATTCATCATGCAAAATTACTTGATTTTTTTTTTTAATTTCCTTTCCGGTTCAGCTTGTTATTTGAGCTTACTTAGCCGTGATTGGCCACAATCATTCACATGCTATTGTTTCTGTTCCCTAACTGCCTGAGCTTTTATCTCTTATTATTTGGTTTTTGGCATGGAAGTTCCACTAAAGTGAATTTAAAATTGTTTAAAATTGTACAAGCTTAAACTTTGCTTTATTTATTAGCATTTAGTGGTGCAAGTAAAACTCAATTACATAAATTATCATGGGAAGTGAACACTTTCTATTCATGGGCATGAGCATGGTCAGAGGACATTCATTTAAAAATCCAAATAAATATTCTCAGGAACATTTTTGTCTGGTTCTACTCTGAACATGCCTAAAACGTGATTTCTGAAGCCAAATTCTGATCTAGTATACCTTGGATCCGATTTTAGCGCTGTATTAAAAAAAATCAGTATCTCTGGCATAAATATTATTTTAGTGGCACCTAATAAAACAGTTAAACCTGTAACAAAATAAAGTTCTTATTTTCTCCTGAAGTTGTCATGCTCATACCTAAAACACTGAGTTCCCCTTTAATACACACACACACACCCCTGAAACACTGGATTCCCCTGTCATATTCATACATCCCATATTTTATATATATATATGTATGTGTGTGTATAAATATAAACATGTATATAATAATATAATGTGTGTGTGTGTGTGGATGGAAGGAGAGAGAGAGAGAGAGAGAGACTCTCTATCTCAGTAATTGTTAATGTTATTTTTTGCAGTGTTTAAACAATTTCATGAATGAAACTGCTAAAATATCAGCTAACCAGTGCATTTTTATGTGCATTAAAGATAAAATCTTCAAGGGAAGAGGGAAAATACGGACATTAGTAACTCTTACATATACTTCTTGGTGCTATTATATTTTAATTAGCACAATTTGAAGACTGTAACCTTTCCCAGGCCTACATTATGCATGAATATTTTATTTGCATTAGTATAAAGTAAAAATAATTTGATCATCATTTGTACTATTTACGATTACATGTTTTTAGACACGCGCAGTGTCCCTATTTATAGCCTACTTTAAAGTTCTTAAATAGCATAGAGTGCTGACAAGCAAAGTATTGATGTTTACAGTATCATGCAAACCCTGAAGCCAGCCATGCTCACATCTCTTTGAATTACTTTTCCAATTCCAAGCCTCTAAGAATCCAGTCCTCCTTTATCTTTTCTCGTTATAAAAAGTGGCAGGAGGCAGAGTGGCAGAATGACCCACAAGATGGCACCTGTCACCAGTGGGATTTCTCCTGCATTCTGCAGGCCAAATTTTGTTTGAACTCACTGTGGCCTCTGTCATATCCTCATTTTCCCTTCCACTCTTGGCTCTCCTTCTTAATCCCTTTCGTGCAGGCTGAGGCTCTGTTTACCCAGCGTCCAAAACCTTTTTCTGCAAGAAGCCAAAGTAAAACTTTAATTTGAAAGCTGGGCTGAGAATTAAGCAGCAAAACACTGTACTGTAAGCGGTTAGCTAAAGCAGCTGCATCCTTTCTCTGGGTTTACTTAAAGACATCTCCCTCCCCCCCCCCCCTTATAGTATCAGGAGGCTCAGTCTTATAGATGTGCATCTGAAATACATGATTACTTTAGGTCTCAAAGGTGAGGGAGTTGATTAGCACTCTAATGAAGCCCTTTGTTATTCCTTAAAGGCAAGGTACATCACAAGTAGATGAAATGTACAGTAAGTAAGCTCCCGTAGGCTTGCCCTGCTGTATTTTAACCCTGATGGGGTAGCATGCTGTACAATAATGAGGTTCCTATTCATATTGAATAATGGTTTTAGTCTGCAATAGAGTTGTGGGGGGTGGGGTTAAACCCTTCTAATACCAAGCAGGAGGGAAAGGGAGTAAGGAGATAACATCTCAGGAAACAAACTGGCTAAGTCATCTTTTACAAATTGTGTTATATTTTGTCCAGAATGGTGTGGGAAAAATTTCACTGGTCAGTTAGGAACAAATATGTAAAGAAAGCACTGATGAGTATCCCTTTTCTGCCTTGAATACATGATGAGGCAAATCCAGAGGCCCTTACAAGCAGCTCAGCATCCACACAAGAAAACCCCACAAGCTCATAGAGATTCTCTCTCTTAGTTCTGCTGGGTGCAAAGGAGGATTGCTCCTTTGAAGAAAAGGGCATAGGACTCATCCCCAGGCATAGCAGATCATCTGGAACCAGCTTGGATCCCAGGGGACCTCCACCCAGAAGCCCACACTGGTTCCCATCTTCAACACCCCTTCCTCCTCTATCTCCATATCCCAGGAGCAGCATTGACAGAGATTTCTCCTGGTCATGTCATGATTGGGACCAGCTTGGGGTTATATGATGTTCTCCCATGAATTTCCATGTGACTGGAGAATGACCAATATGCATCCTCCTCAGCCCTCTCCCTACCCATTCCTCCTCTTCCCCCACAGCAGCTTGCAAGATCTGTAGCATACATCAAGGGCATGAGGTGACTCGATGGTGTCCACTGGAGGTCAGGGGAGAGAGAATGGTTCTGTGGAGGATAACTAAACTCCTTCCCCCATCCCTGGAAGGAGGAGATCCACATGTAGTCCTCAGTTCTCACCCAGAGAAACTTCCTCTGAAGTCAATGGAAAGTAGCCTCAATAGAAGCTCAGTAAGGACCTGTTCGGCCTGAAGGTATGAGAGAGTAACAACTGGCTTAGAACATAACTTATGTATGCTAATTCAACCAAAATTTGTGAAAATAGTATAGTCATATTTAGACACAGGTTATCAAGGGAATTAAATACACTATTATTAATTAATTATTATTATTATTATTATTATTATTAAAGCCTTTAAAATGTTAAGATGATCACATCTGACAATGGCCAATGTCAGGTGCCCCAAAGGGAATGAACAGAACAGGGAATCATCAAGTGATCTATCCCTTGTCGCCCATTCACAGCTTCTGGCAAACAGAGGCTAGGGACACCATCCCTGTCCAACCTGGCTAACATGAAATTGTGTTAATTTCGCTGAAAAGTCATTTTGGAGGAAAAACAGGGGAAAGAGTTACAATGTTGAACCGTCCCATTTCAACATTTTCGGAACCAAAAGTTTTGATTTTTCATTTTTCAAAGACATTTTGGTTTACTTTTTTAAAATGTTTGTATTATATTATGTATCAAATAAGAAAATATCAAAATTGAAACAAAAGAATTCCTACTGATCTGAAACAAAAACAAACAAACCAATTAGAATTTTCCTTTGTGGAGAATTTTAATATTTCCTGTTTCATATCAATTGGAAAAGAAGCCAAATTTCACAATCTCAAAAGTCTTCACAAAATGGAATTTCTGTTCTTCACTCTGGTCTAGAAGACATCTTCTCCTATAGGCTTCAGTGTGGATGAGGAGCCACTCAGCAGCAGTTACTGCAGCACCCACTCTGCTTGAGCCTATGATTCCCAGGAAGCAATAGCCAGTGGATCAGATAGTGATGCATCGCCAAATCTTGTCCTATACCTTCCCAGCCTGCCATAACGTGCTACAGCCCCCCAATACGGTTTAAATGGTTCTCCAATAGAGGGGGCATGCCCTTATTTGCTCCCCAAATCCTTTCCCTGACCTCCTACATGGTACAATTGCTGTTTTTCTGCTTCATGTTGGCCTTTCTCCCACTCAGATGAGTGGGACAGTATTTCCCTTCCTGACAAATCCTTGACTTAATTTCCAAAACATGGGCATAGCCCTGGATAATAAATCCAGTTTTTAGTTTGCAGTAGAATTCTGGGAGGGGAAAAAACCCTAACAACAAAGCAGCTGGGAAGAGAACTATCGATAACATCCTAAAAGGCAGAATTACTTATTATTATTATTATTGTGAAAGCCTTTAAAATGTTAAGATCATACTTTGATTATTAATTCCCTTTAATAACACTCTCTACAATTAAATCAAACAGCAGAGGGCTTTGTTCCATTCCACATAAGTTTATTTTACGGCTAAAATGCTGGATGATTAACAATTCTAATGCACAGCCATCAGGCCACAAAGGCCCTTTTTGCAGAAAGGCCCCCAAAATTGCGATTTTGCCTTCTAGATATTTTGGCAGAGTGAAACTCAGAACAATTTCAGAGTTGTTGGGCCAACGAACTTGCCACAGGAGTCAAAGGGCCAAATTCTATTCGCAGTGATACCAGTGTCAATGCAGAGCAATACCCATGCCTTCACTGGAGTTGCCCTGTAATGATACCAGTAAAAGCGGGAGCAAAATTCAGCCATAAGGGTTTATGTCAGCACCAAATCTGGCACATGGCAATAAAGGTGCCTGTTTTTACAGAACACAGCCTTCCCAGTCTCCTCCAAACATGGATGCCCACCTCCTTCTCAACACTCCATAGACATCTCACTGTTTCCCATTGTGTGATCACCAGCAGGTTGCAGGCTGGTGCTTCCCTTCCCGCCTTTCGGCACTGCAGGGGGTGGATCTGCAAGAGGGCTATCAATACAGCGTGTTTGACTGAGTTGCCTGCGCTTTTCAGAAATGACTCCAAAAATGGTTTGGGTTTTGAAGCATTGTAATTAAACTCATCTACAGCTGGTGTAATGAAACAAATAACAGAAATTCTTTGCATGTCAAGGACAGCTATCATTTGTGCTTTTTTAGCACTGTTGTTTCGCAGCATTTCCTGTGTGAGCTCCATTACTTCTGCTTCTTTTAACTACCATCCTGCTCACTTGGGAGTCATATTTAAGGTCAGCCAGTATACATTAATCCTGCCTGGAGTAAAAATTTACTCCTCACACTGGAAATGACAGGCCTGTACAACAACACATGAAGAAAAAAAAAAAGTCATTCATTATTTATAAAAAAGCAAAAGTAATGGGCTGTCTTTTCTTACATTACACACGTCTTGTATGGAAACTCTAAACTGTATATTATTATAAAAGCTCTGTTCCCTGTAATATCTCTTTGATTTTGTAATTATTTTAGGCTTTCCACTCAGGAGCAATAAAAAGAGCTTATATTTTCTCAGCACTCAGATGAAATAACTTTGAAATCATGCTTCCTAGTTTGCTTTATGCTTTCTAGTTCTCTATAGTATAATTTATCTCAAGATGTCATCCCCCTACCCCATATGACAGTCTCTTTGATGGGACCAGGGGAAAATAATAAAAAAAAAAGGATATTTTGGGTTTAATTTAGGTTAGCCACTCCTTCTCCCCACCAAAAAAGATTACAAAATCAAACAACACAGCGAGAAATAATCCTCCACAAATAAATTTATCAAGAGAGAATTTTCTGCAGACTTACTAAATGGTCATAGGGGATACGAGGTAGGGATCAAATATACCGTTGAGTAAGGAAACAGAGAGCACAAACTTTGTCCTCAGCTCGGGGACAATGATGCTCAAAGATTAACCCACCCTCTCAATTAACACCTCACATGAAAATCCCAGCAAGGTCATGGGATCTGTGCTGCGACTCGGTCAATCAGCATTGCCTGCCTCCATACAAACCAAGATCGAATGCAGAATTAACACTGGTCCCCCAAGCCTTCACTCGCAGACTCACGTCAGATTAAGCCCTTGCATGGAGGAGATATGAAAAGCATTTCTAATTAGGGTCTGAGGTTACTGGTTAAAATGCAGTCGAGCAGTCTACCAACCATTCTTCTCCTTTTTTTTTTAATATAATTTTAATTAAACTCAGATACTATTTAATTCATACCTGCATATATTTAGTACTACTTGAATGCAAACCTGATAAAGAATACTCCTGATCCCCACTTTGCTGCCACAAGGACTTATTAAAGGGAGGGTGACTGTCTTCAAGATCTTTCATGGGTCCTTTTGCAATAATTACTTTTACTATCAAATGAAAAGCATAATATTTTTCTGTAAATATTTTTCCCCCTTGTAAAACCTCGACACCCCTGCTCTCATGACAAAAGTATAATTATAACTTGATTGGAGAGGTTGGGTACTGGCAGTCTAACCCATTAGGAATTTATTCCACATGTGTTCTGCTCCTCTTTTTCTCCCAGCTCACAGCATTTGTGAAATGCACATTGGGGGATTTTTTGTGCACCCCTTTATTCAGCATGGAAGTGGTGCTAAACCTCCTGCATTCTGAAAACGAGATATGTTGGCATTCACCAGGTCCTGTTAAATTATTAGCAATTCTGTGGCACTGTTCAACATTTCTGCCATTGTGCGATTAGCAATCTAGATCCCCTGTACCAATTTTTAATATCTGAAATGACCCTTGAAGCCTTCAAAGCACACCTTCCGCATACTAAAGCCCAGCTATTCCAAATTATGGCTTTGAATAATTCAGGAATCGTCACAGCAGCTCTGTACTTATTAAAGCATTGGGAAAACTTTGGAACTCTAATATCTACAGGGCTCTCTTTTGTTATGCTGATGGTAAAGATGGTTTTATATGCAATATTGCTATTCAACACACCTCCACAATGCAGTTTATGAGGAGTCAAGGAATGACCCAAATAAGCGCCAGTAGTAAGCAATAGCACCTGGGGGGAGGGGGTCCTTAAGATTTTCATACAGTAAGCTGAAGTTTCCATAGGAGTTGGGGGAGATGATGATGCGATGATCTTTTAATCTAACTTTAAACAATAAATCATATCACCCAAAAATAAGGTTCAGCGAGCACAACAGTGATCTGCTACTTCCCAACAACTTCTTATTTTACAGCAAAGCAAACAAAATAAGCTAAGTACAGAACTTGAGGGGTTTTTTTTCTTGATTGTCAGAAGGACAGAAAATTCATTTGACTGTTTCAACAACATACCCATGCTGATTCCAGGTAAGCAAGTATCATAGGCCTCACTGACAAGGCAGATCTTAAGAAAAGCTTTCACGGAGGTGAATTTTTCATAGAGGTTTTATTAGGTCCACAGACTATCCTCAGCAAAGTCCAGACCTCAAGTCATACCAGTTCTAACATCCAAAAAGTCTTTATCTTTAACATAATCAAAAAGTGTATGTCAGTTCCACAAAGAAATCTCAAATCAACAAACAAACTTCAAACAAATAGAGAACTTGCTTTCGAAACTCAGATTTTAAAATCCCCGAGGAAGGATGTCATACCCGAGTAGCTTTGGTTAGATTTTAAAATATGGGAATTATCATATTAGAATAAATCACTGGGCCTCTCTCATCTGGCAGTGACCTATGCCGGATGTGTTATTAGAAAGATGAAAACACCCAAGATAAACCTAGTTAACTGTATGGTGTTGTAGTAGCTAAAGAGATTGTCAATATCTTTGGCAAAGTTCATACAACCAGTTCTGTTTCCAATCTGCTGAGAGAGTACCAGAGCACTCACATCCATGCTGACTATCCTCAGTCATGTGGTTTAGTAGTGCTAGCTATGAAAAAGGAGGCTCAGAATGTCTGTGCATTATTTAGGATCCAAAACATCTGGTATCAAAACATCATACATGGCAGTGACCCAGTCACCCACAAAGTTCTCCCTATTTTAGTCACTTTATGGGAGACATCTGAAGGGCCCATAGGATGTGATTACAGAGATGAAGGGAGATACCTCCACAGTGTCCCAACATTTTTGAAATATCTAAAGTCCATGTGGGAGAAAACTAGTCCAACTCACTGAACTGGCTCAGTAAAACCAGCAAAGGGGGTTAGAACAAAAAGAAATACTAGTGTGACCACATTCATGCTATCTGGTTTAGAGCAGGTGATAAGGTTTTATTTACAACCATGCTCGTGATATCTGGTTTGAAGCAGGTGATAAGGTTTTATTATTGCTGCCTACTTCGAAAAGCAAATTACTTTCCAGGTGGCAAAGCAGTACATCAGACATGACCTGGTTTGACTGTGAAATCTGTCTGCCCAGGAAAAGGAGGAATAAAAATTCCACCGTGCTAATAAAAGGTATAATGGGTAGGCAGTGAAAACTCTCTGTTTGAATGCCACCTTAATGTGAATATCAACACTTGGTACTTTCACTTGAGGGTTTTACGGTACTTTGAAGTGCAGTAAGAAATAGAACCATAGTCTCCTGGCTTCCATTCACTTTTCTAGACTCCCATCCACTCACCAATACACCACACTAACGTCCTCTCTCAAGCAGGAGTTTATACTGAGGAGGTTGTTGCTATAGAAGTAGAAGAAGCTAGAACAAGCCAAAAGAATTTGAACTAGTTTATGAGTTTCTTCCAATCCCAGTTTATGATGCATGCAAATTGACATACCTTGTAACTTTTTAAGCTAATGCAACTGCAAACGTTATTTCCAGTCTCTTCGTGCATTCTTAGTAGGAGACTCTTCTGCCCCATATAAGAACTTTCCCATATCTGTTCATCTCAATGTCACATTTCCTCTGAAAACATAAAATTCTTCACCCTTGCCAAATACATCTTAAATTTCTCTCTCTTTTGGTCCTTGACTTTGTTCCTGCATTATTTCAATTTCATGGGGCATTTGGGAGTAAATGTATATGAAAGGCTGTCAATGAATTAAGGGAGTATTGAAGAAATGTTTAATGCATCTTTGAAGCGGGGCAAACTATTTGCCTCAACAAACTGCTTCAGGCAGAAGTGGGGGGAAAATGTTGAACATTTGCAAAAGTGTAATGCCAGAAAATTGATTTTTATAGGACTAGTCGTCTAGGGCTGAACACTCTCGTAAGGAGCTTAGTACCCTTGACTCCCACTGACTTCCCACTCCTGCAAGGTACGGAGCAATCCTGTGATATGTTGGGTGCCTTCATCTCACCATGAAGTCAGTGGGAGTTGAGGGAATCATGCAGGATGGAGCCTAGTGAAGATATACATGCAGTTTTCTCTGTTTTTCTTTAGAAACTCTACCTACCACCAGAGCCATCAAGATTTTTGTCCCTTAATATATAGCCTGTTCTGAAGTTATAGGTAGCCAGCGCTTCCTTTAATGAGCTTATCACAAATCATTTCGGACCAAATTTTCAAACAATGGCAACTTATTTACATCTGCAGAACATCAGTGTGCAAACAGGTAATTAAGAGTCCCCTGACAAAGGTTTTTCTTTATTAAAAGTGCCATTATTTTGAATAACCTGTACATTGTCATTGTTAATCATCATATTATTATGCTTGCCCCTTGTTTATATTCACCTGTTTGACACCCACGGGGCTATACTTGCCCTTTGATATGCATAAAGGTCTCCCTTGTAGGTCAGTGGTAACCACATGAATTCACTAAAGGTTGGATCCCCTGCTCCAGCTAACTAGTCTTGTTTTCGTTTCAACTCTTTGGGTGAAATTCACCATTATGCAGCATGTTAAATCCAATTTTGAAGATTTAAGTGGCGCATAAACCTTGTGCTGGCTCTCAGCACAGTAACGAACAAGACTAAACCATTGAAACCAAATTCTGAGCCCTATTTTTTCCCTCCTGATATTTGATTCACTATTCTTTCTTGTATATACTGGTTTCTTTCAGAAGACCGGATCTTCTTTTCAATGCCTTAACAAACACAAAATATGCACAAGGTAACATACTGAAAGTATAATAATGAGACCAATGATGATATAATAATGATAGTCAAAACTCTATCAAACATGCAATTAATATTTTAATTATAGTTCTCTGGTATATCTTCATCCCACTGTGAAAAATAACTGGGTCTAGCAATTTTCAAGGAAGATGACAAGATTACTATTACTAATGTTCCAAGGTACAAGTATTTATTTTTTAATGTTATTAATGTTACTAATTATGATGAATATGATTATTTAGAGTCATTATGTGGTAGAAGAGTTTGATGATCCATTCAGGGGCCTAGAATTTAACGTTCAGCCTATACCAATAATTTACTGTGGAAAATTAATAGCACTGGTCGAACTGTATTGTTATAAACATACACTGCAATTAAAATTATTTTTTTTAAAGTGCTAACAAACAAAAAAATTCAAATGTACAGATTGCTCTGTTAACCAACCGAGCTTGTGTTTGCAAGATGATAAGAAAAGCAACCTTAAAAGAAAACATTAGACACTGCAAAAAAGGATAATGACTTTTTCAAAAGGGAGAGAAAGCTTTCCATAGCTTGCTCCAATAAGCAACCTTCCTCAGATGAGCCATTCTATTACAGATCAGGAATCTTACGCTAGATGCTGTACATATACCCAGTATGAGACAGTGCTTACGAGCTTACACACTAAATCAGGGGTCGGCAACGTTCGGCACGCGGCTCGCCAGGGTGCTTACCCTGGCGGGCCGGGCCAGTTTTATTTACCTGCTGACGCGGCAGGTTCGGCCGATCGCGGCCCCCACTGGCCGCGGTTCGCCATCTCGGGCCAATGGGGGCAGCGAGAAGCCGCGGCCAGCACATCACTCGCCCGCGCCGCTTCTCACCGCCCCCATTGGCCCGGGACAGCGAACCGCAGCCAGTGGGGGCCGCGATTGGCCGAACCTGCCGCGTCAGCAGGTAAATAAAACTGGCCCGGCCCGCCAGGGTGCTTACCCGGGCGAGCCGCGTGCCGAACGTTGCCGACCCCTGCACTAAATAGACACGACAAAGGAAGTATTATGCAATGCCTATTTTCAGGGCCGGCTCCAGGCACCAGCTTAACAAGCAGGTGCTTGGGGCGGCCAAGGGAGAGGGGTGGCACCTGCGGCAATTCGGGGACGGCAGGTCCCTCAATCCCTCTAGGAGCGAAGGACCTGCCACTGAACTGCCGCCGCCGATCGCGGCTTTTTTTTTTTTTTTGCTTTGGGCGGCAGAAATGCTGGAGCCGGCCCTGCCTATTTTGCAGATGGGGAGCTGAGATTCAGAAAAATTAAGTGGCCTGTTCAAGGTCACACAACCTCCTTGCTAGAGGCAGAAATTGAACTCAGAACTTGAAATTGAACTCAGAACTTCTGAGGCCTAGGCCAGGGCCTTAACCACTAGATGACTTTTCTATCAGTCTCACCGGTCTCAACAGGGCTACTTGCATGAGCAAGGTAAGGTTCTGAAGACCTGGGCCAAATCATGCCCAACCACACTGACTTCAAGGGGAGTTAAGTGCAATCAGCACTTTCAACTAGGTGCTCAGCACCTTGCAGGATTGGTCCTAGAGATTCTATGGATATCTTAAACTTAAACTGCCCATTTACTATGCACAGCTGTCTCCACTGCAACTATGTCCCTGATGGCACACACTGAGAAAGGGCAGAACCATTATTAACTAGTTAAACCTGATAAATACAGACTCTCAAAAAAGGAAGGAAAAAAGTGAGCATTTTAGCTTTGTAATATATTTACATCAGTGACTGGCACTCCATTAGGATTGGTATCAAAGGGGGTGGGATGCTGGTGTCTTTGCATTTGGGCCTTTCACATCTTCTGATTGATGGAACTGAAAGGTTTCTGCTTGTAAAGCAGTCACCCCGCACAGCTGTCTCTTGCTCCAGTCCTCCTTTCCACTGCAGTTTATGCAGCTCTGATTTCATTTATCAGCCCCCTTGAATAGCAACATTCTTACAGTGGGAGTAAAGCCCTGTATTAAAGAGGATGCTTTGCAATTTGCATGCACACACTGTATTGCCAAGTGTTGAATGGGCACTTGCTTGCCAAGGGACATGCAGCAATGTGTATTCCCTATCTTCCCCACTTTGCTGGTTTCTTAAATTATGTGTGTTTTACTTCTCTTTCATGTTCAAAGCAGAGCAAATTTATTTGATATATTTTGAATGCTAAAGCATGCCAATGACATCAATCAAACTACAGAACACTGAGAAAGCTGCAATAGAGTAATCAGAATTGGCCATAAGCCATAAATATCTACTGTCTCGTGATTCTTTTGGCTGCTATGCAAACTTTGATCATTAGCACTGATCAATGATCATGAGGGATAAAATGGTATTATGATATAATGGCATGTATGCTACAGCTGATACTAAGGCTATATACGACCTGTTCTTGACTAGATCAGCCTTCTCTACACTCTTGGAGCATTCATTTATATGGCAGACTTTTGTTTTAACCTCAGTGAGTAAGTTAACAGAATACTACAGTCAAATCAGAATAGGCACAGCCGTTATGGTTATTTCTGTATGTTTGGCATTTGTATTCTATGTAACATACCCCTTATAACAAAGGTGACTAGCTCATAGAACATTCCTAATTATTCCTGCTAGGTCGTAAAATGCACAGAAACTAGATTAACGCCTTTTCATTATTTTCTCCCTTGTAAATGAATTGGGCATTTCCTCTCTTAAAGGCACAATAAATCAAGCACTCCAGAGGCATGTCTCCCACTGAGGACCTACGCACAGACTATTTGTAGGACCAGGCCCCAATTTTCATCCAATGCTTATTTGCACTTTATACATCCTCCAGTTGGCCTCCTGGTGAATGTATCATTTTATTCTTCTCACAGGCTGGTACAAAATCATACTTGCTGCCTCACTCGAACCCTATCCTCCTGAATGAAAATAAACAAATAGGCCATGATTATGTGTTTCTCTTACTGCCAGTGCAGCTCTCTATTGCATATTCTGCATTCTGTGCTCGTATGACACTACCATTGATGTCAGGTTTGTTCCTGAGGTCCAAATGTAAATTATTTCTTCTTGTTGGTTCTGTGGGATGTAGCCCATTGCCAGTGTATTACTGGGCTTAAAAAAAAAGCATAACTGGGGTAAACAAGAATTAGATAAGTTTGGAGGATAGGTCCATCAATGGCTATTAGCCAAGATGATCAGGGACGCAACCTCATGCTCTGGGTGTCCCTAAGCCTCTGACTGCCAGATGATGGGACTGGATAACAGGGAATGGCTCACTCGATAATTGTTCTGTTCTGTTCGCTCTCTCTGAAGCACTGGCCACTGTCGGAAGACAAGATACTGGGCTAGATGGACCATTGGTCTGACCCAGTATGGCCATTCTTATATTCTACTGTGGTCTACTGTGAATGAACCAGCATGTGTAATTAAGTAACAAGAAAAAAGAAAACATCTTTAGCAAGGTTTATTTTAAAATATGAGGCTCAAATCCTAACATCCTCAATTTTTACTCAGGCTAACTCCCAGCGACTTCAGAGTTTTGACTGATTGTGGCTTTTCCCTATATGCTGGAGCCGAGAAAAATTAAACAAATACAGTACTATTGCATGCTCTTTAAAAGCATGTGTGATCAATGATAGACCTTCATTCTAATTTCAATGGTGCATATTTTCTCCAGAAGTGGTGTATTTTACACAGTTGCACACACCACTTGACTGCTCGACACAGGAGTGTGGACTAAACCCCTAATGAGCCCAAGAAGAATCTGACTTCATCCTTTGCTGCTAGAGTTGCTCACAGATAGGCAGTTACTTTATGTGGACGTGATGACAATAAGTTAAATATGAGCTGGATGCACGGCCAGTATATCTTACCGTAGCCTACTTTTCTAGGAATGCCCTGGAGAAGTCATGTATGGCCTAGACAGGGCCGGCGCTTCCATTTAGGCGACCTAGGCGGTCGCCTAGGACACCAGGATTTGGAGGGGCAGCAATTCGGCGGCGGGGGGTCCTTCCACGCTCTGGGTCTTCGGCGGCAATTCTGCGGCGGGTCCTTCACTCGCTCCGGGACCCGCCGCGGAAGTGCACCGACGACCGGGAGCGCGGAAGGACCCCCGCCTAGGGTGCCAAAAACCCTGGCGCCGCTCCTGGGCCTAGAAAGGAAAAGGATTTAAATGTTCTAAAATTCCCTCATCTGTTACTTCTCACAGAGCTATTCAAATACCTTCCTCCCAACTGTAAGAGTTGTGCTCATCCAGTCAGGGCCAAGAAACAATCTCTGAGGGCTTATGTGCCCAATCACAATTAATGCAGCTCAGAACTGATCATAAGTAAACGCTTCATGGTTAATGTGTACAGTTATGATAAAAAGAAATGCTGGATACATACACCCACTCACACACACACACACACACACACACCCCCCTCACATCTTAATAATGACTAAATTACAGGACAACACCTGACCAGAAAGAGAGGCTATATTTGTCAAGGACGTTATTCACTGTGAATTTTTCACTTTGCTCTATTAATATTCCTTTGAACTTCTATAAAACTTTATGTCCAAAGTTCTTAAACATTCATTTATTAGTGAAGTAAGAGTCACATTTTACAGATAGGAAACCAAGACAGAAAGACAGGAAGGCCGCAGCACAGCAAAGAACAGAGCCGGTATCTCCAGAGTCATAGTCCAGCAACTTAGCCATAAAACTTTATTCTACCATGGGGAAAGCATCCACTGGAAAGGAGTTTTAATTTCCAGATATTCTTGGCTTGTTTGTTTTTTCCTGTGTCCCCCTCACTGCCTGAAAGTCACTAAAAATCTTGAATTAAGGGAGAAAATTATTTAATTTCTTCCTGTGACAGATTTAAACCAGCTGATTCATGCATCGGCATTTCGCTCTAGGTTAGAATAAATTGTCCTCCAAAGTAACACTGTTAAATTGAGTGGAATTAGCACCCTCCAAGTTCCAAGGTACATAATACATATTATAAACTTGTCTAACTTGGCACTGATTTGACAGCCTCAGTCTGAGAGGGCAGAGAATGAAAATGAGTTTTAGGTGTCAGCTATGTACAGGCACAGTATCCATTTATGTACAATCCTTCAGCTGATTGCCCTGTCTGCCTAAATACTTGGACTCAACTTCAGTGCTGTCGTTTGGTCATAGAGCCCCCAACAATCCAGGATTCCCCAAGCTGAAGTCTCACATAGCCCATTTTTCTTTATGCAGGATCCAAAAGTTTCCTGCTATTTCTTCAACAGATCCTAGAGGCAAGTAGCCAAATTCTGCCACACCTGCGTAAATCTACAGGCACTGAAGAGACCTATAGCTCAAGGAGAATATTTATTAACTAATTATGGAGAAAGTGCCGGGTCATAACTTTTCTGGAAAGCATGAGACCAACCATTTAGGAAGGTTGGGACTCAATTTTGAGTATTCAGTAAATAAGTTTTCATTTCAAGTGAGATTCATTAGAGTAGTCAATATTTTCAGCTAAACCAAAAGTTTGCATTTTTAAAAGTTTTTAAATTTTATCTTAGTAGGGCAAATCCCACTGTCTGTCATCTCCCCCCCCCCATTTTTTTCCACTGTAAAATGGGGAGACAGGAAACAAAAGTGAGAGAAAATGGGTTCCTCACACCCCCCACCATAAGAAAATGTAGCTGCCCATTGACCAAAAAAAAATTAAAATTTTCATGTAAGCTTTTGAATGAAACAAAAACATTTTAGTTTCTTCTGAAATATTTCACAAAATACATCTTTTTTTTTTCAAATCAGCCCAAAAAATCACCCCATGCAAAGGGCCAGCATGTGGTCTACGTACCATGCAAAGACTAAAGCAGCAACTGTAGATTTCCCCCACCACCACCACCACCAAAGAGGACATTCTGGGATGAGGAAGGGATAGTGCCAGATAGCAGCACCCAAAGACATATTGCAACAGCCCTATCTCCTGGTGCAAATTTCCAGTTTGGCCCCTGAAAGGATCAGGTGAGCAGACAGGTAGCACCTTACATGTGCACTGAGAACTGCATTGGCATGACCCCTAAAGATCTCAGTGCAGTTACTCTGGATTTACACTAGTGTCACTGAGTTCAGATTCTGGCTCCAGTGGGTTTCAGACTCTCCTTGTTCACTTTTGTTGTATTAACACGACTTAGAGCCTTTAATATGGAAAAAGTTCCATCCTTTGTATTTAATTTGAAGGGAAGAGGAGGGGAATCTCTATTAAGTCCTCTATTAGATTTTCTTAACTCATCTCACTGAAAACACAATAACTCCTGAAGAAGAAGAAGAAGAAGAAGAAAATAGTCTGAGATATAGTGTGACTTTTTGCTTTACTGTCACTCTGAATTTCACTCTGCATGGCTGGTAGAATAAACTACGCAAATCATCAGAAAAAGAAAAGACACTGATAGAGACTGATCCAAGTCCCACTGAAGTCAATGGGTATCTTTGCCCGGTCTTCAATGGGCACTGGATCGGGCCCAGACGGGGATGATTTGGCACCAGAACAGCTTTCCCTTTTTTCCTCCTAACTGTCATTATCTCAGTCTCACTGGCATAGTCCAGTTTTGGGCTTGCATCACATCCAACCACCCATCTCCCTATCAAGGACATGATAATGATGATGCTGTTACGGTGCACTGATTATTATCTGATGCTTTATGTAGTCCATTGGCTCTCATGTTGGGAAATTTCCCACTGGCTTGGTGGCATGATTTTTTTTTTAAAGCTTTCTCTTCATTGTGAGCCTAATGGCTATATTCAGGCTTGCAATAAAAAGCAGCCCTACTGTTTGAATGACAGCAAGTTCAAGTGCTTTTGTGGGCTCATTCTCTACAGTTTGTGACATTGGTAAAGTGTTTGCTGCAATTCTGCAAAATAAGCTCCAATTTCCCAACCGAATTTCATGTGAGCAAATCTGCAGGTGCACACTGCTGTGGGGTGAATAGAGCCTTTTGCAATACACACACCCAATCTGTTCCCAGAAACAAACATACAGAATGGTTTGTATGTAATATCTATATCTAGAGAGACTGAGAGATAAATATAAGCAGAGAAAAATCTTTCAAAAATATTCAAGTAGATTTCATGCTAGTAGAAGGTGCCAGGTAGTCAGCCCTAGAGACTGAATACCATTAAATCGCCACTTAACAGGTACACTATGTGCAACTGGAGTTTTAACTTCCTCACGAGACTTTGCCATTGCGTCTCAGCCTGAAGAGAGAGAGGAATTAGCAGCAAGACTAAGAAGGTAGTTCAGTCTGCATTCCCATTACATGTTTCCCCTCTACACAGATGGCCACAAGAGCAGACATTAATGTCAGTTGTGATAGTGATGCCGCAACATCACCTGCAAACTGAACAATGAAAATCTGTTTTTTAAAAGAAGCTATCTATCAAATATGAAATATACTCTATGGATCTGACCCTGCAACCCTTACTCATGAGAATAGTTCAAAATGGAACTCTTTGAATGAGTAAGGTTTGGAGGATCAGGACTTACAGTCCTTAGAGATAGTCATTTATTTATTTATTTTGTAAGTTTGAAACTGACAAAAACATTTCAAATTTTTGAAAGTAAAAAAAAAAAAAAGAATTCTATTTTTAACAACATGTTCACAAATTCCTTCTCCTTCCCCCATTTTTCAACTGGCTATTGAACCGGTAGAAATGTTTCCAAGTTGAACAACATTTTGAAATCTCAAAAAATTGAAAAAAAATATATTAATTATTTTCCTCTCTTTTTTGACCATCCCTTTCAGACAGCATAATATGGAGCATTCGACTGTAAGTCCTCTTGAAAATGGGTATTTTTGATCGGATTTACTTTACTTCTCTGTTGTTTCACTCTGTGCCAGCAGTGGTAAAACTGTATTTTCAAACCTTCTGGCTTACACATGTCACTCTTCCCTGGTACCTGAATGCCATGCCTTGGGGGGGTTGGTGGATTTGCATGGCATGTGCGCTAAGCTAAAATTTTTCTGCATCACCCATTGCTAATATCTGACTTGAAAAATCTCACCCCATTTGCTTTTCTGTCTTCTTGAATTTAAATCCTAAAACAGCTCAGAAATGCTGCTCTCTTTCGATCTCGCTGTCTACTTAACTAATAATATGACTCATCATCATGGTATCTCAGGCCAAGATTTCAACAGAAGTTAGGAGCCTGTATACCTTTGGCGATCTGGGCCTGACTGCCTATCTATCCAGTATCCACAGGAACACTCCTATCTAGTCCTATGAATGTCTTTAAAAGACCTTCCTCCTGTTCTAGTTATTGGTGTGCACCTGAACTGGTTGCTTGGCCTTCAGGGTACTTGTTTGTGATCAGGCTCATATTGTTCATTTGTCTCTGGAAAGTCTCAAAGGCTGACATCGTATCATTATAGTTCAAACAAACTATATCGACCATGGCAGCAAAGCTGTTGTTTAAAAACCTCTAGTATTTCCACCCTTGAAGAAAAATTCTTGACACTAGAGTGTTGAAAATAAACACTAGTCAGCTCTTTTCCATTTATTTCATTTTTGACAGTTAGTGGCAAAGTTAAATAGCACTAATGCTTTGCACTTTTTCCAGATACATCAAAGAAAGAAAAAAAATAGTATTGCCAAGCAAAGTTTTCAAAGAGCATATGTATATATTAGAAACCCTGCTAGAATATTATATATATATATATCTTTTCTAGCAGGCTTTCTAATGGAAATTATTGTCATTTAGTCCAAAGCTTATCTTGATTAACCCAAAGAGAGCTCCATTTGGTGCCAGGCAGTGAAGTACAAGAATGACCTTGGGACTGCTGAACACACTTTGCCTTAGCACTTCACAAAGTGATGCGCTTTGTTAGTGTTCTTGCACCTTGCAGTATAAGCGGATGTTGCTGTTCTATTACAAAGTCTAGACCAGAAAATACCTCCTCAGCTTTCAATGAGTAACCTGGAACATTTGTGTGTGACTATAAAATCCATGGTATCCCATATAAGTAGGAGGAACAATACAAATTTGTCCCCACATAATTATTACCAGGCCACGTCAGACATTGCCATTTTCTGGTAACTTGTCCAAGCCTTACCATACAGAGCCCCTTTCATGAGCATGGATGGTAACAATTAAATGTCAGTAAGCATGGATTTGCGAAAACTAGGCAAACAAACATATTATATAGATATATAATATTTGGATTACAAAATTAGTTGATAATGGTAACTATGTTGACATAACATACTTAGACCCACTCGATCTTCCTATTCAAAATATTAGCACTATGCAAATTCAACGTTGTGCATGTTAAATGGATTAAAAACTGAATAACTCATAAATCTCAAAATGTAACTTAGTGGGGAATCAGTCAAATAGGGGTGTTTCTAATGGAGACGTTGGAGGGATCTGTTGGATCCAATGCTGTTCAGTATTTTTAGCAATGATCTGGAAGAAAATATAAAATAATTGCTGGTAAAATGGTAACGTTTGTAGATGATGTAGCTTGGAAGG
Source organism: Emys orbicularis (assembly GCF_028017835.1). Classification (NCBI taxonomy): domain Eukaryota; kingdom Metazoa; phylum Chordata; order Testudines; family Emydidae; genus Emys; species Emys orbicularis. The sequence goes on along the minus strand of NC_088692.1, from coordinate 80,809,859 downwards.
GTAAAAAATTTTAAGGTCAGGTTAGTAACACAGAGCAGTCTGGAATTCTTAGTAAGCTGGATACAATCAAACATGCATTCTACTGCAGCCAAATATAATGGGATACATCTAGGAACAAAGAAATGTGGGGCACACTTACAGGGTGGGGCACTGTATCCTGGAAAGCATTGACTCTGAAAAGGGGTCATTGTAGATAACTAATGAACCTGAGCACCCCGTGTGATACTGTGGCTAAAAGGGCGAATACAATCCTTGGATGTATAAACAAGGAATAGAGAGTACGGATTGGCAGATGGTATTACCATTACATATGGCAGTGTTTCCCAAACTTGGGATGCCGCTTGTGTAGGGAAAGCCCCTGGCAGGCTGGGCCGGTTTGTTTACCTGCCCCGTCCGCTGGTCTGGCCGACCGCGGCTCCCACTGGCCGTGGTTCACTGCTCCAGGCCAATGGGAGCTGCTGGAAGCGGCGCAGGCCGAGGGACTTACTGGCCACCGCTTCCCGCAGCTCCTATTGGCCTGGAGCAGCGAATCGCGGCCAGTGGGAGCCACGATCGGCCAAACCTGCGGACGGGGCAGGTAAACAAACCGGCCCGGCCCACCTGGGGCTTTCCCTACACAAGCGGGGTCCCAAGTTTGGGAAACACTGGTCTACAAGCATCTACATGGCAAGAAGGTATCTGATAATGGAGAGTTCTTTACTTACAGGCATAACAAGATGTAATGGTTGGAAGTTGAAACTAGACAAATTCAGCTTAAGAAATAAGTCCCACACTTTTCATAATGAGAGTTGTTAACCATTGCAACAACTTACCAAGGAAAGTGATAGAGCAGGGGTCGGCAACGTTTGGCACGCGGCTCACCAGGATAAGCACCCTGGAGGGCCGGGCCAGCTGACGCAGCAGGTTCGGCCGATCGCGGCCCCCACTGGCCGCGTTTCGCCGTCCCGGGCCAATGCGGGCGGCGGGAAGCCGCAGCCAGCACATCGCTCGCCCGTGCCGCTTCTCACCGCCCCCATTGGCCCGGGACGGTGAACTGCGGCCAGTGGGGGCCGCGATCGGCCGAACCTGCTGCGTCAGCAGGTAAATAAACTGGCCCGGCCCGCCAGGGTGCTTACCCTGGCGAGCCGCGTGCCAAACGTTGCCGACCCCTGTGATAGAGTCTCTGTCATTTGAAGTCTTTAATACAACACTGGACATCTTTCTAAAAGAAGTTATTGGGCTTGAGACAGGCAAAATTTTATGTCCTCTGTTTTGCAGGTGGTCAGAAAAGATGAACATAATGATTCCTCCTGGCCTTCAAATCTACCAGTCTATGAATCACTGCCTCATAGCTGCCTTACCAGATCTTATTGCAAAAATTACAATTTAACATTATACCACTCTTCTTTCTCATAGGGATTGTGATACCAGATCAGAACACTGGTCCCCCTAGTCTAGTACCCTGACTCTGACAGTCACTCCAGATGCTACAGAGAATTATACAAGAAACCCTGAAATGGACAATGCTCTTACAGGAAGTTTCTTCTTAAGTCAATGGTTGGTTTATGGATAGGATTTAAATTTATATATCTCTTTTCTAATGTAACTGCTGGAGAGGTGAGAGTTGGGGTTCCTGGTCTGTCAGGGGTAGGGATGGCTCCCCAAAGGGTGCCCCACTCCTACGTGGTGTTGGGGGGAGCATGGGAAGGTTTGCATAGGGCTTTGATTGGATAGTGCATGGGGTGCAGAAAGAGTTCACTGACTCGCCTCTCCTCCTGGGAAACATCTTTTGTACCATTCTTGGTAAAGAAGATTCTTGGGAGGAGAAAAAAAAACAGCTGAGGTTGGCAACACCATTACAGATGGAGCAACTGGGCTTTCAGACCCCCTGGTGCAACACGGGGGTCACTCCTGAGGGCCTTCCTCAGGGCTTGTCTAAGGCCTTGAGGACTGCAATCCCTTAGGCTCGCCACACAGCCCTACTAGGTCATGTCACATTAGCCATGGGCTCCTAGGCACTGCCCCTCAGCTGGATTGCACCACCAGATTTCCCAGTGGCTATGGGTAAGTACATAGCCAAGAAGAGGATCCCAGCCCTCCTGCCCTGGGGAGAAGCAGTAGCCATACAGACTGCTCCCTGCTGGACATACTTTGAGTGTTTCCTGCCTTGGACCTCATGGCATCTGAAACTGGAGTTGGGACAGTCTCAGGCCGGCAGGATGGTGTCTCCTGCTGCACATGGAAAAGACAAGAGGTGGGTGGTGTGGATCCTTTGAGCCCTCCCAAGCTGCTTCTATCACACAACCCAGATCTCCTGCAGTACTGAGGCCAGCGGGTAAAGCCTTTTGTCAAGGCCCGATTTGCAGTCCAACCCGTGGGAGTGATGTGGGGTGAATACAGATCAATTCGCTGCCAGAGGGAATGTCATTAACGATATAACTGACCCATATCTGTGCTCAGACCACGATGGCTCGTTTGACTCTGCTTGTTATCATAGTGCAGGTAAGTGCCCTATTAGCCTAATGTGACATTAAATTGAATTCCAGGATCCATCCTTCTGACTCCAGCCTCCTAAACTTTCATTTTTAAAACCAATTATATTGTGATAAAGCCATGCCTATGGGCTGCTTCGTATCATATTCAGCCTTTGAGTAATTCAGCATGGTGCTTGAACAAGCTTGTAATCATCTGAGTTGTGCCCAGGGATGCACTACTTGGACCATTTTTATTTGCCAGGCAGAGAGAGTTTTGCTGACTCTATTACAGAGTCTCAAAGATGGGTTGGGTATCCCATTGGTTGGGAATCCTGCAGCAGATCCTGGCCTCCCATAGATCTCCTGGGATCCACCACGCAACCCACCTACCCCTCCGGTGGGATGATGAGAGTGAATATCCTCAAAGAGATCTCCTCACCTTGAAACTCTTCCCACAGGTTTTACCACCGGAAGTGATAATTTGGGCAATGGATTAGTCTAGAATTTAGATTTAGATGAAATGTTGACCATTTTAAACTTGCTTGTTTGGGCAGAAATAAGGTTCAGTTTCAAATATTAATGCGCTGGATAAAATTACTAATATTCCACTAAAACCCAAACATTGACATCAAACATACATGCCAAATCAGTTAACAAGTAGTTAGTGAAATTATCTTTGTAGATATTTTTAGCTCAAGGTGCTCTTCATGACCCAAGCTATATATTTGGCAATCTCTGTTTCTTATTTGATGCTAACAATATATAAACTGATATTATTATTACCAGAGTCACCATGTATATGTTGCCAATTACAATTCTTTTGGAAGAAATGTTTTTCTCTTTCCAGTACATAAATTTTCTTCCCCTAATAAAGTGTGGAAGGCTTCCCAAAGAGTTTAATAACCCAGAGTCGCTGGAGTGTAGCTGTTAAAACAAGCTAAACTGGTTTAAATTCTGAGCTGTCAGATTTCATTTGAAATGATGAGGTCTGACCACTGTTTTCATGTGTATTGGTGAAATTAGGTCATTTCCAAACGATATGCAATAAATATTTAAAAGCACGCCAAAGTTCGAGTTATTGTTCTGAACTCTGTATGGCTTGAATGTAAACAAACATCCAGATAAACTATTAGTTTATTAAAACATACTAAATAATGGTTAAAAAATTTAAATAATCTGTGAAAAGCAATGTTCATCTAGTTAAAACAGATCATTTTAGGAGGGTATTTTTCAACATTTCTTTAAAAAATAAAAGATAACTAGCTCAATCTTTTTTTTTCAGACTGTAAAAGCAAATGCATATGGCATGAAAATCTGTTAAAACATAACACCTTATACCTTGAGTTGTACCTGCTCCAAATATATTTGTCTATAAAATTAACTGCACATGGTGGTTTTCACATTGGCTTATTTTATCCATGTGTTCAAGAAACTGATTTAATTTATCATTGATATTCGGTATAATACAGTTCTCCTTAGCAGACATGAAAAAGAGGACGGGTAAAAATACACCTAACTTGTTATCCTGCATTCAGGATGCAAATAAGGGAGCCTACTGCCCCAAATGCCAGTCATTTATAGGGGGAGGGCACTCGGACATTTAGCTTCAGTTAATGGGGCAAGAGTCAAGACATTCAGAGAGGGAGTCCCAAAAAGAATGCACCTTAAAATCTCTTTTCTTTTTATTAAAAAAAAATATCATACTTTGAACTTCTATACCAGTGTCCATCTGAAGAGCTGAAACCCCTTTGCAAACACTATATAATCAAGCCTTAAAAAAAAAAATGTACGGGAAGCAGCTAAGCATTTTTATCCTCATTTTACAGATGGGATAACAGACACAGATGGGTTCATGGCCAGGCTATGAAAGGCCCTTATCATAAAAGGAGTCTCCCTCTCCCAGCACAGCCCACACAACAACCTGTCACAGTCCCAAGGTCTCAGCCCCAAGACTGCACTTGGCCTGCTCCGCAACTGGGAAAGAGGGGTAAGCCCGTGTAGTCCCCTCATGCACTAAGCAGCTACATTCATTCCAGAGCTCACGATTGCAAAGGTTCAGCACCATCTGGCAGTCAGTTCAATGGCTAAATGCCACCGTCTAACCCTAAGAGACTTGCCCATGAATGCCAATGGAAGTTCTGAGAATAGAACCCAGATCCCCTGGCTTGCAATGTGCCTTCACCACATGACCCTTCTTCCTCCCCTGAGCCTGAAAAATCCACCAGCTCTTCCATAAGCAAGGCTGTAAAACAAATAATGCCCCAGCTGAGTCACTCACACACAGTTCCCTCCAAGCTGGGACTGATGTTTATGGTGATGCGTGAACCTCCGTGGACAGTAAAATCTCACCACTTTTCTTTTCAGTGTAAGTGAAAGCTGCCATATGGACAGCCCTGGAGACTGAAGTTTGCCACTTACTTGCAGAAGAGAAAAACCACAGACATGTCCATATTGCCCTCCTAATGCACCTTAACCCTGGCCTAGAGGAACTACCTCCAAAGGCAAAAGGATAATTTAGTTTCTCCTTTACCCATTCAACCAATAACTTTGCTGAAAGTCCCAGCGAGGGTAGTGGTTTATGGCAAGTGGAAACTGCACTGAGACCAGAATACTCCTTTCATATAAGCCATAATAAAGCCATGGTAACAACTTGGTCATTACTAACCTGGGCTGGATTTGACCTGAAAACTTAGATTTAAGATGCTCTATATTCCTCTATAGTCCAATGCCAGCTGGCACATTTCGTTAACGAGGCTGCACTCTGAAAAGGTTAAAGCTCCAATCTTGCTAAGACTTGCCCATGTGCTTAACTTACGGCATGTAAATAATTCCATTGAATTCAACAGTCTCAATCCAGCTGCACTCAGTGGGACTACTCACATGCTTAAGGTTTACTATACGCTTAAGTCTTTTCAGGAGCTGCACCTAAACAACATGGGTTTACAGCCCATCAGCCAGAACACTTTTCTCGGGACATTCACTGGACGTCGCTGGACAAAGCTGCCCAGCAATCCCTGCTGATCTTGTCCTTTGAGTGCTAAATTCTTACAAAATTGAATCCCTTACCTTCTTATAAGAAGCAAGTACACAGAGTAGAATGACCATATGCATGAAGTATATGGCAATAGATAGTAAATCTAATTCTAGCCTCTCCATCTTAACCAAATTATTTTTGGGAACCCCAGTGCAAAACAAACTCTACATGCCCTGTTGGGACTACTCACCTGAGTAAGGGTTTACAGGTCAGGTCCCAAATCCTAGCCCTGCAAGCAGAGCTTTTCGGGGGGGGGGGGGACGACACTATATTCAGGACCTTCTTTTAATTTTCTTCTTGAGGTTTAATTAGATTACAGGAAATGTTTGGCTAAGGTATGGTTACTCATCATGATATCTCTATTAATAGCAGGATCAGAGAGGTTTGAGTCAATTTTTCATTTTCACTTGGCTTTTACTTCCAGAATATAATTATTTCCCCTACTTCATTTATAATGTGTTTTAGAAATAAATTATATCTTTTAATTTTCTGTTAGTAAAAGAAAAGCTTTTTCTTTTTAAAAAATGTACATTGTAGTGGGCAACATATTTAGAGCTTACGATCAGCAATTTCTCTAAAAAGGAAGATTTTCAAGGGGAAAAAAGTGGCTCGAAAAGTAATTTCAGCAGCAAAGTAGATTAAATATCCACCATATTAGTCACAGAGCATTAGATGGAATTGGATTGACTGGGAAAAGGTCAAAGAGTTACTGAAGGTTTTAGCCCACCAGAGGAGCAATAAAATTCAACCATACTTAAAATCATTAGCTTTAAACCCTTTGATATGAGATCCAAACCTCCAGCACTCACACAAGGAACCTCCAAGCACCATGCCAAGTAAAAAAGAAACCCTTCAAGTGGTCTAAATTTCATGAAAACCTTTAAGTGAAGTGGAAGAGTGAAGAGAGAGGGAGAGAGACAGCATGTGTGTGCACAAGGGAGATTGGAAAGCAATCAAAGTGGAGGAAAAGAAAATGTGGCCTTCCAAGAATGCTGATTCATAAAATACCAATAGGCAAATTCATTTTAACAAGCCAGTTTTAGAGGAGCCTGAAGTTCATTTCTTGGAGAGCAAGGAAAGCCACCTACAGATTCCTGCAAACTTTCTCCAGTTCCCCCCTCCCCATTCCTGGCAGAACTGCTCCAATGCTCATTTCTACCACCTCATTTTCTTGAGATGATAAGCTGAGTTTTTTTCCTAATGAAGAAGGGTTGTGTTTGTGGAGCACAGGTGGCACCAAAAAGAGACAATCAAACAGAGATCTGGATCCCATGGCATGATAAAGCAAAGAGGCTACGAGCTGACAGCACGGCATGGAGGAAATCTATAAACTCAGAAGTCGTCTAACACAGAGACAATCCAAGAGAAAGAAGAAGACAGGAGAGTAATTAAATACCCTGAAGACAGTGATGGGTCTCAAGTTTTTGAACTGGCTCCTTGTCTAATAGAAAGAATGGTTTCTACCCGAGAGAAGAGAGATAAAAGAGAGAGACTTTTCTGTAACTAATAACCAACTGACATATTTCCGTTGATTTTGTACGTTTTTCTACTCATTTTGAAAATGACAAGTATAATTAAAGTTGTTAAGTACACTGAGAGACTTGTCAGTCAACTAAAACATCAACTCTTATAATTTCCCTCAGTAAGTACTGCATATAGCATGATGTGCAAGTAATGAATCTCTTGCTAGAAAGGTTAGTCATCTGATGTTCATTTCTAAAAAACCACATCAAGATCTTTTATTTGCTGGATTGGGGGGTGGGGGCAAGCTGCTGAGTCTTCTTTCTTGCATTTGTACATTCAGAATGTATTTAATTTAATGTGCATAATTTTGGGGAATTACAAAGAATATGTCAATGTCCAGTCTGATAGACTTAGGTTTTTCATTTCAGTACAAGTCCTGCCCTTTATAGAAACACATAGCCCAAGCGTTACTATCTTTCTCAAAGGAAAGTAAACAGGAGTTAAGGGGTGCAGAGGCTTTGTGTTGCTACCAGCAAAGAGTGAATTTCACCCCAGCTGATGAGCAGGGAATTTATGCAGTTAACTCATTTGGACTGACAACAGCTCAACACGTACACGGTCTTTCAAGCCTCACAAGCTGTAGGCCAGTGGCTCTCAAACTTTTTTTTACTGGTGACCCCTTTCACATAGCAAGCCTCTGAGTGCGACCCCCCCCCTTATGAATTAAAAACACTTTTTATATATTTAACACCATTATAATTGCTGGAGGCAAAGAGGGATTTGGGTTGGAGGCTGACAGCTCGCGACCCCCCATGTAATAACCTTGCGACCCCCTGAGGGATCCCGACCCCCAGTTTGAGAACCCCTGCTGTAGGCTACAGCTCGCTTTGGTTGCCATCCAGCCTATGCATCGTAAAAGGCTTGTCTACAGGAGAAGACACCGAGCCAGAAAAGTTGAGTTGGTCTGAAGGGGGAAGTAAGATGCAGCCTGTATAGGGCTTCAAGTAAATGACTTTCCTCTGGGATCAAAGGGGGAACAGAGCTCCTCTTGGGACAACACAACCATGAGCTGCCCCTTACTCGGTGCTGTTAGCAAAGCCTCAATCCAGCCTTTAATTAGCACAATTGACAAATATACTATGGAACATCAACTAGGCTTTTATAGTAAAAATCAAATAGGCCTGATTATTGAAGGGTGTTTAATATTTACTATTTTCCCTTTTTATTCTTACCAATGAAACACAGTTTTCCTTACCCAAACCCTAAATGGAGTCTCTACTAGTTATATGTGAAAAATGCAGCATTTTTGCTGTTACATATTTTATAAGTGATTGGCTAGGGACAGATCAAGCATCTTCCCTCTTGCCAATGCAAGGTCAGGCCTGATCTGGAAGGATTATTTTGGGTGATGAAAGAACAGTTCAGTCTTCATGGTAGTTTAATACTTGACCTCTAGGCTGAGTATGCCAAATTGGTGGTTGTCTGTATGCTGTGGACATTTGTCCACTAAGAGCTGGAATGGGACCACTAATTCATTTCACATAGTCCATCTGACACCTGTTAGTATTGTGCAAGCTTTAAGTCTGATCCTGCTCCACTGAAGTCCATCAAAAGTTTTGTCAATAGCTTCAGTGAAACCAGGTTCAAGTTTTGTTTTCCGGGTGCATGCAACTTTAAATATGCTATTTCGTCTTAAAATAACTGACCCATTTCAATAGAGAAGTCTTTAAAACCATCTAAAAATTCCTCGTGATCTTTCTTCTTGATTTACTATGTCTAATTGGAATGTAATGATTTACTAATCTGGAACATAATGTGGCACAAAGACAACTCTTCCTTTCTTTCTCCCCGCCAAAAAAAAATTATAGCGGGAAACCTAAAATTCTATGGCATACATTCCTTTAGTGTGAATAACTCTCTCTCTATGATGACATTTTCATAGCTCTTTATTTCCGATTTTAAAATTTTTCAAGAACAAACATGAGGGGACACAGAGTATGTGTAGAATATAGGTTACTTTTGGGATATAAAAGGTAATGTCCCTTGATATATAAGACACTTGTGAGGCAAGTGATGCACAGTGATTGACCCCATACAGCTGCAGAATTTTGACAATTCTTAACTGGAAAAAAAAATTCCCTATCTGCATATTTTATAACAACCTTGTAACGTGGATAAAATTTTCCAATAAACTTCAGAAAAAGGAATTTTTTGAACGTTGTGAAAGTAAAGCTAGAGAGTATACAAAATTTATGGAACGTATTGCTTAAAACTGTTTTATAACTAGGTATCTATTAAATGTTAGGATAAAATATTCACACTCAAAAGTTAGTATCTGATGCTATTAAAAAGAAAATTTCCAAGGATGTATTATACAAGAGGCAGAATATACTATTTTATCAAAGCTAAAAGCTTGTGTTCCATAATTTAAATCAGACCTGCAGGAATAAGGCTCAAGTGATCCATTTCTTTTCATGGATAGTGACTGAAAGAAGTTGACATTTAATAGGTTTCTAGTCTCTAAAATAGTCTGTTTTCCATCTCTGAAGGCTTATTTTTCTTTCTAAAAAATGGCGTGGGGCCTGGGGGACCCACTTAAAGTTTCTTGCCATACTTGGCCAAGAAACACAAAGTGTTGGTGAAGTATAAACACAGAGCCCTTTTTCTTTGACGCACTCTGCAGTGTGATGGGATAGTGTTGTTAGTTTACATGAGAGAAAATAGCATAGGCTTTCTGAAAAAAAAGTGGAATTGGATTAAGGCCTTTGTGCAAGCCTCAATGCTGAGGGGAATTAGCAATAGTTGTAGGCACTTAAAGGAGCTCTCATGCTGAAGCTTATCCCAGATTTTACACAATAAACATTTGAATATCAACAGTGTTTTGCAACTTGCAGCACTAATGTATAAACTTCTCCCTTTTGAAACCCCCCAAATCCCTCCAAATGTCCGCAGTACTCTCTACATAAACATCTAGGGCCTATAGTGGAAAACACCCAGTCAGTGATGTAAATCTGATTTTTTTTTTTTTAAATCCACAGAATGTAAAATGTTTTAGTATGATTAGTTGGTTTAAGCATTTCTGAACTTCTATTTTTTTAACCATTCAACTTCCCCCCCAACCCCCACCTAAAAGACAAAGATGCCAGAGAAACATAAGCTCAACTTGGCTTTATTAATCTTAGCTCTGTTTGATACTTAAAAAAATAAAGCTACCAACATTTTAAGTGTTTCACTTTCAAATATACGGATACATCCCTCATAAATAACACAAAGTTTATCCATGCACGTGCACTGCACCACCTTTCTAGTCCTCAACTAGTCTGCTTCACAGTATACCACACTAAATCATGAGAATTTGGAATGAAGGTTCAGTTCCCACCACTTAAACTAATCTGGTACTTTGATTCAGAACATACTGACAAGGTTTTTAGATGCCTTCCTTCCAGTTGTTCTAGTATCCATAGATTTGGCGTCATTAGCATTAAGTGAACTCTGTCAATTTGTTACATGATTCTGAATTTTGTTCCATCATATGTCGCAAACTCACACTGCCATAATGGGGGAAAGTCCTGCATATTTTCTTATAGTGATCCACAAACTTGCAGAAGAATCTGATTTTCAAAAGATGTGACACTTCTATTAGTTTTTGTAGGTGCTCCTTAATTTCAATAAATTGTACAGGGGGTATCAGCCAGATATAGGACAAGCGCTTTAGAAACAAGGGGTTTTGTGCTCTTAATATGATCTCAGAGCATATACTTTAGATATAACATAGAATCTTCATATATAAATCTCCTATTTCCCCTGTAGTTTGTGTTAGCTAGGGACATATGTAATCATTTTAAGGCTATGTAGTCATCCATGAAAATGTTTTACAGGGAAATAAGTCTATAGTGATCCAATATGGTGGGAAAACACTTGTGGGAGATTATTTTTGGTTACAGTGTTTGTTTTGTGCTTGAAAAGACTGTGATAAAAAAAAAAACTCATTGCATTGAGGAAAAAATGAAGACATTACTGCCCTGTCCAGTTCTGAAGCATGTTGAAGCAGTTTGCCCATTGAATTTGATACAATGATGTGTAGATGAATAAAGTTATCTCCAGTATTGAATAGGATGGTGTCAGTGGGAGGGTAAAAAGGGAGGAACTTGGAATCTGAAAAGAATACCTTTTTTTTTTTTAGAACTTGAAGGTCAGAGTCCAGCTGCCGTAAAAGGCATAAGGACAAACAAAATGCTGGACAGGCCTAAATAAAGACAACTATAGACACACCACACACACACACACATATTGCAGAGGTTTCTTGCTTCAAGTAGCTATTCTATTAACCCACATTTCTATAGGCGAAGAACATTTTAGGTTTCACACTGAGGAAAACATAGGATGATCAGGAGCAGCTGTAAAAATTACAGCTTTAATGAAACAGATGAAACAGGCCAGCAAAGGTAGGAAAAATTAAAAAAAAGAGAAGAAATTCTAATGATTATCATTTTGTTTTAATAGATTCTAATTATTCTGATTGAGATGGACCAGTTACATTGTCCTCCCCCTTTTTGAAACAAACAAAAATAATCATGAGCTATTAAAACTATTCTAGTAGATGTGTTGCCTAGTATGATACCGGGCCTTTAATAGCAAGGAGCTGAAGCCTTTAACTGTGAATCAGCATATGAACAAATACACACTTTTAGTTAATCCGTGCTTTTAATAAAGCAGTTTATTTGTAAGAGTTATCATTCTGATTTATAATAACCTATCATTCACAACTGCATGATCTTGGAAATAATGGGAAGACTAGTCAGTGAGATATTCAAAAGGGTTAATATAACTGATTGGGGGAAATCATCAGTTAGCATTAAAACATCAAGTTGATCTGCATTTTGTCATTCAGGCTCAGTGCTGCTTATTGTTTTGTGTCTTGTAATTATTCCAAATTTAAATGCCTCCCTCTAAGATGAAAGAACCATTACCATCCTTTTTAAAGAGTAAATACTGGTAACCTGTTCTGCTAGGGTTTTTTACTGAGAAGAAAGAGAAAAGCTGAATGTATAGAGTAGTTTCAGAGTTTGAAGTTCTTACTCTCCTATTACAATTTTCTTCCCCTTGGAAGAATGTATTTATAAACTTCAAAAGAGTGGTAGTCATGTGTATGCTGTAAAAACCAGTCCAATGTACTATCATATTTTTGTTTTCATTTTCAAATAGGGACATTTGCTCATCAGTTCCTCCTTTGTAATGTTTCTATTGCTAGTGTAAAATTCTTCAAAGTGAGTCTGAAAGAATTAACAAGTTGTTGCAGGTAGTATACAACTAGATCTTTCATCAAATAAATTTTTAACACGACCATTCTACTGCCACCAAATGATGAACAACCAACATATCTACCGCAGCTTTAATACTACACTATGCGTTTTATTATGTAACTGAAAAAAAACCACCAGAAAAATACTTCTATTAAAAATGGAATTCAAGCATTTCCATCTACACAACAACTAGCAAAAAATGTTCTAAAAATTAAAGTCAGAATTATATTAAAGCTGAAATATAAAGTAGATGAAAAAAACAAGGTGTTAGTAAAATAAAAATCTATAAAATATTGTATCAGTTTTAACATATATGTTGTAGAGCATTAACAAATTGCATTATCTAGCAGGTGGAAATGATACACTGTATGGTGTGAAGTTACTCTCTTTTGTCTACAGTAGATCTTTGAGTTTGATTCAATCTATATTGAGAAATCCAGGGATTAATCTAGAGGTTTAAATGGTTTAGCCACAGGTTGGTCCTGCTTTAATGATGACAGCTGATTTGTATTACTTTCCACACCGATTTTTTTTATGATTCCCCTACATAGTGTATCTTGCAATTAGACTGTTGACAATCTATTATGTTGACGGCAGAGGTAGAGTTACACAGGGAATTATACAGCACACTATGCTGTAAATGTTACTCACAGATGTCTTTTAAGAGATGGTAGTTTGTCCCATGTGCTCATATATATGCTGCAGTGCATCTCTTGAGTTTCAGTTGTTAAAGCCAGAATTGATGACATGCTGAGTCTAATGCAACTCTTACCAACAACTTTCAGAGATTAGGAGCCTGTCAGGATGATGTCAATGGAGGTTTAAGCACTGCTTTCTGAAGTTGTTCTGAGTTAATAATTAATGGATATCTTTCTTTGATAGCTCTTTTATATCTGGATGCAGCTGTCTGAAAATCAACCACAAAGGAAACTTGATTTTGTTTGTCATTAATTTTGACTTTACTTAGCAAAGCATTGCTGTGTCCCAGCATCAGAGCTTTACTAATCTGGCCCCGGTCTAATGTGAAGATGAAATACTTGATTAATACAAAACAGCTTAGTCAATTTTTAGGGTGATTTTTGTGGGGGGGGAAACATTTTTCCCAAGTAGTTTTCAAAACACTTTTGTAGATGTGTTAAATCTTCAAAGCAGCTCAGTGAATCATAGCAGTTTTTGATGCAATGAGCTAGATCCTCAGTTAATGTAAAGCAGAATAACCCCAATGAAGTCCATGGAGCTATGCCTGTTTACATCAGCGGAAGTTCTGGCCCTATATATCCGGGAAATACAGATCTGGGGTTCAGCTTCCTATGTATATTTTCTGCCAAGATCAGCTTTAAGAATGATGATGTGAATCATTTTTGTATATTATTATTTGCATTCTGGTAGTGGTCACAGTGTGCAAGGCGCTGTCCAAACATATAGGAAGACACAATCCCTGCTTCAGAGTTTGCAATCTTCTGTCATGATTTATTTTCAAATACTACCTATTATGTAGGCATGTGTAAATTAAATCTGACTATACTGACACTAAACCACTTGCCTTTGAATCCAGTTCTGCAAACACTTATGCACCTGTGAGTAAATTTACGCATATGAGTAACCTCAGTAATGATTCATGTTGGCAGCCCATGTAGATATATTGAAGAATCCATTAAAGTGTTCTACTCAAACTGATCTGGTCTACTAAAATTTGTTTTACAATTGAAATTAGGGGAAAAGAAGTGCAAGACTGAAAAGACATGAGATGGGGGGGAAAAAAAACACATTCTGGACATTCAGACATCTTGTCAACAAGTCTTAAATATTTTTGTTTCTCTGAAGAATTACTAATAACTTTATCGTGTGTATTATTTTGTAATCTCCCTAACAAAGAAAAAATGAATTAAACAAAATTTTGGCATAACTTTGGTAATAGGAAATACACATATGTAGACTGGTGGGTTGAGTTATATTATATACCAGAAAATACTTAATCTCTTAATGTTGGCTTATTCCTATATCTGATCACACATGACAAATTAGTACAGAATCTAATAGTTAATAACAGCTTTCAATAACTGTCCATGATGTTGCGACCAATACATAGTCATATTAAAAACAAATATTTTACCAGTCAGATAACTAAACAGCTGCAAGTTACTTTTCTTAGAGGGTAAACATTTTTATTGTTTTTTTAAATTATCTGAATAAAGTACAAAGTGTCCGTTATTAGATTTTTTTTCTCCTCTTAGAGCTGAGTTTCTACCTCATAAACAAGTGGTATTTTGCATACTGCTCAACTTTTTTAATAAGGTTAGGAAATAAAATTAGATTCTTGGGAAATGATGTGATTTGGCTAATAGCTGTGCTATTAGCTACTGTACTAGGATTCTTGAAATGCTAGGTACATACACTTTTTTGGTCTTGTGTTTAATATAGAGCCTATGTTTCATTACAGTGCTCTATATAGCAGGTTAACAGTACTGAAGAACTTGCTGTTCACCTTTTGGCCCAATAAGCAATCTTTTCCTGTACTTTAATACTAATAGGGAGACAACATTTTCACTCTGTGTGTCTTAGAAATACATTTGAGTGTTTGCACATGTTTTAAAGTTACAAATGACACTTAAAAAACTAAGGGAGGCTTGATCGCCTGTGATCGATAACAGCATCTCTCGCTTTTTTTTGTTTGTTTGTTTTTTATCTGACAGGTGTCAGACGTAGGAGCTGAAGACACATTGAGGTCTTAATATATTTCTTCATGTCCTCACCTGTTTACACAAATCAGGCCAGGGAAAGATACTGCTTTGGTCTTTCTCGATCTGCAGTAACTATTTGAGCTGGACTTGAGAATTTGTCGGAGTGATGCACAATATTTCTTGGGAGTAGTGGATCTTTCTACCCTCCATAACAAATATACATATATAGAGACACACATATTCATATACAAAGAGGCAAAGAGTGTATAGAAACTAAAAAGACATGCTTATATGTATATCGAAAGAAGTGCCTGCATCCAAGAAGGCATCGCTATCTCTAGTATTACCCTTTCCATTCAAAAAGAGACAAGGATAACAAGAAACTTTCAGTGAACTAGTTAATTACACACTTGACAGTTTCATCTGCAAAATATATTTTTTGCAGGAAGTCACCATTGTTCAAATCATCATGTTTTGCAGAGCCCTCAAATATCAAGACATTAGAAAGACAGAGAGAGAGAGAGAGAGAGAGAGAGAGAGATTTTGAAAGAAAAATTGGCATTATAAGGACTGACCAAAATCTGTATCATTTCAGTGCCCATAGTTGGATCAAATAGTGACAGAAGGCATGTACAAATTATTATTATCCCAATTATGTTTTAGGGCTTGAAATAAAGAGTTGAGGGAACATCTTTAGCTCTATGTCATGTTTTTAATTTGAAGGAAAACCTGTTGTAGGAATATTGCAGAAGGAATAATAACTGTACTAATTCCAAGTACTCACTGCCTTCCTTACAGTATATTCTTTGTCTGCATGATCATTTTATAGTTATCTAATCAAGGATCATTTCATTTCCAGGGCAACTGTGAATTTTCCTTAGGGAAAAAAAATCCCTATGTTTCAGCCAGTTCTAAAAATTGTCTTTTGCCATAAGAAAAGGTATAAGATACTCACAGAATGTATAGCAATCTGACATCAGTGTTAACATTTCCTGAGTTGATTTCAGAAATGCCTGACAGAAACTTGATTAGTTGGAAATGATCAGTGTAATAATATTGGACAAATTCCTATGTTAGAATTAGACAAATGTTTTAAACAGAAATGCATGAATACTTTCAGTATTAGATTCTCCCCCACAAAATAAAATGTAACCAGCATCCTCCAAAAATATTAATTTTAAACTAGTATGCTATATAACCATTTTTAAGAACATTGATTTCTTCATTATAAAATCTCTTATTTCCTGATGGAAAACCATTGCTTTCCTATACAAGTAAACAACCTGACAACTGACTTTGTATTACAAAAATAGGACAAAGTCATGTTTCTTGCTGAAGTGTCACTTTTGCTGATGTGATTACCTAGATCAGTAACATTTGCGCTAGTTCTTGTCACTTTAAAAATGTACATATAATTAGGGTGACTAAAAGAAAAATATTTAAATCACATTAAGTGAAGCTGCAGATAGTAAAAGTCATTCTATTCACAGATTTATTCTACATGATTGTGAAACTTCTCAGGACTGATCCTGCAAACTCTTATGCATGTGAATAACTTTACTCATGTGAGTAATCCCATAAGCTACTTCTGTGGGTTACAGTTACTCATATATATAAAGATTTGCAGGATCAAGTCCTTAATTCTCCACTCTGTCCCCAAATTTTTATTAGCCTTTGCCCACAAGAAGAGCGTACCTGAATATTAGCACATGAAACAATTTGCACAGTTGCTCCAGTGTAATTGTTTTAGATGTTTGTGCTTGAAATAAAAGCTATGTTAATAAGTGCACAGTTAAAAGCTTTGGTGTCTACAGAGCTAAGATGCTTGTTTTCATTTGACTAAAATTATTAATACTAAAACAAAAATTGTTTTGAAACCATTTATATGGAGTACATACCTATCTCTTTAGTTAAAATCAGTGATCCATTAAGGCTTTTCTCGCTTTTTTCCAAGCTGTGAGCATACTGAGTATTTAAGTGTGTGTAAGAGTGAAGGTGGGGGGTAGGTTTAGCTGAATAAAAGATTGCTTGATATCTTGAAGTCCTTTGAAGAGTTTTATAGGCTTATAGAGCCCAGTGTGAATGAATGACATTTTTCCCCCTTTACTTTTACATATTGAAGTTTGTTAACCTACGTTTCAATTAGTGAGTAATTATTAATTATACTAATTACGCATTTAATGAGAAGCACATACTTTGTAGAAAAGTTAAGCTTAAGTCTGAAATTGTAGCTGCAGACTTAGTGATGCTTTAATGAAGGCTGCAGCAACATTTTCAATTTTATATACGAGCCCCATCCGTGATGAAATGTTATAGCTTCAGAACAACTTTTGAAAATAAAAATGTATGAATAATTGGTTTTAAATGTAATAAGAGTAAAAAATATAGACTTTTTAACAGATAGGAATAACTCAGATTGAGTATGTATTTTCAAAGAGAACTCATTATGATCTATTAGGGATCTGGTACAGTTTGTAAAAATCTTCCTCATTTTGTTATTTGCCTGGCTACCCAACAGAAAATAGGAGAACTAACAAATTGCAGTTTATCGCCTGCCATAAAATATAATTCTTTGTTCTAAAGGAAATTAATATTACATATATTATTTTAATTAGCAATAATGTGTGACACCAAGAAGCAAAAGCCAAGGAATTCAAATCTTATCTCGGTACTCTATCCTCACCTTTTTCCACCACTACATTTCCCCTCATACTCTATTAGTTCAGGATAGAGACGAAGACTTAATTTGGAATTTCTTAGCTTGGTTTGTGTCAACCATTTTTATTTTTGTGTAGTTTTTCTTTTAATTATACTTTCAGGTGAATGTCTCAGAATCTCATGTAATCTATACTATATTTTTTTCTCTCGGGAAATGGACATTTTCAGAATATTTTAAAAGTATGCCTGTTTATATATAAATTAGGAAATTGTTACTTCTACCTTTCGGGCGCATATGCACACTCCCTAACAAAACTAGAAACCAATTATATTTTAATCCACCATCAATCATGAGTTGGAATCAAAAATTGAAACGCTAACATGTTAAAATATCTATCTATATAAAATAGCTAATCAGTTCTTTCACGATATGTCTTGAAATTATCTGAAAAATAAAAAGCAAAGAGTATAAAAATTATGGCTGCTTTTCCAAACTTTTTTGCATATTTAATATTTCAATTTACCCAGGCAGGCGACTGCTGTATTTTGTATTTATTAATCATGTATTTCAGATCATAAAAAAGTCCCATCACATTATCATCAGACAGAAACTAAGACAAATAATCACATAATAAAAAGGCATGTGTATAGATAATATCAATAAATGTAATTAAAACCATCTAATTTTTGTGGGTTTGAATGTGGGAAGATATAACAATATTATTTATAAATTACCATTCTACAATTAATAATATTAACATTTTAAAAATTAGCATGCAAGGTAGCTAATGACTGTTTTATTTTAAACCACTCTTTATAACATCCTTGTTACATTTCCCACAATTAAGTTGAAACTTAATCCATCAAAAGTATATACAATTAAATCAACTATAAGCAGATAAAATTAGTCTTCAAATTTTTCCCCTATTTAGATAGAGACATCCAAAATTAAAGTAAATTAACTAGGTTATTGAAATCCACTTTGCGTGATCTTGATTTTAGATTTAAACAATATTTTAGCAAATACAGGCAATTAAGGTTTATACAGTAAACACCTGAAAACTGATTGCAATTCTATATGAACTGGATTTGAGAATATTGACAAGAAATTCCATTTTTGGAACCAGAATTAGACAATGAATTATTATGGTAAGCAATATTAACTATATTGTACTGCATACCGCTTATTGAAAAAAATATATTCAAATAACTAAATATCCCACTTTTTCAATAACTAACTTTATTTGCCAAATTGTAATTAGTAAGAGAGAAATTAAAGAACATAAAAATTATTTGATTCATTTTAAAATGCTAATAGCAAAATCTGCAACCATTCATCATCTGAGCAAACTCCAGAACCGAAAGCCCAATCCCAGGACCCCTTCCATTCAAATTAATGAATAGGCCCAGATCCTGCAATCAGATAAATGTGGGCAAACCTTATACCAGCACAGAGTCTTACTACATTCGCTCCCAAGACCCAGTTGTAGGATCAGGGCCATACAGACCCTGAAGGAATGGGCCCCCCCTTTCTCCCTAATTTGAGCTCTTTAACAAAGGAGTTAAAGAACTATCACATCGTGGTTGTCTGACAGTTTTAGTTGAATGGTTTTGTGAAGAGCACTTATTTCCTTTCTTCCTCATCATTCTTTTAGGGAACTAGTAAATAATTAATGTTAGTTGCCTCCTTTGCAGTCTCCATGCTACTAAAATAAAGCAGTAGTGGAATAAGGGCCTGATCCTGGACTTGACAGTTTCCTCCCATGTTATAAGCCATGTTATAAACCTCCTCTGTGGGAGGAAATCTCCTGTACCATCATGGGCATGGGAACTGGATTTGCTTCCTCTCCCCCATTATCCATTTGAAGAAGAACTGGTGGCCACCTATACACCTGACAGATTCCCCATGATGCACAGTCCGGACCATCCACACAGAGGCCACGCCTGCCATAAAGTATGGCTCTCTGCAGCTCTCTGGCAGCATGGATCCATTGGAGATCTGCTCACTGACACTCCTTCTTGGCCACAAAAGCCCCTGAAACTCCCAGGATCAGGTTTATGAGGCCAGAGGGGAGACAACGTGCATCTCTTCCCCTACTCCCTCCCCCCACAGACCCCAGACTGTGGCAGAGAACTCTCCACAAGTCACGATGGAAAGAAGCAGTTGTGTCTCCCTTCCATAAAGAGGGGGAAGTACTGCTCAGAGAAGGGCAAGGAAATAATCTGGCTCTCTGAGAGGTGCTGAGCTTCACCCACTGGAGCCCTTTGAATGAGCTTCAAGTCCTCAGCAGTAGGCCCTAAATTTTTTAACACTGCTGGTTGAAGGTTGGAATATAGCCTTCATTATTCTCATCAGAAGGGCATCTCCAACACTGTCATGACAACATTTGGTTGTTGTGAGGAACAGCAGTCGTAGGCCCTCCATGCTACTTAAACCTGGCAGATGAGAATAACTATGGAGACTTTCCTGCCTATGTCCCTCATGCCACAGAAAGCGTGTCCCTGCCCACTCCACAAAGGCCAGTGCAGAGAGAAGAGATGGGGACACACGTACATGTTGTATGGAGGCAGCGCTTCCAGCACACCACAAAAGTGGGGCAGAGAGGCAACAGTCCCCAGGCCTGGCCTCCGGTCTGGTGGGCGGGTTTCACCTCCGAACCCCTTCCCGAGAGAGTCCTATTACACTCTCTCAATGTGAATGACCTGGATTTCACCCCAAATGTATAACTGAGAATTAGGGAATTGCTGTAGAAATCAATATATCTCAAAGCTCTTCCATCAGAAAGGCTAGACACACAGCAACCTGCAACCACTCATTTGATATAGAAGAAAGGTTATCAGCAGTAGCCCATATCAGTGCTTACATAAGGCCTTCTTCTGCACTCAATATTCAAGCAAAATTCCTGCTGAAGCCAATGGAAGTTTTGCCTGAATAAGAATTAGGGACAAGTGTAAGCTGACCCTTAGCTGAAATATCTAAAAGTTCTGAGGTGGAATATTTCAAATGTTATCCAGGATTGATTGATTGATGTGTAAACCAATGGACATGGCTAAGATTTAATATCTCAACTCAAGAGTGAGGTACCAGGACTGCAGAGTCTAACTCAGCATCTGTGGAGCAGCTCAAACTCTGGTCTCAATCAATGACAATTCATTATTAATACTAGAGGTGAGAAAATAATTTATTTTTTGGTTTGGCCACCGAACCAAAAAAATCTGGGGAAAAATGGTTTCAGGACACCCAAAAATGGAATTTTTTCCCTCACCAAAATGAAAAACTGAGGGGAAAAAATTCATTTTGGGACAAACTGACTGTTTTATACCACCCAAAATAAATAGTAGTTCAATTTTTCTTTTTGTTTCATTTACAGGTGATTATTTTTTTAAAAAAAGTAGAAAAATGATCTAGCTAAATTTCAAAACAAAATGTTCCTTCAAGACAAGAAATAAAAAAAATTACATTTTGACTTTGATTTTTTTCAGTAAACCCTATTTGTCAAATCAGACCTGAATTCACAAATAGTTTCAGTCACCCTGAAATTGCATTTTTTGGCGAATAACCTATTTGTCTGAAAAATTTCACCCAGCTCTAGTTAACACTTTCCAAAAGTCTCTTATTTCTATTCACGTAAATTCTGTGGGATTACTCAGGTAACTGAAGTAACGCACATGCTAAGTGTGTGCATGATTTCACCTCTGAACTTTCACATTCAAATACAGAAAAAAAAATGTTTTTTCCAAACACCAGTTGTCAAACAGAGCCTAATTCAGCCCCTTTGTGCATTTACACTATGAGATTGTCTTTAATTTTACATGATCACATGTGATTACTGAAAACAGGAAAACAAAGTGTTAGGCTACCTTAAGCAGAGGTATCACTGCCAGCTCTGCCTGTAATATGGTGCTGTGTTGACTATGGGTCTGATTTTGTATTTCTTACATTCTCAAATTTCCTATGGAAACGAATGGGACTTTTGAATGGCTAGGAACGTAAGAATGGCTGCAAATATATGAATACAGATAAGTTTGCAAGCACATAGGGCTTGATTTAAAGCCAGTTGTAGCCAGTGACATCCATTAACTTTAACGGGCTTTGGATCAGACCCAGACTGTATATGCATCACATTCAAACAGCATTTCCTGGTAGGACTACCACCCTCATCTTTTTCTTTCTTCCTTTTTTTTTTTTGCACAAGAGACAGCGACAGGGATACGGTATTATAAGTTGAAAAAAATATTTTAAAAAATATGCCTGTTTGCAAAGAGATGATTTAAGCACCATTCCTACAAGAAAGACCCAATCCTACAAGCCTCACACACATGCAAGACTCCCACTGAAATCACCCACAATATAAATGAGATAGTGTTGAAAAGTGATTTACTTCATGCAATGAACAGCCTTGATGGCTAATTCTTTGGGCTGCATTGTGCCCATAAGCACTGCCCCATGCTGGGGGCAGCACGGAGCTGCCCTGCCCCAGTGAGTGCTCCAGGAGGTATTGTGCCTCAGGACATACTGTATGCTACTCTGCAAAGCCTGTCAGCTCCCTGGCCCCTTTGGCTGGCTTGCGGCACAAGTCTCACTCAAGCGTTTTGCTCAGCCAAGCGCAAGCAGTCTGCAAGCATGCTAGGACCCCTCATGGGGGACAAATCGGAGGATGCTCCTTGAGCCCACTCAAAACTAAATTATGGGGCCAAATTCTCAGCAGGTACACATGGATGTAGCTATGCTCATTTGCATTGGGTGAGGATCTGGCATTAAGTATTCTGAAGAGAATCCTTTAACTATGATCCCGACCATTCTCGATAGACTGAAGCATCACCCAAACACCACCTTCCACGTGCAACCCCCAAAATAATCTGACTGGCCAATTTTACCAGGAAAATTACACACAGAAGTTAAAATCCCTTAGAAATTGTGGTTCAAACAGTGCTAGATGGAAACAAGGATGTCAGTCCAGATACAATAGAAGTATCTGTAACTGATTGATCCCTGATCCTGCCAACACCTAAGAATGGGACTCCTCACGTGAGGAAACTTACGCATGTGCTTAAGTATTTGCAGTGATATTGTGGTTCCTGAACAATGCAATGTTTCTACAGAAGGGCCACCTACAGCTCTGTAACGAAAAAGCAGTTTGCATAAACCCCACAAACTGGCCTGTTTCCTTCATCAAGATCCGCTGTGCACTGAGTTGATTGCATCCATGATTTGGGTTCCTTATCTCTATTTAGGAGAATTCTCTATGATAGGCAGTTCTGAGGCAGGCAAAGTGACAATGGGTCTCGGGTGGATTTGTGGACAAAGGAATAATATTATATCATAGTGTCTGTTTGGTGCCCTCTGCATACACAATAGCTCTGAGTGGCAGTGCATGGTAAGCGGATAAAGCAGTAAGTAGTATATGATCTGATGAGCTTGTTTAAGCTGGGGGCGTCTCCTCTACTCGGCTAAATTAAAAACCTCCCTGCAATTTCAGTCCTAATCACCCCCTCTGATGCTGTAATTGATGATGGTCAGTTAACTCCTTCATTCCTGCCACCATTTATTGGAACCCCAAAGGTTTACACATTAGCAGCCTCTTACTCTTTTAAACGGATCGTGTTAGTATTTTTTGAAACTGCATATATGGAAATGCTATGAAATATACAAAGAATCAGAGAGCAAATACCGCATGCCGGATCCTCTGCTGCTTTAGGGCAGCTACTCCACTGGCACAAGCTGCCCTAAACCTGGCAGACCCAGCTCATGGAGAATCTCCCCTGCCTAGGGGAACCTGAAGTGGCGTAGAATACCAAAGTGGCATATTCACCACAGGGACGCTGGCAGACCAGGTGCCAGCTCATGCCAAGATCCCCACGCCTCAATTGAACATTGACAAATACACAGCTGGAATCAGGTTGGGTTCACCTGTGTGTTAGTATTATTAAAATAGGTATTAGGATTATAAGAATGTGTTTAGACTTGATTGAATATTCGTGAGTTGCTGCATACGTTAATCTCATTTATCACATATGTATCCCATAGCGTAGGGCAGGGGTCGGCAACGTTCGGCAGGCGGCTCGCCAGGGTAAGCACCCTGGCGGGCCGGGCCAGTTTTATTTACCTGCTGACGCGGCAGGTTCGGCCGATCGCGGCCCCCACTGGCCGCGATTCACCGTCCCGGGCCAATGGGGGCGGCGAGAAGCCACGGCCAGCACATCGCTCGCCCGCGCCGCTTCTCGCCGCCCCCATTGGCCCGGGACAGCGAACTGCGGCCAATGGGGGCCGCGATCGGCCGAACCTGCCGCGTCAGCAGGTAAATAAAACTGGCCCGGCCCGCCAGGGTGCTTACCCTGGCGAGCCGCCTGCCGAACGTTGCCGACCCCTGGTGTAGGGTAATATTTAAGCATTTATATTATCAGCCTCTGTGATCACCAGACTGGAGAGAGACATTACACGCGTGTAAAGTGCTGGTCTCCAACAGAAGGTGTCTTGTCCTGGCCAACGGGGAAGGCCCATTGACACCAGACAGACTATCGTGGAACATTAAAGTGGACAAAAGTCTTTGTTGCTCTGCTCTTTCTCCCTCCTCTCATGAAAATGAGTCATGCAATCCCATCACCTGAGTTTGCAGTTGAGAGTACATAAGAGGAGGGGAATAAAACCCCCTAACAAGAAGGAACTGGATCTCTGTGCTTCTTGGACTCTGGGGCAGGGCAAGGTTTTGAGCAGGGGTTTTCAAACTGGGGGTCGGGACCCCTCAGAGGGTCACAAGTTTATTACATGGGGGGGTCGCGAGCTGTCAACCTCCACCCCAAACCCCGCTTTGCCTCCAGCATTTATAATGGTGTTAAATATATTAAAAAGTGTTTTTAATTTATAAGGGAGGGTCACACTCAGAGGCTTGCTATGTGAAAGGGGTCACCAATAAAAAAGTTTGAGAGCCACTGGTTTTGAGGTATAAGCAAGGGATCCCCAACTGCTTAGCCTGGGTTAGCCCTAAAGGCCATAATCAGCTTGGGGGCGGCGGGAAGTGGCGCAGGCCGAGGGATGTGCTGGCCGCAGCTTCCCGCAGCCCCCATTGGCCTGGGATGGCGAACTGCGGCCAGCAGGAGCCGCGATCGGCCGGACCTGTGGATGCAGCAGGTAAACAAATCGGCCCGGCCCGCCTGGGTGCTTACCCTGGCAGGCCGCGTGCCAAAGGCCGATCCCTGTTCTATTGCCTTTTGAAACTTACTCATTTGTATATATATGTTTACCTGCTTTAACCTCGTAAATAACTCTCATTTCCTTTTCCATAGTTATAAATCTGTATATAATTTCTTATAGGATTGGCTACAAGCATTGTCTTTAGTGTGAGATCTAAGGTGTAATTGAGCTGGGGTAAGTGACTGGCTATAACCTGGATATTGCTCTGATTCTTGGTGTAAGGGACCATTTATCACAAAGGTAGGCTCACCTGGGTGGCAAGCCAGACTGGAGTATCCAAGGGGACTGTCTGTGACTCCATATTAAGGCTGTTACAGTGCCTGGTTGGTGAAATCTAAGTTAAAGGGAACCTCCCTCTGGCCAAGTCAGTAGAAGCTGTGCTGAATTTGTCTTGGATGGAAGTTGCTTTAAGAAACTTGAAAGGGATTACTGGCTATAGAAAGACAAATAGAGTCCTGAATTTGATGGGTCTGATTCTCCTCTTTCTAATACCAGTTATAAACCATAATTCAGTGGACATTCAGGCCCTATACTCAGGGCTAATTTTAAAAGTACAGATGGAACTCAGCCACACATACATTATGAAGAGTGAGGTATCCCCTATGCTGGCCAGACTCAATATATTTGCTCAGAAAGAACAAAAACATCATATGTATATCAGATGTTAAAGGAAAGGCTGTGCTCAAAATATAAGGAAACCAGTCCTAGGATTCTTGGGTCAGATCCTAAAGTCTTTGTTCAGTTTCTACGCAGCCCAATTCCCTCAGTCAAACAGCACACACTGAAAGCCAGAAGGTTTGGTGAAGCCTAGGATAGGTATCTGGTTTTTGAACAGTGCACTTTTATACCAACTACTGACCAACATAGAGCATCTACACTACACTAATACCATTATCAGTGCTCCAGCCCCAATCCTGGGCTCCACTTGCAACCCCCTTATGGCAACAGAGGGGGTCACAAAGACAACTTAATTGACCAGGGGAGAATTTCCTCAGTACAGGAGGTGCCCTTGGGCTGTACAGGCCTGATGTCTTACGCCATTCCTCTTTTGCAGTCCCCAGTGGAATGGGGTGGTTGGTGGCAAGAGAGGACATATTGAGGGGGTATCGCCAGAGGGCTTTGTGTTCCTGCTATTCTGGGCCAATGGAGCCCTGACAGGTGGGAAATCTCAGTAGATTGGCACAGTCCCCTGAGAATGTTCTAATTTATGTCAGGGGCCAGTCACAGAATTCTAGGAGGCGAAGGATAGCTTAGAGTTATCTTTGTCCTCACCCCACTCCTAGTGATGTCTGCTGAGAGGCACATCTCAGAACTGGAGACTCCATCTAGTCTGTTGCCCCTTGCCTTTTTCTCTTCTTACATCCTCATTTTAACACTTTCATTGTGAGTGAGTGAAACATTATAAAATTAACTTGTATTGTATTGCCCAGGCTATTCCAGGAAAGCTGTCAAAAATCAGCATCATTAATAATAATACTTAGCACTTATACAAGGCTTTACATTTTCAGAGCACTGTAGAAACATTCACTCAATTAAAAAGTGACAGTTCTACAAGCAGAAACTGTCTCCACAGCACTAACCCGTGTGCCTGAGTTGTCCAGAAAATCTCAGACTCTGTGCACTGATCTCTATCTTTCACCCATTCAAGGAGGATGATCTTCCTTTTTTTCCTTCTCTTTTGTATCTATGCACTCATCTCACTGAGTACCAACCAATTAAAAAAAATTCAGGTGGAAGAACACTGATTTAGCATCAGCTAATTGGAAAATCCACATTACCCCACTTTTCAGCCTAAATTACACAAAAATCAGAGCTACATCAGGCACATGTCTGGGCAGAATAGGTCTCTAAATTGGTGTAAAGTGTACTTAATATTGATTGCTCTGCAATTTCCAGAACTGTTCAGAATCAGAGTCATATAATTAGGGCTTATTTGAATTTTTTCGTCAGGTTTAAAAAGAAAGAGGGCGAAAGGAATCAATATATTAACCTGACTATGAAGGCAAAGTGAGTGAAACACCTATCTCTAGTAATTAAGACAGTGAATTCATTGGGGAGAATAACATTCGTTTATGGGGACCATATTTCAAACCAAGTATATACGCTTGTACTAATTTCCAAAGCATAAACTTAAACATGTTCATGCTGCAGCTAGCTTGTTTTTCACTTCTAGCCCACAAAATTAATTCAGTGCACAAATGACACATACATATACAGACACAAGTCACTCCCTGTTTCCTTATGCATACCGGCCAAACAACTTTGCTCACCAGGGCCCTGATTCAGCAATATATTTAAGCATGTGCCTAACTGTAAGAATGTGAAATCTTTGGGACTCCTCACATATTTAAGTACATGGTGGACTGAGACCCATAACGGTGCCAGTTTCTGACTCCCCCACAAAAGATGTTGAAGTTATGGGCCATAGTGTGTCAGATACATGCGGCTCTTAATCCAAACTTCTACATATCTGACCAGGCACAGAGTGGCATGCATGGACTGGAGACATTCTCAAAGAGAGGCCCCGATTTTCCAGGTGGCATTGTACTTTAGCACGCCACAATGATGCCCAGATTTCACACTGGGGCATTGCAAACACCATGCCACCCCAGTGTAGGACATTGCCTTCATGGCAAAAAGCCAAAGAAATAAAACGTTCAGGTAAGAATTACTTAGAGAACAAAGTAATCAGTAGCCTAACCATGCAACCAGAGCAGCTTTAAAACTACCAGCATAAGTGTTTGTTGTCCCTGCCGTAAATTACTGTATTTCTCACTGGCTGACACGGCATTACTTTGATATCCCAAACAAAAAGAACACTAGTTCCTGCCATTGAGGGGCACGTGGCTCCACAAACACCCAGACCAAGTGGCTGTCTTGGAGAATCTGCCAGTGCATCTGATGTAGTAGTTTATTGCTCAAAAACACATGTAATGAGTCTATCATGCTACTATCTAGGTGCTGCAATAACACATAGGCTGATAAAGTGAGCAGGGTAGGCACAGGGACTCAAACAACCATTATGGCTGGGCGTTACTGACCTGTCAGCTTGCATTGGTGTTGTTTCACCTTTCCCCATGAGCAACAGTTGCTAGGAGCTCCCGCTTCCAAAACTTTGGCAAGTAAGATTTCATTCGCAATCAGAGATGCAGCAAGCAGATAGAGGTGTAAGAATCTGGGTTTTATAAAACATTATAAGAGGCCACTGTTATATGCTGTAAGGTTACACTGTTTGTCTCCCAGCTACTCCCAGAAGCCAACCCCTGAGATTCTAGTTCCTCAATAATCTAGTTCCCTCCTGAAATCTGATCCTCTTTTCTGCAGTTCCACTCCTCATCCTCCAGGATGGTGACTACAGGTGGGATTCAAAGAATACTGAGCTCTACCACAGGACAGTGTTTTAACTTTTTGTAACCTTGACTCAGGCCATGTAACTGAGGAGAGGGAATAAAGAACAGCTTCTTATTAGCATTCCTGTGCATCTCTCCTCCTTTACATCAGGCTCAAATCAGAGGCACTCCTCTCCAATTCATCACACTGGGAGACAGCAGTCAAGTGATCACAGCTTCCTTGTTACCAACTCATCGGGGTTTTTTTTGCAAGTCTCACAAGAGTTGGTGTTTTTCTTAAAGACCCAGCTCCTGGGGTCAAGTGATTATGTGAAAATTTCAGCTTTCATTCCAAAATTACTTACATTTCTAGCTCTCATGGCTTCAGAGAAAAGCTTGAAAACATTAACAGTAAAAGCTTAAACAAGGACATAAAGCCATACAACTAAGTTTTCCCTTTGACACATGTGTTGGTGGTTTTTTTTGCCTATTGGGATATCCTTCCTCCCACTCGTGCAGGGACAAAGTATTTGGCACGTGGAAATTATTCAGTGCTTGTCCAAAAGTTTCAAGAACTATTTGGAAATTCTGCCCAATCCCGTATTCTAATTCCAATTATGCTTAATTTAGCGCAACTAGCCAGAAATTAGCATCTCTGAAAATCAGGTTCTTTATACACTGCAACTGTTGACTATGATTTAGTCTGAACATTAATGTTCATTTTTAATGTAGGGATTTTTGAGAGAAAGGGAAGGAGGTTTTTTTTCCAATGTATTTACTTATTTTTATAACATTAATGTAAAAACACTGTGTGCAAATGTTTAAGATTGCACAAGATGGCCTTAAATGGCTCCTCTGAAACAGTTATGATCTATTGCGTAAATACCTGTGGTGTTTAAATGGCCAGATCCTCCGCTGGTGCAAATCAGCATAGCCCAATTGACTCTAATATACACAGTAATCTGGCCTAGTATTTTTAAAGACTCAATTACCCAAGCATGTATCATAAAATCCAAGTTAATTGTTTTAAATCTGGTCTTTTTAAATTTATACTGCAGCATAAATGCATCTTAAATTGATTAACTATTGTGTGTGTATGTAAAACTAGTCAAACTAATTTATTTAAACAAGATGAGAAATGTCTTTATACTGAAACTCTGAAACAACCTTCACACCAACGGTATTAGGCACTGGGGCATGGTTCTAATGACAAGTCACCACAATTTTCCTTCCTCTAATAGACAGTTCAGACATTGGCAAAGCTCCTATCAGAGCATTTAGTATCTGCTGTAAGCCTCTATTTAGCAAGAAGATTACATCCCCCAGATTTCACAGTTCAAAAGTTCATACTGTACTGTTCTATTTATAGACAGCCTGATATCGCCTCTTCTTTAGCAAGGAAAAAAAATCAGTAATATTTTGAAACAAGGACTTAAAGAGCTTGTTTTATGTAGGCAATGCCAGAACATCTCCTAGAAACAATCCCCAACCTTAGACCAACTGATCAGATACCTTCATTCACTGGTGAGGATTGGGCAGCTATTTAAGAATTTATCTGACTTGTTATTAGACTTGAAATTTTTAAAAGGAAAGAAAAATAAAAAATATTGAATAATAAGCACTGCAGATCTTCTAGTTTTAGTTAGTGCTTTTCTTCCCAAAGGGAATAGCAATAACCTTTAACAAGACATTTAAAGTATCCAGGGAATAGAGAGTTTAAAATAAAAGTTTGCTTGTATAGAATTGCTATGAATGGAAAAATTGTTAAGGGTCATTGTGAGACTAAGGGTCTGTCCATTTGGTAAGAGGTAAAACAGATATGCCATCAAACTGTCATCATTAAAGACTGCACAGTACTTTTGCATGTTATCCCTTAGCCAAATTTAAAGCAGGATAATTTCTTGCTATGTAACTTCTCCATTCAGTTTTAATTAAATAAAATATTATCCATTGCTTTCTGTGCTGAACTGCTGGTGTGTGTTGCTGTGTGCTGTTAAACAGCTGCTACGCCCTACCATAAAGCTGGCTGCATGTCCAGAGTGGGTGAGGGAAATCCGATATGTATAATAATTTGTAGCAAGTACACAGTGCTTTTGATCTTTTCACAATACACTATGTATTACATAGACAGGTAATTATTGTCCCCATTTTAGAAACTGTGAAAGTGAGGCTGAAAGATTAAGCGATTTTCCCCAAGGCAACGTAGGGAGTTCTTGCCAGAATTAGAACCCAGGAATTCCTGTTTACTGGTATTGTTTCCTCACCTTTCTATCTAGTCTGTAAACCCCTTTGCGATTCTTTAGGAAGGAAAGCACGGTATGAATGTAAGATGTGGTGACTGCTTTTCTAGCGGCAAGCCAGCCAGTCTAGTGGAATTACTTTGGCACCAACATCAAAAAAAAAAAAGAAAAAAAAGCAGACAGAGTTTCTTAGAAACTTGCTGCCTTGTAAATTGCTACCCTGGCACTGAGGCCAGATTAGGCCAGAAAGGGAGCACCAATGTGGAATCATGGCAGCTGAAGTTCATGTCTTTAGCTTGAGCCCTCACAAAGGGATGCAATTCCCCCCCACACACATCTCCGTCATCTTCCCTAGAAGAATGTTCCTTCCTGACAGAATAATCTTTGGATTCTCAAACCAGAGCATGCTCTGAAAAGCTTTCCTCTAGCAGTTCTTGCAAGTGGCTCCAGGATGTCACCCTCCCACAGCTCCCTCAGCGAAGGTGACAGAGGCAGAGCTATTCCAGTGCCACGTCTCATCCTCAAACAGCAAGTAGTGAGCTGCTTACACAACACAAATCCTTCTCACGATCCTCTGAATACGACTGGCCCAGCGCCAGATACGTCCACATGTTAACACAGAACAGTAGCCCTGGAATACCCAGCCAACCTGCAGTGGTGGAAACTCTGTGATAGCAGACTGCGTTAAATATTTAATTGTGTGATTTCTTCTGCACAGACCTCAAAGCAGTTTTCTATATCAATACTCGCTCTATTGAGATGTAACCATATTTTGACTTTAAGAAATCCATTCAGGAGCAATAATAAGTACTTCATAAAACAGTAACTAAAGGCCGGTTGTAGTCTTTAGGCAACCTGCTGCATATTCTAAGGTGGGTGCATGTACTTGAAGAGTGTATTAATTTCAAATAATTTTAAATTATTCTTTTTGGCTGTCGGCTTTACCCTGCTGAAGATCTAGGCCAGCATGATTCAATCATCATTATATTGTAATATGAATTCGCTATCCTCCCTTCATACAACCTACACAACATGATTCAAGGTTAAGAGCAGAATATCAAAAGACTCAGAGTATGGACAATTTTAATGGTAAGGGAACCTTGACTTTTCTGATTATATTAGTTCAACTAAAACTGACCTTCAGTATATGAAGATTTCATTTTCACAAATAAATGGTATGATTTATGGTTTTTTATTAGGCTTACAAAAAAGTGGTCAGAATAGAAGCGTTCAAGGCCACAATCTCTTTTCATTTCAGATTACAGAAGGAAAGACATCGTGATGCGGCCTTAAAAGCGAAACTAATTTTTGTTTTGTTTTGTTTCTGAACTAGGTAGTAGTATTTGTATTTATGGGAACCTGTATGGCTGCCAGCTAACAACATGCCACTTTCCAGCGTTATCACCAGAGTTGTCATTTGTGCATATTTATCCTGTTAATGGGATGGATTTATTACTAGTACTGAATAATTTGGACCTGGGCTACACTCATGTATTTTATGGCATGTGGTCAACATAGCTATGGGTCTGCAACTTCTCTGTAAAGTGGAGCATGAAGTCATTAAAATGAATGAGCACAAGTGTCTGCTATGCTGTTTTTAATTATATGTTTATCTCTTTCCCTTTTATACCTCCATTGTATTTATACCACATGTGGTCACACATGCTCCCTAGATGTTGTCTTATGGAGTTTAGGCAAATCCTAGGCTATCACCTTACTTTATTTTGAAGTGTCTGGCTTATCTTGGCAGCAATTATAGGTCTATGTATCTTAATCTACATACAAATTCCTGATTTTTAGTGGAGTCCAATATTGAGAGTTGAGGGTATTCTAAAGGGAAAATGAGCAAATGGATTTCTCCATCATGTGGAATAGTTTGGGATTGTTTTAATGGTTATCACGGGTTAATCATAGGTTTATTATTTAAATTGGACATTTAAATTAAGACGAAAGACATGACCTGAAGAGTTTCTGTAATGACTCATATAGAATAGAAAATCCTAAAGATGGAAACCCTCCCT
This sequence comes from Emys orbicularis, assembly GCF_028017835.1. Classification (NCBI taxonomy): domain Eukaryota; kingdom Metazoa; phylum Chordata; order Testudines; family Emydidae; genus Emys; species Emys orbicularis. The sequence continues at coordinate 80,777,484 of NC_088692.1, read as the reverse complement.
AATCCATCAATTAAACCATAAATTTATGACACTTTGGGGACATGCTTCCATTTTTTTTTAAAGTTTCACCATGTATGATACATGTCAACCCTCCTATGGGTTTATGGAGATTAGGCAAAAAGGATACGATAGCCATTGGAGGAGGTCTCTGGTAGCTCCATTGGAACTGCCAGGGAGCAGGGGGACACTAGAAGCCAGACCCTGTACAGAGGCACAAGGTCTCTATGAGGATAACCTTTGTGGATCCCTGGAGATCGACTAGGTTCAGTGATGAGCCCTGTGGTTTATACCATTTGGGGGCCATTGGGCTCATTCCCAGAGGTCTCTCATGTGATTTCTATTGTGGAAACCATCCATCTGGGTCATATACAGGCTTAAAATTTGCTTTCCAGGAATGTTCATACTAGAGAACTCCATCACTTGGATGTTCGTGGAAAGCCAGGAGGACAAAATTACAAACCCATGAACCCACCACTTTGTACTAGTGAGGGCTTAAGGACCTGCCAGACAATTGTATCCAGACAGCTGGATCTATGGAAGTTCCCATACCTATGTTATTTCCCACATTGGGTTGGCTCTCGTTTATGTTTACAACATTGGCTTAAGAGCTGCATCTTTCAAATGGTAGAATATGAACAATTTACGCATTTAGCAAAATCCGCCTAACCTGGGTCAAACTACATTCACTGTTGGAGTTCTGCCATCCCAAGCAAAGAATTACATATCTGATGGTACATGCTTTGGTGAGAGGGGGGTTGGGGAGGCTGGGCAGATCAGCAGCTTAGCAATGATGCTTCTGGCAGCCTCGCAGGATAGAATTAGGTCCATTGACATTTCCAATCCAGCTTTAAAATTACGCTTTTAATTCTTTAACATAAAATGTTAGCGGATCTAGAAAAAAAATCTCCGCTCTGTCAATTGCTATATATTTTTGAAGTTTTCACCAAAAATCCTTAATGGGAGTGGTATAGGACTACATTGTATTATAACCACATGAAACTATGAGGATTTTCTTTTGCTTATTTCATATCCTAGCTTTGTTAGTAGGATACTTGCCTCTGAGTTCTTGGAACCTCATTTGAACTCTTTACTTCAATGAATACACGAGATTTGCTCAATCATTAGTAAACAGTAATGCATATCAAAATGCACTGCATTTAATTCAAGACCGTTAGCAGTCTCTGCACAAGAGAGGCCCCAAAATGGACTAGCATATAAAGGGGGGACGATACCTCCAGTTTAGAGCTGCAAGGCAAGGCAGGCAAGGCAAGGAAACGTTTCCCCCCCCTCCAGCTGTCTGCATCAGCACCGAAAGACCTATAATCTCAAGACGGAACGCACAAATGTTCACTTGAAGAATAGAAAACTGTAAATAAGCCATGTCAGAAAATGCACAAATATATGTATATGCTCATACATCACTTGCCTACGTTTCAGATCTGAAGCAGAACATGTGGAGGTTGAGTGAGGGCTCAGCTAGGTTAGGAAGAGTGCAAAAATCAACAGCACTAAAGCTACTTTTCAGGTTAGCATAATCTTCTGTCTGCAAACACAGTCTGTTTTATCTGATTTTTTTTTTATTGGACAGCTGTGATCTTCTCCTTTCAAAACCTTGTCACTGCCGTTCAGCAGAAATGTAAGTGATATGATTAAGGAACATGGCATCTTGTATAATCGGTCGTAATCATTATCTAGGGGTTTCGGTAACATGACACGTGCACAGCAACGGCAGCATCTGCTATGGACTGACAGATATCTCAAGCTCAGAATGATGGATACACACTCAGGGATTTGTAAACTTGTCCTCGCTAATGCCACTATCCTGATGTGAACTTGTTGTGGCTATGCTGCTTAAAGGCCAAAGATTAAAAGTGCTCTGTAAAGTTCATCCTGTCCCTCATCCACCTGCGTCCCCGACTAATATAAGATGTATTGCCTTAGCGGACCTTTCCCACTTTCACTGATAGGATGGCGCTTTTGGAAGCGGTTTTAAAATACAGCATTGCATGTTAATATCATGTCCCCACCTGATGGGGGTTTTCAGAACCGCTCAGCGCTGGTCTCAGTCTGTTCCCACAGAAGTCAAGAAAGTAAATTAGTTATAAACAATAGGGGCTGGATTCCCTGCTTCATCCAGCTTCCAGAGGAGGCAATTCCAGGGGGAGCTGCTATATTCTGTGCTGCTTGGCATTAGCCTCTTAGCGCCATCCACCAGCTGCAGATTGTTGGCCATACCCCATGTATTGGAACAAAGCGTAGGAGCTGCTCTATGCCATGAGTGGACTTCCCCATACTCGGGCTACATGGCCTGTTTCTTTTGTGCCCATGGAGTGGTTACTATTCATTGTTTGTATATGTTCCTGTGTGTTTTGACTGCACAGAGGATCCCCAGAAATACAGAATCACTCGGTAGATATGAGAAAACGTAGGCTGCTTTTATTCTCTTGTGTATTGGAGATGGTTTGTGCTGCCCTGCCGGAGTAAAGCTGTCTATCCCCAGCATATCTAGCCACTAGGAGTATCAGTGAGTGGTGTATGAGCTGGGGACATGGCCCCCAGTTGCTATATACCCCCCTTTTTGGGCCACTGGCAACTGGCATAACTTAGAGTAGCCTTAAGCTTCTCTGAGACCTGGCCCAGTGGCCAAACAGGTCTAGGAGCCAGGAAGCCGCCTTTGCCCACCCACTGTGGAATTGCACCATGTGTTCCTCAGCCATACTGGAGAATTGGGGTGAACATTTGCCACGGTGGTTTTATTACAGTTCCTAATTTTGACTTTGGCCCTTTCTAAATAACATTTCATTTTGACTATGTTTGCGCCCCTTTTCATGCAACTTTTCACAAACACAAGTTAAATCCCTGGAGCTGGGGGATGTGGCCAAACAGGAGCCCTCCCCCACAATTGGCCAATGGGTTCCAGAGACCCCAGGGGTGAGGGAGGAGCTACCTGGTATCCCTCAGTAAGTGTCTTTTTTCCCCCCTCATTGCTTGGGCAGTCTGCCAACCCCATCAAGTTCCCCCACCTGGTGACACTGGGTAGCATTTTTCAACTTCAACAACTACAAAGTTTTATCGAAAAATTTCCTACCAGCTCTAAGTAAGAGTCAGAATCAAATGCCTTTACTCACAATGAGCAGCACCTTACTCTGTAAGTAATCTCATTAGATCAGATTCTCAGCTAGCAGAAACTGGCTACACTGATTTAGACCCACTAAGAATCTGGCCCATTGATTTCAATGGAATGACTAATGGAAACCAGTGTTAATCAACCTGAGTAAAGGTATCAGAATCTGCCTCTAAATGTGTGTTCTTTGGACAACAGATTGAATTTGATCAAGAGAGCCAATTAATTACCAGCTTTTTATGAAAGAGACAAACATAGATTTCAGATGTGTCCTGTCCTCTACTGTTTCTTGTAGGGTTGCCTCATGAAACAAAAATGTTCATGTCTCTTATTCTCAAAGTCAACAAGGCTGAATGATTATTGTATCAGTGCCAGGATGGGGATTTTAAAATTCACTCTTCCTTCTTATTTTCATGCGGGTCAAAGCTTGAAAAAAAAAGTGTGTGCAGATAAAACAGACACAGATCAAACGTAAAACCTCATCTGCTCCATTTCTTAATGCTCTTCTGTTTATGATAATATAATTGAGAATTGGGTAGTACTTGGTAGAACAATCTAAAATTATTTGGAATAAAGATGTGTTTGAGAATATCAATCGGGATAAGATTAAACATAACAAAATGAACTGAAATGAAACATGGAAGAGAAGAATATAACACGAAAGGGTAATTATCGGAATCCCATCTCTCAAAGAGTTGCATCTACCCTAATCACACTGCTACAGGTGATGTTGTAAACTTTAACTTTCTATTTAGATTTCACCAAGTGCTCCTGCTCTTTGTTTGCCTCCAAGACTAGAACCAGCTAATAATATTAGCTACCTGTTTCAAGTCCCTACCAGAAGGAGCTTAGCAGATCATATTTTCATTGGATTGTGCAATAACATGAAGTCTTCTCTAATCTTATTTGGCACATTACCCACTGGATTTATGGAAATCCCTGATGAACCTTAACCTAGAGGTGTAACAGTCACATAAACTGTGCATGTGAGTGTGTGTTGTGGTGGTCACAAGGTACACCCTTGATTTTAACTACTAGCTAAGTCTTTGACTAGGTCTACAAGTAACCCTTAAATCCAAAGGGAATGAAGTATAAATATCAGACTTCCAAAAACATGGCACTTGGGCTGATTAGCAAGAAGAAGAAAAGAATTAATAATGAGCAGAAAAGAAAAAAAAAAGATAGCCAGAAACTACAAACACCAGGGAGCCCATTTCAGTGTTACTTGAAAATAAAGCAACAATAGGAAGACTAGTCATCTCATTAAATAATAATTTGTTATTTCCCTTTAATGCAGCACATGTTCTTTAATGGTTGTGACTTTTTATGCCAGTTTGATTATAATTCCTGCATATTTATCAAAAGGAAAGTTGTAAAACTTTTAATGAGTCCTTGAACTGACCACCTGTGAACAAGAGGTATTGTAAGTCTTGACTCTTGAGAAATGAAAAACAGTTTAATATTTTCCCCAATGTGACTGATCTCAAGTACATTGTAAAATTACTGGCAGACAGCTCATCCCATGCTCCTTGCAAAGTTAAGACAAGCCTACATCTTCTTTCCAAAGCATAGAAAAATGTCTCCGTTTCTCTCATTTGAAAAAAAAAAATGACAAATTAACAAAAGATAGAGGTCTCTGGTTACTAACGAATGATCATTGCAGTGACTGTGATCATGTCCCTTGAAAGCCACAAAAAAAGCAGATCATAAACGGAAATTTCCATCAGTTGAAAATGGGCATGATGACCTTTCACGTCCATATGACTCATGAGCTGGATGTTTATGAACAGAGTTGTATGTACCGTGACCAGTATTCTGGACTTTTAGGTGAAGAGTGGTTTCTAGTTTGGGATTAGATGAGCATAATTTATGACTGATACCTTTTTTTCCCCCCTTCACTCAATATCATTAAGGAGCACAAACATTTCTACAATTTAAACCTCCCTCCGTTGCTTTCTATTAAAATAATCAAGAGATAGATCATGTACTAACACATACACAAAACCAAACTGCCAGAGTTTCCAGGCAAGACATTTTGTTTAGACCAGTCTAATAACAGTTTCATGTAATGTGGCAGAACTGTAAGATGTGCCTCAGTTATGCAATTTTTGAGAAAAGCATACAGATGCCTAATGCATTTTAAGAGAGAAAGTTAAAACATACTCCATTATATCTTGAAAAGGAGGAATAGAGGAGAATCCCTGCAAAATGAGAAGTGATAGCATCAAAAATGCCAGACCTTTTGCTACAGAAATATTGGGGTATACGAGTTAAATCTGTCCTCTCTCTCAGCTGGCAATTACATGGCAGATAACTCAAAATTTTACTACCTTGGCAGATTACAGAGATAACCTTTGCATAATGAACAGGTTTCAAACACTTTTCCCCAATGTTCTGGCCAGGAACAGGCTTTTCTGTAATATAAAGCATGAATACCCTATTGTTTGCTCTTTTCTTAAACATATATTCTGACTATGGACAGTGGATGGAAAATAAAAATCCCACTCTCTATATTTGAGGTCCTGGATGTGTTTGTTCTCTCTATTACTGTATTTATGCGGTGGTACAATACCCAAGATGTGCTAGGTGGTTTCCAAACACAAAGGAATATATGGTCCCTGCCCGAAAGTGCATTCAGTCTACATAGCTCTAGGGATTGATGGGATACATAGTTGTGCTGTTTTAAAATATCATATCAATGCCATAGAATATTCTGTGCTTCTACTGAGTGATTTACTACATCAATAGTTTTGCCCTTTGGATTCAAATTATGGAACTAAATGGAAACATGCATCCACCCAATACTCTCTTTGGTGACACCAGCACCAATTGACATGGGGGTCTCTTATTTCCATGACATATTAGAATGGATATATAGTAGGATGTGTTGCCTCACACCTCCCAACCTTTATGTTAAATTTCATCTCCCAGCCGAAGAGCTGAGTCACATCTCACTATTTTTTTTTTTTTTAAATTAGCCTTGTTATGGCCAAAACTGTATGACAAAACCACACAGCCACAGTTGGGTTCCAAATAACCATGCCTACTGAAGATGGTATATACAAATATACCAGACCTAGCTACTTAAACATTGCTGCTCTAGTTTCTGGCAGCTTCTAACACATAGAACACAATGAGCACTTCTAGATGGATCTTAAAGAGATACTACCCTATTCCTCTACACTAGTGGTTTTCAAACTGGGGTATGCGTACCCCTAGTGGTACGTGAGTTCTCACCAGGGGATATGCGAGAAAAATCCTGTAATGGCAGACAATGCACTTTATTTAGTAAGACTTGGCAATCTAATCATAGGTATATTATGAACCTATCTCAGATGGGGATACACAGTAGACTTTATTTGGACAGCGGTATGCAACCTAAAAAGTTTGAAAACCACTGCTATACCCTATAGGCCTAAAGCATAAATATTTACAATGTGGCCAAAAAAATGGTGATAGGAACATGAATGAAGCGTTTAAAATTCAGACATCCTGTATTCGAAAATCCCGGTGGAAACAAATCAGTGGATATCTGAGGTTTGTGCATTTCAACAAAGTGTAAACTGATATCTGTAACTATTAATATATGTTTTGTTTCATTTGGAATGAGTTCTTCCAGGATTTTTATTTCCTTCATAAAATAGTTTTCAAATATTCAGCAAAACATTTTGAATAGTTCTAAAGGCTTTTTTAAAAAGTGCATCTCGTTGTCTCTGAGGCATCTTATTCTAACGTTTCAAGTTGATACCTATGTTAAAAACATGAGAATATATGCCAGTACCAACAACACAGTTCTGTTTTGTGGATTAGAAGTGGAATTTTCATCTTACCTAATGCATCAAAAATTGCAAATGATGCAACATGTCTGAATATTTTTTTTCATAACTATGACTCAGTAAATGCCAACCATAGACACAAATGTATTTAATAAATAATACAGGAAAAGCATAATAGGCCAAGTTTGTCTCTGGCATAGTTGCGGTGATTTCACTGGAAGCACACCAGGGAAGAATTTCCCTCCATAATACTTGCATCGGATAATGCCTGTTTTATTGTTATGAGACTGAGGCCTGTAACATGAAAGTTACACTCCCTTTCTGCCCAGACTGGCAGAAAATGTGATGAAAGGCTGTAACAGATACCACCTGTTAGCTACTACCTTATGTTTTGACTTAAATCACCCTTTCTGTCTTTAAAGACCTTGATATTCTGTGCTGGTGCAGAGTTCAGTGTAGACACTTAGAGGAGGTGTCTTCCATTTGCTGCTGGAACTGCTGAGGGCTGGTTTGAACTCTGGTGCAGTTTAGGGCAGCTCTGTGGGCTTTGCAGCAGCTAGGAAATAAGTGGGACATAGAAAAGTTCTGGTCATACCTCTTCCGATCGCTGGACTAATTCTTTATGACCCTTCACCAGAATGTGCTCTGTGATGGGTTCCTACAGGTGGAGGATACTAGGTTCCTTCTGGGAAAATCCCCTACTTTAAGGGTATTCCTCGGGGGGATGGCGGCATGGCGGGCAGTGAGGGAGGGGCTTATGGATGCTTCATGGATGCTTTGCACTGGCTATGGCAGCATAAAGTGGATGCAGAGTTTGGCCAGTAGTGTCCTTGCAGAACTAAACACCATCAGCTATAAAAAAAATTAAAAAAAAAAAATTAAAAAAAGGAAGAATATTGGAGAATTTTTTGAAATTTCAGAGTTGTTTCCATTTTAAATAATGTCTTTCAAAAATTTCAACAAAATATACTTGGAATATTTTTGTATTTTTGAAATTTCAATAAAGTTAATTATGTCAAGGTTTGTGGGGGAGGGTCACTTTTTCTTTTCCTTTCATTTTTTTATCCCTTTTCCCACTGTCACTCTGTAACTTTTCCGAAGCTGAAAAAGTTCTGAAAAGTTACAAAGTAGGAAAAGGAAACTTGGAAAAAGGAAACAAAACCAAAACAAAAATAGACATTGTTCACTCTATTGCATTCAGTGGCAAAAAAAAAAAAAAAAAAAAAAAGGGGGGGGGGAAGAAAAGAAAGCAAAGATCCATTTTTTTTAAAAATTCTCACTTTTTGAAAACAAACAAAAATTTCAATTCAAAGTGAAATGAAAAGTTTCAATATTTTTTTTTTGTCAAAACATTTTCTTACCCAAAACAAAAAATGCTTTCAGTGAAACCCCATTTTTTGGAGGGAATTTTTTTTGGTTAAAATATCTGTACGTAAGTTACATTGGAAGAACACAATGAGAGATCTTTAAACAAGCACCATTTTTATAAGGGTACCTAGAGAGATCTCATAATCCTAGGAGATTGCTTCAGTTAGGAGAAACAATGAATAAAGTATAGGATATTCATCAGTGCATGAGTCATTGGCTCACTTTATTGCAAAAATTCTGTTTTCCTCAATGCAGCATTCACTACCCTGACCCACACACTCTGGCTATGACTCACCATTGCATTATTATTGTTTGTATTACAATTATTATCTAGGAGATCTAGCATTATTCAAAATGTATACTGATATAACTCCAGTGAAATCAGCTCACTAATGAATCAGGTCCCATAATTGTGCAATTTAAGTTAAAGTAGTGTAGATCACAATTATCTTTTTTGGAGGGAGGGTTGTATTATTTTTAAATAAAAAATTCCATGCCGATGCCAAGGAATCCGATGCTCTAGGAGTGACAACAGAATGGCCCCATACTTGACATCTGGTTTCTTGGAAAAAAGTAAAAGAAAGTTCAGCCAAATTGATCCAATTGTTTGAAAACTGCTAAATTATAACAATAATTTTCACCAGCTATTTTATTTAGCTGAAATCACCATTGGGTTTAGCTTCAAATATTTATTATTATTCTTCTCCAAAGTTATGAGGCTTATTAACATTAAAAACAAACAAGTGCTTTGCAAGACAAAAACAAATAATCACATTGATCTGGAGGGAATGTGGGTTCTCTCTCTTCTTTCAAGCAAGCCGAGAATATTTGTGCAAGTGAGGCTTAAGGGTCAGGACAGGCAGTGCTTGTAACTGAGACTGTCTATCTTCAGGCCATGCAACTGTGCTGTAAGTTTCCCTAATGCCTTGGCAGTGATCCAGATCCTGACCCGGAGACACTGAGCTGAGACGAAGAAGCCAGTTAGGTTATAACCTGAAGTTGGTTCAAACAGAGGTTCCCGTAGGTGAACTTCAGTTGCTGTATTCACAGAACTGCCTTGAGTCAGTATAAATTTAAAACGGGAGTGAGCTGTTTATGCCAAAAATCAGAATCTCCTGTGTGTTTGCTTCCTTGTGAATCAGTGGAGACTAAGCTAATTAAAGAAAAAGTAGAATCTGTAAAAATTAAACATTGTCTATAAATTATCAGAGGGGTAGCTGTGTTAGTCTGGATCTTTGATTTCTTTTCTTTTCTCTGTTGCTGTCTATAAATTGGAGAAGCAGCATTATTTGAATCGGTTTTATCCGATTTCCAAGGACTATACTAATCTAATTAGGTCATTTCTGCAGCAAATCTGTTTTCTGGGAAATTACAGCACAGAAACTGCTCTGGGACAGTATTCTGATGAGCATTTCAGAGCTTTGGCATTTGTAGAATGGGGCAGATTATGAATGGCTGCTACAACAGCATTCATTATCTCCTCTAACATCATTCTCTTACTGGGGTTGACAGAGAAAACAAAAGTTAAGACAAACATTGAGGTCCAGCTCCACGGCTGATATAGTCATAGCTCCATCAGCGTCAATGGAGTTACACTGATCTACACCAGCTGAAGAGCTGCCCTGGATGTTCACAGGCATAAGGGGAAGGGGAGAATTTCATAAACCTTCCACTTATTGAGGGGAGGGGGTATAATATTAAGGATCCACATGCTAGGATGCCATGACTGATTAAATACTAATTAAACCAGTTTTAGATTATGGCACTGGAAAGATGGTTAAACCTGTCTGCTTATTTTTAAAATATGCTACCAACCAGCTGGGAAGGGGAAGCGATCAAGATAAAACTCCAGTTCACGTAAGTGAAATTCACCCTGATTCAGCAAGTCTGGTTAAGGCACTTCCCACCATTTAAACCCTGCTGTGGGGATGCATGGGTGAAGGGAGCCCATCACCAGTCCTCACACATGGGCATCCCCTGCACGTCATGGAATGAATCTCTGCACGTAGTCCCAGATGGGTCAGCACCAACAGCAGCACTAGGAGTGGACCAAGGTAGGGACTGTGGAATCTGTGATTACATAAATCCTCTGGCTCATCCACCTGGTGCAGGTGATAGAGTGGAGTTGTACAGGATTGTTCCAGCTCTCTGTGGGGTAAACGTGCTGCAGTTCCACATGCTGGATCTGGATGGGGAGATTGTAGTTTGGCACCTCCAGTCCCCATGTGCAATTCTCCCAGGCAAGTGACTTTCACTTTATAGATGGAGTGCTATGCACAGGATTCAAAAGTAATGAAAACCATCAAGCACAGAATACATAGACAAGCACGTAGATCTGGAGAAGGCATATGTGGGCAAGAGACAAAATATCCCTTTCCTTCATAGGTCTGACTGCACTGACTGTTCAGTGGCCTGTGTAAAGTGGGTTGGAATTCTCAATCCTCACAGAGGGATTTAAGTGGTCCCTGGGCCTGTACTGGCCCTACGCACAGGGATGAATTTCACCCTCAGAGTGCATCTGTCATGTTAGGAGCTTGTCTCTGTCCATAATGCTGCTTAGCAGCTTCGATAGCTTTAAAGCTACTAATTCTGGGGATTTTTGTTTCTTTCAAAAGATATACACCACACCACAGAGGAGAGGCACACATGCAGTTTGGAATCACAGCCCTGTCATCTCGCACCTCACAATGACACAGAAACATGTAATTCATGCAGAGACTTGTAATTCTGGTATCTTTCTTTCCTCTGATTTGTTTATTATGTGGCTCGGATGCACTGTGAAACTGATATGGCAATGAAATGATGACTGAAATGTATTTTGTCCTTTCTTGAAAAATATGCAAAATACACAACCAACAGCATGTAAGTAAATAGGAATGTGGTATGTATTTTGGCATGGGATTCTGGAATACTTATTGGTACTGAGTTGGACCTTACTCCACAAAGAGTGTCATGGAAATCTATGGAACTACATTGTTCTTCTATATTAAGGAGTGAGGAATAAAGGTGAAGGACCTGGCCTTTATTTTCTCTAGTGAACTGAGATATATTTTTTAAAAGTTTACATCCACGATTGATTCATTCATTCATTTAATCCCTCCACAGCTAGCATGAACATGTCTGCTTTAGCACTTTACTATTGATATTTGATTGAGCTGTACAGCTTACTACTTTTTTTTTTTTTTAATGCAGCCCTGAAGTCAGCTTCAGTGTTGACGCAAAGGCCATGACACTAGAGATTTTCAACCAGATGGAGTAAAAATAATATTGGTTTTGTGTTTATCAGTGCAGTAGGTGTTGAAAATATACAAAAGATGACCATTGATCAAAATAATAGAGAGACCCATTTCTGTGTCTGTGCAGATCTATAAAAGTGTCTCTCTCTTAAGTGTATACGCACACATTTACGAAAGTATCTTGGCATCAGTTTTATCTTTCAATTAGAGTTGCTTAATATTTTTGATGGGGCAATCAGAATGTATTTTTCTCTTCTTGTATGACATGCTACACATATAAGACCTTTCTTTAAAATCTTTACTGTGCTGTATTTTACTGCAGTTTCTTGTTTAATGTTTTGCTTTGTGTTTAAAAACTCTATTTATTTTACCAACTAATTCTTGGTGGCTTTGAAACGTTGTGTCTGGAACTCTGTCTTGTGTAATAGTTATATCTGTATCATTATTATATTCTATTGCAGCAGTCCCCTAAGGGATCTGATCAGGGCCCCATTGTGCTAGCTCCTGTGAAAACACAAAGTAATATGATAAACTCTGCCCCAAAGAGCTTACACTTTAATTTCTCATCTCAATTTACTTGAGCCCAGTCTAACTCCTAGGTATAGCTACTTTATCTAAAAACAGCACTACTTAAAGTATAACCCAGTTGAGAAAAGGTAATTTCATGAGAACATCCAAATTCAACCTACTAGCTCAACAAGAACTAGCAAACTAAATACTGGAGCAATAAGACACGCAAATCCCAGAACTGAAGGCTATCCCACAACAATGCTATGGCTTCCCTTTCTTCCCACTGAATTCAAATATGGAGGCTGGTGATCTCCCAAAGCTTTGCAGGATGAAGCCTAAGGTGCAAAGCAGCATCCAAGATAGGTCAGACTTTAGAGATTAAAGGTAACACCTTGAATTTCGCACATCATAAATCAGAGCAATCTACAGAGCAGAGATGTGTAAAAGAGGGATCCATATTTAATACCTCCATATAGATATTTAATAACAATAGCTCAAATGTATACAGACAGAACTTTTCACTTACAAAATATTTTTCATCCTTGGATCTCAAAACTCTTCATCAAGGAGAGTAAGTGCATTATACCCAATCTATAGATTGGCAAACTGAGGCACATTTAAGATAAGTGGGTTGCTCAAGGTCAGGTAATACATCAGTAGCAGAGTCTGGAACAGGGCATTAACCACTAGGCTATACTGATTCCCATTTATTTTGATTAAATATGTTAAGGTAGTTCGAGATTTACCAGAGGACAAGAAATTTTCTTTGAAAACCTGTTAATGTATAAAATGTTGACCTGCATGTGCAGTGAAGTGAGAGTTAACTTTAACAAAAACCTGTTTGTGCTTTAAAATGTACACAGTTTGTTTAATGGAAACAGATTAGAAAGTAATATTTTTAATATGCAGAACGTACTTATTATTGCACAACCAGTGTGCAAATGACCTGGGACACAGTCTAAACAAAAGTCAGCAGCTACTAATGAGGCTTGTTAGTGATGCTAATCTATGTAAATGTTATTAATTGAGAACATCTATCTTTTATCTCCAACATTTGGTAATCAGGCAATTAAAAAACAATGACATTCCCGGCGGTTGTTCTCCTACTAAAAAAAAGTGATCAAAGAGTCCAGAATAAGGAAAAGAAAGTCCCTTATCAAGAGCTAGGCCTTGCCTTGGGCTACCAGGCCTCATTAAAGGCAGAAAAGCTCTGTTGATCACCAATTAACCTGATTTGTAGGAACTCTGATAAAGACCTCAAACAACATGAGTTTTCTTAACTATAATAAATGACACAGTTTATTGACAAAAATAAAAGCGTTCAGTTTGAAAAAGAACATAAAGGGGCTATTCAAATTTGATAGCCATACCAAACACTGGTCCTGAAAGATGAGGATAGGTTTGACTTTACCACATTGGTGGCATATTATCAATGCCAGATACAGTCAACCCTATTAACAGCCATACAGACAACAACCAAATATATACATATTTTGTAGTCGTCACATAGATTTCTGTCATCTATAGTCATAACAGACAGCAGATTGCATTAATTATGTATGTGCTAGGCTCATGAATGGTAACTTGATGCTCTAGGGTGAACTATGCATCTTGAAACAAGAAAGTAAAAAAAAAATGTGAATATTTTCATGAAGCTTAATTGGTGGACATTTTGTGATCATGCTTGTTTTTTAATCTTAGCAGTTTCTTCAGATTATCTCAGGTGTAAATCTCCATATGCCTTTTTAACCCATTACTCCCCCTTCTCCAGAGTGTAATTCCTTCCTCTGAGGCCTTGTGTGGCCACAGGGACATCCCCAGTAGATAAAGAACTGGGGTGTCACTGTAAGCCATAATTTTAATTATTGCCAGTAGTGCATGAATTCAAGGGGCGGTTCTGTGATGTGACAGTGTCTCACTTTCTCTGTCTCTTTCTCTCAGGAGGGAGAAGGAATAATTAGCTACCTTAGAGATGAGGGCCTAGAATTGAATTCAAAGTACTGTAAATATGCTACCAAACTCAAGCCTTAATAATATATTATTTGGAGATATACCTATATCATAGAACTGGAAGGGACCCTGAAAGGTCATTGAGTCCAGCCCCCTGCCTTCACTAGCAGGACCAAGTACTGATTTTGCCCCCGATCCCTAAGTGACCCCCTCAAGGATTGAACTCCGAACCCTGGGTTTAGCAGGCCAACACTCAAACCACTGAGCTATCCCTTCCCTTGTCTACACTTAAAAGGTTCGCCAGTATATCCTGTACCCTCCATGTATAGTTTTTGCTGGTATACTGGCATCTATGCTATGGCTTTTGTCCCTATAGCTCTGTTGGCTAAAACCACACCCCTAACTGACATAGATATGCCTGCGCTTTTTTAAATGTAGCCCAGGCCTCAGATGATAGAATGTATTTGAGATTGTAAAAGTTAGGCCTAATGAGAGTTACTCTATTGAATCTTTGCCCTTGATCCTAGTGGGCTAGATCTGATTCCTAATGACTTTGATGGGCATCCGATTGGGTCCTGTAACCAGGCAATTGCACCCTGCCTCAGTTTCTTCTTCTGCTCAGAGCCCCCTAAGAATTCCACATAGTCCAAAAGACATGAGAAAATTCCTCTGCTGGGTTTCTACTTTCTTAAGTCCAAACAAACTCAAAATAAAGTCTCTTTCATTCAGACTCCTGCTGGGCCCAGTTCTTCTTACCTGAGGATCTTTAGTCTGTAGCTCTCCACCATCACATCTCACCAAGGTGTCACTGTCCTTCTTCCGCCCCAGTTGTGCTCCCTGCTCCCAAAAAGGAGGCTACTGCACTCCAGTCTCAGACTGGCCCAGTCCATTCTCCATGAGGGACTGTTTGATCCTGCTCTCTGAAAAGCTGGAGAAGACATAAGGTGCTTAGCCTCTCTCTGTTCTTGCTTCTGGCTGTCTCCCCTGTCTATAATAGGCCTCTGTTTTTCTACCCCACCCCAGAGGCCTGGTTTAGTCACATGACTGTCTATCAGGTGACTTAATTTTCTCCACCTGGGGAGGCAAATCAGCTGTATCACAGGTGGGCTGAGACCCTATCTCCCTTTAAAGGGCCAGCTACCCTTTGACAGGTCCTCAATAGGGAAAATGCCATTATCACTTCTCCTTACACATCCATTTGTCACATGCATTCCAGTTTATGTATAAAGAGTTTAGTTCCCCTTCTCTCCTTGTAATAGAAACTTCCATCATTGATATAAAAATTATATTTTTCCTCTAAAAATATGAGATATTTCCCCTTCATTTCCTGCCTTTTTTATGATAAATTTGTAAATACAAAATCTGCAATTAAATTAGCAATACAAATAATTTAGGAATATTCAAGAACCGTACCCGGGCAAATGGAATCATCTATTTTTCATGAGTCTTTGACCATAAAAAAATTGATCATATCGCACATAAAGCAGAGACTCTCAACAATGATCCTAAAAGCTAGAGCATGCTTTTGTAGGTGCATTAACAGCAAGATTATCTAGTGGGTGCCTAAAGTTAAATATGGAAATATATTTAGTGACCAAAAAGAAGTTACAATATCAATGGTAGCTATGGAGTGCCAGCACCTTTGAAAATCAGACCACATTCATTTAGGTGTAAAATACAGGTTCAGGTGTTTAACATTGGACAACCAAGTTTGAATGTTTATTTCTGGGTGCCTTTTTTTTTTTTTTTTTTTAACACAAGGCATCTAGATTTCATTTTTAAAAGATGAAAATAACTTTATTGCTCCATGCCTCCACTGGTCAGTTTCTGTCTGACTTTATAGATCTGAGCATGTTTTACAAGAAAGACAATTGTCTGAAACCAATTATCTTGATTGTCTTTGATTTAACTGTTAAAGCAGCTGCCATCACTGAGATGCTATTACACACAAACAATTGTATTGCATTGTTAAGTGCCCTGCATGCCTACCTCATTATTAAAAGCCAATTAAATTTTCTTTATGATAAAATGGAAAGACTTAGAACCAATAATGAGGCTAATCTGAAGAAATCTGGACCAACTGCAAACAGTACCTAGAAGGCCTGTAAACAGAAAAGAGCAGTAATTATATGACACGAGAAAAAAACAACCCAAAGAATAATATCCATTGAAATTTCAGAAGCAGGCACATAGAGCATAGATCTCTGACAGTCTAGATTGCTAAAGTAGAACTAAGATGTCTTAATTATACGATTGATGTAAGCTTCAAAAGAAAGCTTGGTCACCAGAATGGCTACAAGGCTATGAGTATTATCTAAAGGATAAAGAAAACCATTGAAGGAAACCACTACAGATGAAACTTGAGACCTTTGCATTTCAGTACCAATCAATAATATTTGTATCTATAGTAAATTTAAGATGATTTGATGACATCAATGATTGAAATAATTGTGATAATAACCCACTTTGTAGGATCTGTAGGGACTGGAAAGCACATCAGACAGTCATTTGAATACATATGACACTGCATCCCAGAGGACCCAGTTCAATTACCCCATGGAAGTACCTAGAAACAAAACTAAATTCAGCCCTGACAAATCAAGTAGAAACTAACACTTTGCCTACCTCAGTTCTCACTGCTTAAAGCAAGACCACTTTAAACTTATGTCACCATCACATTTTCTGCTTTGTCTTCAGAATAGTTTGCTGAACACAGCTGGTGGAAGAAACAAGCTTTGAAGAGCTCTGTGTAGCCCAAAATCTTATCTCTTCTACCAAAAAAAGTTGGTCCAATAAAAGATATTACCTCATTCACCTTGTTTCTCTTTAGATCAGGGATCGGCAACCTTTGGCACGCGGCTCGCCGGGGTAAGCACCCTGGCGGGCCGGGCCGGTTTGTTTACCTGCCACGTCTGCAGGTTCAGCCGATCGCGGCTCCCACTGGCCGCGGTTCACTGCTCCAGGCCAATGGGGGCGGCGGGAAGCGGTGGCCAGCACATCCCTTGGCCCGTGCCACTTCCCACCACCCCCATTGGCCTGGAGCGGCGAACCGCGGCCAATGGGAGCCGCGATTGGCCAAACCTGTGGACGCGGCAGGTAAACAAACTGGCCCAGCCCGCCAGGGTGCTTACCCTGGCGAGCTGCATGCCAAAGGTTGCCGACCCCTGCTTTAGATAGATAGATAGATAGATAGATGGATTGAAATGGCTGCCAGTAGCACTGTTAAAGCCATAGACACATTAATCCACAGAATTTTTTGAGTTAAGCCTAAGCATCCCCATAGACATCTTCTTCTGGGTTGCCTTTGGTGCAGTCTAAACTATCTGACCCATACAAAGGCCAATAGATGAAGCAGTGTCCTTCTCCACCTGTCTGAGCTGATTATTATTATTATAGAGTAACTCCTTTGCTTAGAGATACCCAAATATAATCTTAACACTGTTTGGCCCAATTCTATTTAGATGCCATTTTATGAGTCTTGATTGACCAAGTCTGATGGTTATAAGGGGAGAGTTAATGCTACATGCATTACACTGAAGAGACAAAAATAAAAGCTCTATTCTGCAGACAGGAGGGGTGAAGGGTCCATTGGAAATCAGAGAGATTAGCAACTCATCACATTATTTGTGGGTTATCAGGAGACAGAGGTAATGAAAGTGAGACCTATATCCTTGATCAATAAGAGTTTGACTGCATTTTGAGTTCATTTTCCCCTGCAGAGAGAGAGACAGCAAGCTTACTATTGATCACGGTGTTAATCCATAACTAGTCTGGGCCCTAGCCTAGTGGAACAAGCAGGAAAAATAAGATAATAAGCAG
Organism: Emys orbicularis; assembly: GCF_028017835.1. Lineage (NCBI taxonomy): Eukaryota > Metazoa > Chordata > Testudines > Emydidae > Emys > Emys orbicularis. Next base: position 80,759,701 of record NC_088692.1, on the reverse strand, counting down.
GAACTCTTGATCTTTTATTATGGTGTGCTAGATAAAGAGAGTGCAGAGTTCAAGGTGGAATACTTTATGGTTAACCCTTTCTTTGCTGCTTAAGTCTGAATGCATGTATCTAAGTGAATTAGCTAGGTCTCGTTTGTTTTTTAATATTGACCTGATTTTGATTAAGTTAATTGAAAACCTAACCCTAGGGCACCCACCTATATATTAAAAGGAATTCAGGGAAGAAATGAAGTGTGTATCTCTTAAAAAACAGGTGATGGTGACAGGGGGTATATGTGGAATATGATTAAAATGCAAGGGCCAGATCTTCACCTAGTGTAAACTGGCATAGCTCCATATGCTGATTTAAACCAGGCTTAAAACTCAGCTAAAATACTTCCCTTTTTAAACATAACATGCTCATCTGATGACATTGAATAGACAATATTTTTTGTTGCATATTTATTGTAGCTATTATTTCATATGTGTCTCAAATATTTTCTGGACATGGTAACACTTAAGAATATCTTTTAAACTGACACTGGGTGTAATTAAGACAACTTAATCCTTCCAATGGCAACAGCCCAGTGATGTCAGGGATGTCAAAGATTTTGAGGTGAGCAGTAGATAAGAAGTAGCAAATAATATCCAATTATCTTTTACTAAACATTGGGAGTAGAATTATCGCTGTTGTTGGGCATGTGTTATTTTCAATAATTTGGTGATAAATTATATCGTCAGTCTAATGTTAACATAACAGTTTTCCTTTCAAGATTTAAATTTAGTCTTTGTCTCTTCGATAAATTTGATTTGCAGCATCGGAAATAAAGATTTGAAGATGCTTCCTGTTAGTGTTTTACGAGAACGTCACTACAGTATTGAAATATTTAACCGTTTGTCCAGTCCCTGTAGTGATACAATAGAAATATTTATATTTATATAGGGCACACAGTCTTAGCACCTTCTACTGTGATCCTCTACAAGCTAACAAGATAAGCAGGTTCAAGCCAGGTCAGTACTTACATGAAAAACTCCCAAGAAAAACACAGGTTCTAGTTATGCAGTAGTTGGCACTTTTCTTTCTAAATCAGTATTGAGCTAATACTCAGCATGGCATTGGAGGGCATTGTGTGGCTGAAAGTGTTGTCTTTTGGATAAGATATAAAAAAATTTCTCACTGTGGGTAAATATTCAGGTGAACTGATGGGCTTCTGAGTACAATTTACTAGCGCTGATTGGAAAATGTTTTTCATTTTCAGCAACATTTCAACTTTTCATAACCCCCCCCCCCCCTGAAAACTAAACATTTTTGGCCAAATCCCAAACGTTTTTGGTTTTGGATGAAAATTTTCAGTTTTCAGCTCAAAAGTTCTGATGAAAACTTGAAATGTTTGGTGGAAAGCAGACATTATTCATGAAAATATTCTTTTAGATGAAAATGCAATTTTCAGTTGAAAAACAGTTTTGATGGAAAATTTTCAGCCAGTCCTACAATTAACTTATTGTTTCACTACTATTGCAAAACTGGCTCCCATCACCATGTGAGAGCAAAGATTAGCACTCAGATGCATAGCTATCTGATTAGCGCCAGCAAATCAGCTGATTATCCATCCAAATGCTAAGATCTTCACCCACAATGAATTCAGAGCAGAAAACTACAGTCACAAATTGTGGTCTGCAAAAGGGAGAGCAGGGAGCTTGAAAAATTATGTTAATGGATCTCATCACAATTTGATCATTTAATCTGATGCCCTGGCCAAATTATAAATCTGCACATTGCATTCTGACCACCACCTACTACCATTTCAATTGGATGTGGTATTCGTCTTCACTTTTGGTCCAAAACTATCGCATTCAGGTGGTGTGTGCTGTTAACAGATTCCACTGTCTACCTCACAGGTGGCTTCATTTTAGTGGTTGGTGAAGCGATACCTGAATATCATTTACCTTCCTCATAGATCTGTTGTGATATTTAATTAATGTTTGTAAAGCACTTTGAGATTCTTGGATGAAGGACAGTGGAATTGCAAAGAATTATTATCATCATTATTATTATTATGAATAAATACTACAACAAAGAATTGATGACAGCTCTCACATGCTCTTAAAAACACAAACCTATTGCTGAAATGTACTTTTCCAGCTGTGAGTGAACTATTGTTTCAGATACTCAAACAGAGAAAAGATTAATCTTCATGTAGTAGATATCCAGTTATTCTTTAGTGTTCAGGGCACTTTACACTAGGGTATGTAATTTAACTTCACATCATAACAAAAATCAATGTATGGACAAAACAAGAGGGGGGAAAAATCCCACTGTTCTTTAGTTTAATAATACACACATACAAAATTAAGAGGAAACATGCTAAGATGAATCCTGAGAACTGAAAAGATTTTTTTAAACATCAAATTGCTAAAATATTGCTTTAGGCAGCACCTGCAGATTAAGCTCAGCGGTTCTTCCTACACAATACCTAGAAACAGAGAGACTCCCGTGAATTAAAAGCAAACTTCTCTTTGGCAGTTTGGGGGCTTTTTAAAAAAACCTGAGATTTTGTTTTATTTATTTTTGTTTGGGTAATTCAGTACCTTACGGTGTGTTACATCTTCCATATTCTTAAAATGAAGTTTTGATTTCATGGGGCAAAATGTACAAAGCCTTTAAATTAAAGCTGTAGCAAGGTGTTGTTTCTTATTGACAGATAGGCTTCTCCAAACTCTGTCATCTCATCTCTATCGTGCACTTGTTAAACTTGCAGTAAAGAGAGTTAGTTACTGAAAAGAAAATAATAAATATATTTATGAGCGTCTTCTACTTGTGTATGGTCATAGACTATGGGGACCTTCCAAGTCCTGATTAGCCCATGTATATATTTATATATTGCATACAAATAAGGATTTGCAAGCTTAGATTTGTGCACTTTTGACTATATGGCCCCAAAACTTTATGGATTATATTTCCAGACTATGACCTCTATTGTTAGCTCATGCTGTTATTTAGTACTATCACTCATTCATGGAAATGTCGAATTTCACTTGTAAAAGCCTATTTACACATGAAGACAGACCCAAATTGAGTGCACCTACGTGTTGCACCTAGGTAATACAACTCTGGGATCACTAAAAATATAACCGAGGACAGATAGGGAGACAAGCATACAGCTTGAGGCTGAGTTGAGACCCCTTTAAAAATTAGCTATATGACCAAATTAGATACAATGTATTACGGCCTTCCTAAGCACACAGAACCTAGATGGAATAGACAACAGAACATTTTGGAGGGTGATAATCAGATGTAATCAGGGATGTCTCATGTTGATATGTCACATGAACTTCAAGGACTAATGACTTCTGCATTTAAAAAATACCTAGAAACACAGACACAGTAGTTGTCTCCATAGCCAAGTGCAATAGAAAATAGATACTGTATAGAAATTCCGAAGATTGGAGTATATTGCCTGCAGCTCTGGGCAATATACTGTACTAGTCTCAGGCACTGAGAAGTATCTTGTTGCTAACACGGTTTCAATCACAGTTTGAGTGTTAGCACTCACCTAACTTTCTTAATAGAATTTCATGCATCCCATCTTCATAGTACTTTCTAGCTAGCTATCTTCATAACTATAGTAGCTGAATGCCTGCTTCAGAAATGTTTCCCTATAAGTTAGATACAGGTTAGAAGTAGTAGATCAAGGACTAGGCCATGCTTACTACAAAGTAATGACAAAGTCAAGTGGAACTGTTCCATTCAAAAAGGCGCTGTATTCCATTTGCTGTGCTGTACAATTGGCAACAGTAGTTTTAGGAGATAAAGTGTTTAGTAATTATTCCCCTCTATAAAATGTCATCCACTGATTTAAAATGGGATAGATGGATTTCTCTGGTGGGATTTTTATTCGCATTGTTTTACAATGGTTGGTGTTTAATTTTGATCGGTTCTGAAAAAAATAGAGAATAATACTGATTAATACAGTGCAACGTGTCTGGATTTTTTAAAAGAAAGTCTAAGTAGGCCAGAAAGGCTTTTTTTATTACTTTATTATCTAAAAAAGTATTTTTGTTTACAAAATTCAGCATATCCATTTTATTTCAATTGTGTGCTGTTGTATTGCTTTCAGAGGAACTTGCTGATATATCATAGGAAAGCAATCAGTCCAGTAGATAATGCATATAAAATTGTTACATGCATCCACATAGAGAGAAAAAATGTATAAAATGAGCACAGTTTACATTATTGCCTTGCTTGATTCTTTACAAAGAGTTTATTTGTATTAGACTGTACCTAGTCTTTATTGGTATTAGACTGTACCTTCTTTAAACATGTTATAGTCAAGATAGAACTTCATTAGTGACTGAAAATGAGCTATGGAGCTGAGCACCAGTGAAAACCAGGTGCGTATGGATCTCCTACACGTTAGTGGAGGCAATGTTGGTTAACTTATTGCAGTCTGATGGCTCTCCCTCTTCTGTGGTTGTGAAATGAGTTGATAACCTCACAACGCAAGCCGCAATCAAGTCCCTTGTCAGTCTCAAATGAGATGTCAGGGTTTGGATGGGCTACGGAGACTGATATATACTCCCACGTTGATAGATGGTACCTCCTGGGTTTATCGTCATAAGGATAGTGTGGAGAAGATAATAATGATTCTGCAACATTGTACCTGTTCTGTGGATAAACAGGACTTCACTCTCCATGGCTGTCAATCCACCATCTTTCGTGAAAACGAATTCTCACACACTGAGAATGCAATATTAGATGCAGTATATATTATAGTCAATATAAAAAGATGAAGGAATAAGATGTTCCAGACATATATGGCCCTGCAGTGTGTTGAAACTAACAGTAATTATATAATTATTTGATATTAATTATATGTAATTTACTAATTTATTCAATTAAACAATACTGTACATAATTTATAGTAACAAGTCTAAAGGTGATTTAATCAAAAAAGCAAGGTAAACAGATTAATGAAATATTATTAAAGCCAGCATTAAACACCCAGTCATACATTTAAAATAAACATAAAGAAACAAATGCCTGTAGTCTATGGGCTCCATAGATGTTTTGGATGAAACATCTGAGAAAATAATTTGGTACATTACATCTGTTTGAAATATAATTAAAAGAGCTGGTTGAAATTTTTCAGTTGAAACTTTTAGTTGTTGACAAACAAGGTTTTCAATAAATATTTTATTTTTTAAATCATATTTTTAAAGGGTCCATTTCAAACTCTGTGAAATGGAAACAATTTGCCAAAAAGATGTTTAATTGACAATTATAATAATTAGGTTTAAAAATATAAATCATTTCATCTTTGTGTCCCCCACACACCATGTGGTTGAAGGTACAAGAGTAGGATTAACATATATTGGGCCTGTCTGTAGGTGGGTTAAAGGTGGCTTTAAGTCACCTATGTAGCCTCTAGAGATCCTTGGTGGATCTGCTTCAACTGGACCCTGACACATGTTAGAGCAGGGGTCGGCAACGTTTGGCACGCGGCTCGCCAGGGTAAGCACTCTGGCGGGCCGGGCCAGTTTTATTTACCTGCTGACGCGGCAGGTTCGGCCGATCGCGGCCCCCACTGGCCGCGGTTCGCCGTCCCGGGCCAATGGGGGCGGCGAGAAGCGGCACGGGCAAGCGATGTGCTGGCCGCGGCTTCTCGCCGCCCCCATTGGCCCGGGACGGCGAACCGCGGCCAGTGGGGGCCGCGATCGGCCAAACCTGCCACGTCAGCAGGTAAATAAAACTGGCCCGGCCCGCCAGGCTGCTTACCCTGGCGAGCCGCGTGCCGAACATTGCCGACCCCTGTGTTAGAGCATCCTCTCAGACTCAAAATACAATAATTCCACTATATAAATCTATGGTACACCCACAACTTGAATACAGAATGCAGTTCTGCCCACCCAATCTCCAAAAAGAGATATATTAGAACTGGAAAAAGCACAGAGAAGGGCCACAGAATGATTAGGAGTATGAAGCATCTTCTGTTCAAGGAGAGATTAAAAAGCTTGGGATTGTTCATCTTGGAGAAGAAATGACAAAGAGACGATATGATAGAGATCTATAAAATCATGAATGCTGGGGAGAAAGTGAACAAGGAAGTGTTATTTACCACGTCACATAACACAAGCACCAGGAGTCACCCAATGAAATTAATAGGCAGTTTAAAACAAACATAAGGAAGTACTTCTTTACACAAGGCACTGTCAACCTGTGGAACTCATTGTCAGGGGATGTCGTGAAGGCCAAAAGCATAACTGGGTTCAAACAAGAATTAGATAAATTCATGGAGGACAGGTATAATAATAACAACAACAGAATAACAATAATCTGACTAGTAAAAATCAGAAGTAACCCCACTGAAATCAGTGATATTGCACAGCGGTAGTAAGATAAGAATCATCCCCATAGAGTTCATTACTGCCATACTCAATCGTACTATGAAAATGTGGCCTATGATAGGAATTTGCAGATGGTAAGGCAGGCAAAGGATGCAGAATTCAGTTTAAGCCTGTGCAGTGTAATGATTTAGCATCAAAGTGACTATATAGTACCCAATAAATGTCATTAAGATTTCCAGGGGTTCTTATTAAGAGCATATTCAGCAACCCAAGAGTATAGCTAACTGTGTGAGCTTGAAAAACACAACAGCCGTGTGTGTCTGGCTATCTATCTATCAATATATCATATAGTCTCAGTGAGTGATATTTTCCCTATATTTTGTTGTTTAGGTTTTTAATGAGTTAGAATCCGGCCAGCATTATGGGCCTGCATATTTCTAAATAAGTAAATGATTGTTTGACCAAGTCCTTCAGCTTCGTAGTCATGGAAGTCAACATGTGAAAGGCGTGGAAGATCAGGCTCTTAAGTGAAGGCCATATATGACCAAAACTCTATATTATTTCAGCGCTGATTGACTTTGGATTTAAATGAGCAAACCCCCAGTTGACTTTAACTGAAGTTTCGCACAATTAAATATTGTAGAACTGGCCGCCTTCCCGGCTCCCAGATTACATGTAGTGGATGTGACCCAGCAGTGCTTCCTCTGGTAAAACTCATCATGAATGTCAATGGGAGATTAGCCAGTAAAAGGATAGCAACTGCAGGTCCAGAGTGGGTGAAATTCACCCCTGTGATGATGGCCTACTCAAAGCCTATAGACCATTTACATCCCACTGAAGTGATGTATAAGCTTTGCAGGGGCCCTCTACAGAGGGGGAAACTTCACTCTATGAATAATCACCATTGACGAAATTCACTCCAGTGCAAATGCTCTAAACTGGTCCTCGGCACAGAGGTGAATTTCACTCCATTTAATCAGCTGACATGACCACAGTATAAGTACTGTAACAGAGCGTTGGCTCTGGGATGCATGCGTACGTCACTGCTCAGATCTTTAAGACTGAAGGGACTGAGTTCAGGGATCATATGTCAGGGTCAGGTTGCAAGCAGCCTTTGCTATAAACAGAGACAGCCTACCCTCTAGGTGACAGAGACCCAGGGAAGTGTCTGTAAATTCAGGTGTCACTTGAAGCCAAATAAACAAGAAATAGAAACAGCATAAATTACGTATTTAGCACAAAATAATGTTTCACAGTGAATTCATATGTTACTAAGTGAAAATACTATGGCTTGATCATCATACATCTCAATAATGACAGAACCAGTTTGCAGTCACCTGGTTTGTTTTGTTTTTATCAGGCAACTGTAACTAAATTAATTCATTTCCTAATAAAATATTTCAAGATGTTGAGAAAATACAGATAAGTAGACAGAATCCTTCTTACAATCATCAGCATTAACATGAAATCTTTTTGTGCTCATTACAGAAAATACAGTCAATTTAATTAATACACATTAATCCCTAGTTGACATTAAAATCAGCTAAAAAACAACATTGATATAGATTATTAAAACTGAGGCATAAAAAAGTGCTAAAGGTGGCCACTATGGAGAAGAAAATAATTTCTAAAGATCCATGTGTCTCTCTTTGATTCCATTTTAAATAAGTCTGTAATCACATTTGCCAAACACCTATTACCCCAAGGAAAATTTAAATATAGAAGAATAGTTTTCTTGTGAGGTTCAGTAAAGGAAAAGTACTTTCTTCTTCTTCAACGCTTGGCTGAATGGTCGGCTGTAGCAATCATTCGCCATTTGGTCCATTCCTGTGTGGCCGCAAGGGCTTGACAGACCAAGAGTCCAATGTCAGAACCCATGTAACGGGGGTCTTCCTCTGGGCCACTACCACCCCTCAGTTGGTGGAATTTTATCCCGGACGTTGCAAGCCACCCGGAGAACAGCGTTTGCTGGAACATCGTGTGGCATTCTGGCGACATGTCCGAAAAGTTTAAGACACCATCTATGTACAATGGCACCAGTAGCCTGTAGACTGGAGCAACTGCAAACATCTGCATTACAAATGAAGTTGTTCCATTTTATGCCCAATAAATGACATTAGTATTATGTTTGGAAAGCCTCCATCTTTGCCCAGTCTGAGCAGCATAGTGTCCATATTTTGCAATCGTACAGCAGCATGGAAAGGATACAACTCAAATAGATCCTGAACTTGGTTGTCGTCCGGAGATTATGTTGATTCCATATTCGATATAAATGACCCATAGCAGACTCTGTGATGCCAATCCAGTGATGTACTTCCATGTGAGAGTTGGAGAAACAGGTGAGTATAGAACCCAAATAGCAAAAGCCGGAGACTGCTTTGACAGTTTCTCATTCAAAGAGATTGGAGTCATGGGTGGACTTAATCATAGGTTTTGAAGCTTTGTCTTTGACCACAAAACATAGAGGCCAATCTTGGCCGACTCCTCCTCCATTTGCTGGAATGCCTTATGAAACTTGTCCGGGCTGTGTACTAGAAGAACCATGATATCAGCATAATCAAGGTCCGAGAGTGAGAGATCACCAAAGAGTTCAGGGCCCAAGACACAGCCCTGCCTGACACCAGATACTGATTTAAAAGGTGCCAACATCCGATTCCCAATACGGACATAGGCAGTGGTTGCATTATGCAGTGCACTAACCAAGTCCAGCAGAGTGCTTGGATCACCTATACCTTTCAGGCCTTCCATAATGTGATTCGGTCAACTGAATCAAAAGCAGCCTTAAGATCGACATACACTATGTGCAGGACCTTCCTGAACTTATGGTGTATCTCTGACAACAAGAGGAGGGTCAAAATGGCATCTAATATGGACCTGTTCCTTGTAAAGCCTGATTGTTAGGGGCGATGCTTCTGATGTAGCAGGTGCTCCAAATGCGCCAGCAGAATATGCGCAAACACCTTCCCTGGCACAGACAACAAGGGGATCGGCCTGTAGCTCTTACATTCACTGCACTGTCCCTTGCCCTTATAAAATGTGATCACAATACCATCCTTCCAGGTGGTTGGCAAGGTTCCAGTTCTCCACACCAGATGAAAGATGGCCAGAAGTGAATCCACTACAGGGTCAATAGTGCATTTTAGGAGCTCTAGGAGGATGCCATCAGCGCGGGTTGCGCATCTGTTTTTCAGTTTGCAGATGGCACACTTCACTTCATCCAGCATTGGTGCATCAGTGCAAGTGTCTGGGTCTGGAACCACAGTGGCTGCCAAATCGTCCAGCTCTCAGCAAGCAGCAGCTGAAAGGTGGTTCAGGGCACTGTGATAATGTTCCACGCAGTGTTAAAGTACTTTGGCAGGCTGAAATTTGTGAGGCTGAAGGGGGCCTGTGGAAAGTTCTATGCACCACTCGCACTCTTCATATAGTGGGCATGAAGGCTTGTGCAGGACTTTGCATAGGACACCTGCATTGGGTGAATTTCACCTAAAGGTATGTATACACAGCAAAAAAAAAAAAAAAAAAAATCCTGGAGCAGAAAATGTAGATGTTTGGGCTCAGGCTGGAGCCCAGGCTCCAAGACCCAGCAAGTAAGGAAGTTCTCAGAGCCAGGGATCCACATGAAGTCCAAACATCTGCACTTCTATTTTTAACCTTGTAGCACAAGCCACACAAGCCCAAGTCAGTGGCTCTGAGGCTTGCTGCCATGGGTCTTCTTTTGCAGTATAGACATACCCTAGGAGACCTTGGAATATCCAAGATGTTTCTTTTCTCCTGAAATCAATGGGAATTAGGTGCCTAAATACCTTTGACGATCGGGTTCCAAGTGACTTAGCAGTCTAAGCCCCATTTTCAACTTAGGGCTTGTCTTCACTACCGGGGTAAGTCGACCTAAGTTACAATACTCCAGCTATACGAATAACATAGCTGGAGTCGACGTAGCTTAGGTTGACTTACCCCAGTGTCTTCACTGCACTGCATCAACGGGAGACTTCACTAGACCAGTGGTTCTCAAAGCCGGTCTGCCGCTTGTTCAGGGAAAGCCCCTGGCAGGCCGGGCTGTTTTGTTTACCTGCTGCATCCGCAGATTTGGCCGATCGCGGCTCCCACTGGCCACGGTTCGCCACTCCAGGCCAATGGGGGCTGCGGGAAGCGGCGCGGGCTGAGGGATGTGCTGGCCGCTGCTTCCCGCAGCCCCCATTGGCCTGGAGCGGCGAACCACGGCTAGTGGGAGCCGCGATCGGCCAAACCTGCGGATGCGGCAGATAAACAAACCGGCCTGGCCCGCCAGGGGCTTTCCCTGAACAAGCAGCGGACTGGCTTTGAGAACCACTGCACTAGACCCACTAAATCGACATCCGCTGTATTGATTGCAGCAGCATTGGTCTCCCCGGTAGTGAAGACTAGCCTTTAGACATTTAAGAGCCTATGTCCCATTGACTTTCAAAGAAATTTAGCCTCCTAAGGGTATGTCTACACTGCAAATAAAAATCCATGGCTGACCCATACCAGCTGACTTGGGTTCCCAGGGCTTGGGCTGCAGGGCTGTTTCATTGCAGTGTAGACTTTTGGGCTCAGGCTGCAGCCTGAGTGCTGGGCCCCTCCCACATCACAGGGACCCAGAGCCTGGGCCCCCCTGATCCCAGAAGTCTACACTGCAATGAAACAGACCCTTACCATGAGCCTGAGTCAGCTGGCATGGGTTAGCCGTGGGTGTCTAATTTCAGTGTAGACATACCACAAATGCCTACGTCACTTCTGAAAATGAGGCTTAGGCTCCTAAATCATTTATGTGGTTCTGAAAATTTTATTTTAAGTGCTTTGAGGGGATAAATAGTATAATTGTGGGAGATGTGTATTGGCTATAGAGCAACTCATCTTGCACCTGTGACTTAAACAAGACTCCAGTTGAAGTTGACAGGGGTGTTTCCTGAGAAAAGAGATATAGTAAGTTTTGGTTTTGCATTCCAGCGTGTCTAATAAAACAGAAATATTTTAACAGAATCAGAAATCAATATTCTGTTTTCAGTGCTCCCCAAGTATTTCAAAATACTTTTAGCTAATTATGAGCCAAATTAAACCCAATGAGAGTTTTGCCACTGACTTCCTGGAACTCAGGCTAGGTCTACACTACAGCGGGGGTCCGACCTAAGATGCGCAACTTCAGCTACGTGAATACCGTAGCTGAAGTTGCGTATTTTAGGTCGGCTTACCTGGCGGTGAGGACGCGGGAAAGTCGACCGCTGCCGCGCTGCCGCCGACTCCGCTGCCGCCTCTTGCCGAGGTGGATTTCCGGAGTCGACGGCAGAGCGATCAGGGATCGATTTTACCACGTCTTCACTAGACGCGGTAAGTCGATCCCCGATAGACCGATTGCTACCCGCCGGATCGGCGGGTAGTGAAGACAAAGCCTCAGATTTGGCCCTGTATGCAACTTTAGGTATGGATTTTCAAAAAATAAAATGAGTGTTCTTATTACATATAGATTTTAATCTGGAGAATATGGAAAAGCTTAATTTCCCCTTTTCTCCCTGATTTTTTGCTCCCCTTTAAAAACTTAGCCACTCCCTTCACTATTGATTACACTTACAGAATCTTATCTTCAGCTTATAACTTATTTCATTCACTGTTTAAAAGGGTTAGATAAAACATCAAAAGGGGAAAGTGAATTGTGTGATTATCCCATGAACAGCGTGTTTTAAGAACTTACCTTGCTGCTAAGAAAATAGAGAAACATTGATTTTTATTGCTTGACATGTTCCAAACTATGATAAGGTTTGGGGCTAATTAAATAAGATGCAAGATTTGTTCATGTACTGTTTTGTGATAAATGTAGTGTGCTTCAGTATTTACTTCTGTTTCCCTTAATATTTTAAAGTTTCCTTTTAAGTGCGTGAAAAATGGGTAAAACTGTCAGTTCTTATCGTACATGACCTTGCTTTTTGGCTAGCCTCTTTCCTCTTATCTATGAAACGCATTACTCTCTCCATCATAATGTGGCAGTGCAAACAGTGCAGCTAGCCAGCAAACATGACCAAAGCTACTTTTAAACTGCCTCTAGACTCTTTAAACTCAGCTAAAAAGCTGATTAGGTTCCACCTCTTTGGTCATTATCTCATTTTGATAGCCACACTATGAAAAAGTGATCTAGTAAAAAGCTGCCTCATAGGAAAGCTAGTTAAAGTGTGTGCTTACTTAGGAAAGTATACTTAAAGAATAATTCATTAATTCATTAATTAAAACACCTAATTTGTTTGTCATAACCAACTGTGTAAACTAGTTTGTCTATTTGCTGAGTCTTGGAATGAACAAAAAAAATCTTTTTGGGGAAGTGGAAGCAATTTAACATTTTCCAAAGCTAGCATTCCAATAACAGAAACTGACAAGCTTGCCTGGTATATTAACCCGTTCTGTCAGACCTTTGCATCGTTTTTGTTGGTTTATTTATTTGTTTCAGTTTTAAGATTCTTTTCCTCTGGTGTGAAATTAACCCAAATCAACGCAGAAGACGGGGATTTCTACAGTAGGTTTGAAGCAAAAGTGAAGGGGCAAAGTGAGGGAAAGTACTTAGGCATCTCCCCTGCTAGCTTTCCAAAGGATAAAATAATATTTAGATCTAAAGCTGCAGAAGAACACGAGTGTATTTTATTTCCTTTATTGTAGGTAAAACATAGCAGTTAGAGGAAAACATAATTGTGTTCCATTGTTTTCTCATTGATGGTTAGCCACATTTACCCCGATTGACTGGAAGATGTATGATCTCTCCGATTGCTCTTTGATCCATACACTTTCCCAGTGGATATCCTTTTTAAAATTTGTTTAAAAAGAAAAAAAAAAGAGAGATTAGAAAGGGGAGGGGAAGGCTGGCTACATGAGAAAAGGGTGTGGTTTGATGTGGGGAGGTTAAAGTCAGCATGTGTAGGAAAACCACAAACCATTGTTGAGGCTTGTTTGCATGATTTACTTTTGCGAGTGAAATACAATGGCAACTATTCAGAAAACAGTCAATAGGGCCTGACTGTAACAAGCCCTAAAAACATATATGCTTCATTATACTAGAGCCTAGGACTCATGTTTTTAAGTGTGATTTGCTTTACTTTGTCAATAAAGCAGCAGGCAATATGTCAAGTCTCTGGCATACAATACAAGTGTGCACTTTTCCTCCCCTCTAAAACCAAGAAGTTTTGGGCCAGAGACTTATCTCGATTCCCTTTCTTACCAGCTGCACAGATTGTAGCAGATCGAATGGTTACAACCGCCTGAATTTATCTTTAGCACAAATGCCCCACAAGACCTGTAAAGAGAGACACGATTAGCTGCAGCTGATAATCACTAAAAGCCAGACGATGTAGTAACGAGGGTATAACACCTAGAGTGGCCATCATTTTCCCCACCGATTTCCCAATATCCGGAATACCTTCGGCTGATTTGACCAGAACTACTTTTAAAATCGGGATTAGAATATTGCAAATTACTTTCCAAAGTGTTATGCTTAACATCCTCTAGGCTCTGTTTCACCCCCAAACCTACCTTTAGCATCTTCATTAAATTCCCCTGATACCAGGTACAAGCGAAAGTGCTTGGAAATGGCCCTTCTTGCTGAGAAAGGCTAGAAATGGAGAATCATCCTAAATCTTGAGTAGCAACACTTCAGACGCGGTCCTATTATTATATAGTTAAAAGGATGCATAGCCCAAAACATTCTACGCAGCTGGGTGGTTTACCCATTGTCATTTGGGGAGTCTTGAACGCTTTGTCAGGCGCCTTTCAAAACAGAAGGGAAGGGAAATGATTGCAAGGCGATCATTGTCTTGTACCTGTAGCATAGGAAAGTGTTGCTGGCCTGGGAATATCCTGTTATTGCATGTACACATCTCTGTTAAATAATGGGATTTAGGCTGGGAAATACCTACTGCAATCAACGTTCTAGAGATCATCCTAATTCACAAATGGATCGCAGGCTGCCTGGCTCATCACATACAGATGCTCTATTTGTAGTCTGTCCGGAATGACAATCTATCGAGTTAGTATCCCAGCATCTTTATGCTAGAATCCCTCGTTGGCCCAAGAACATAGAAGAAGGACATCCTACCTAGCTGTGACTTTGCCTTCCCCCTCTTTGCCCCCTGGTGACAGAGATTTTTATATTAATTTGGCTACAGCCTGTGAGGATGTGGCTTGAACCCCAGGGCCAGGGCCCAGATGAAGTGAAGGAGAATTTTGCCATTGGCTTCAGTGCTAGGAGGATAGTGTCCCGTTGGATCGCTGAATCGGGAGTGAAATATTACTCGGAAATATTAAACCAGGCCTTGAAGACTAGGGGAAGAGTTCGCAGCCAGTGGACAGGAGGATAAACACACACAAAGCCCTGGTCCGTGTCCCTCACTAGACGTCAGGTCTGCAAGTTCTTCGGTGTAAAAAAAAAAAAAAGAAAGAAAAAAATCACAATCAAGTAATTGCCCGGGATTTGGGGGTGCGGGTGGATATTTTTTACATATATACTTCGTTGGAAGAAATACGGTGATGAGGGGGTTAAAGAAACTGCCTCCGCTGAAGACCAGGGACCCATAAACATTTTCACAGATATCTAACAATAGGTAACATTACCGATTAACATGATCTGTCAACACTCCTTTGACCCATGTGACTAGAGCAGATCTATTAGCTGGCACCTACGCTGCCCTCTCAGTCACCTTGGTAAGACTTTGCACCCCCTGGTTGCGCCTGAGTCACTGGTAAATATTTTCTTACGCCAGGCTGCCCTTTCCCTCTCCCTGATTCCGGTGTGTGTACTTACCTTGATAGCGGCTGTTTTCTTAGCACAAAGATGGCACTTCCTGGAGCCTTGCAAACATTTTTGTTATAGAATTAAGATCTGCAGGGCAGATAGGACGGGTGCTTTCTGGACAGAGGACGGGCCACCTTTGGGAGGGAGGGGGCTGGTGGGCAAAGAAAGCGGATGTTAGTATGGACCGTGCAGATGATGGTCTGTATCCAGTGCCACCTAATAGCAAATAACGCTGCCCCTCTTTGGGGACAGGATCCATTTCTTTCCGTCTCTTTGGGTTTTTTATCTGCTCAGGGTTGTGTGGCTTGTTCATTTCTTCCGATATTGCTGCATGTATAACTTTAGCCAAAGCTGAAGGGACACTTTCTGGGGCGGGTGGGGCAGGGCTTGTTACTTATAAAACAACCAAGTATTTCATATTAAAGGGGCACGAAAACCCCACCTTCAAACAGGGGAAAGATCAGAAAGCACAGGGTCCTCATGGACAGACCTAGGTTTCAAGGTGACTGGTCTAGATGGTGTTTTAACAGATAAATCACCGATTTGACGGCGATTTTCTCAACAACAACAAAAGTTTTTTACCACACCAGCTGGAAAATCGTTTGTTTGTTTGTTTGTTACGTTCTCAACCAAGCTGACTGTCTATCTGTGTGCTCGACTTACCAGCCATGACAGCCAATGGGAAGAAGTCTCTCTTTGACTTTAGTGGGCTTTGGGTCAGAACCAAAAATGTCAGTTCTCCATGTGAACTAGATTGATAGATAGCCAATTACCTACCTAGCGTATTCCTTTTGAGACCGTGTTAAGAAAGACTCTGCCCTGGGTCCCTACCATTGACAGTTGAGCAGGTAAACAGAGATTGAAGGCTGTATATAAAAACTTGGCAGTGTTGCTGTCGGAGAATGCAGTCGAAAGTAATGACCTGTCTCTTTGCACATTAGTTCAACACAATTTGCAATGCTGGGATGTTGTGTTTTTCCCTCCTGGGGCAGCCTACAGTTAACAACCAAAGGACTTTCTGAACTGAATTTAATCTGGGAAAAACCTGATGAGAAAACTGAAGTCTGACTTTCTACTTCCCCCTAAACGTCTTGTCTATAACTCAGGGGCTCTCAAACTGGGGGTCGGGACCCCTCAGGGGGTCGTGAGGTTATTATATGGGGGGGGGGGGTCGCGAGCTGTCAGCCTCCAACCCAAACCCCTTGTTGCTTCCAGCATTTATAATGGTGTTAAAGTGTTTTTAATTCATAAGGGGGGTCGCACTCAGAGGCTTGCTCTGTAAAAGGGGTCACCAGTACAAAAGTTTGAGAATCACTGCTATAACTGACCAACCGCAATTAACTATTTGCCATGGGTGATTGTGTTGCATACTCGTGTGCTTTGCAAGTTCCAGGAAATATGTATGTCCAGAAAGATTTTTTTTTTAAGGATCTGAATTCATTTAAGGGACTGACGCCATTGGAGTGTGTGAGTTCGAGTCCCTTTATATAAGGAAATATGCTCTAAAGACTATAGATAGTCAGGAAAACCAACCAGCTCTGCAATACCTGTTCATAGAAACCCTTCACTGTATTTCCCGAAAACCTAGTCTGTGCAGTAGGACCTGCTGTGTTAAATTATGATCCAAAGGCTTTGGGGTGGGAACAATCAATCAGAATACCTGGGGTAGTGTGTAATGTGTGTGCTCTTGCCAGCGGGAGCAAGCTGCCCCCGAACACAGTCCCCCAGCAGGTTAAATAAATATCATACTATAGACAAACCGAGAGGATCACATGGCAGCATCAATCAGCTGTTGATAAAGTACAATCTTCCTTTAATACACGCTGAGAAAGTTATTTAACACTTACAAAACCTGTATCCACTGCTTCTCCCTTTTGGTAAAGGGGGAGAAAATGTTCTTTGAAAGTGTAACTCTTTTAAAGAGGCAAGGAGAGGTGACGGTTGCACTTTCCTGGGGGATATAATAGACAGCTTTTAATGAAGCCACAGACAGACACTGTATAAAGTACATGAGCCACAGTGCTGATAAAAATATATATATATGGAAGCGGTTAAACGAACAAGTAAATGCAGAATATCATGCTGTATATCAGGGTGTCTTTTCATTCATAATTTCACAAAGCTGGTGATAGAAAGGCTCGAGGAATTTAGGGAACTGATTTTCCTGTTACGCAATTAAATAATATAGTGCAAAAAGGAGAAAGTCTCCTAGCCGCAATATACAAATCTCTCTTTTATTTCCTATTGCAATGTATCATTTCTGACACATGTTGGATAGTCTGAGAAACTCAACAAGAAATATATACATACATTCTCGCCTAGACAGTATGTCAGAGAAATTGGAAAAAACCTATAGGATTGAATTAATATAGGAGTAATTAATTTCCTCGGGACTACGTGTGAAACAATATGATTGTGTGTTGTGTAAAGAACTGGGAATATTTTAATGCGTTAAATTTTCAGTGCCTGTTTTCAGTCAGGTAGGTGAAAATGTAAGTAGGTTGAATATTCAGGAGCGTAGTCAGACCAAGAATATCATACAAGTACGTTTTTTGATCCACTGTGTTACCATTCTGCTTTCAGCGTTGCACTTTTAATTAGCATAATACAAGTCCCTTATCCTATTTGACATGAGGTGATAGGCCCCGATCCTGCAAATATTTACCCTCCCCCAGTGCTTAAATCACAAGAATGCTCCCATTGAAATCAATGGCATTATTCAGGCACATATAAGTTAAGCACCTGCCTAAATATTTGCCTAGGCAGATGTACCTGCATCTACCCACAAATCCGTGTGCCAGAGAGAAAGTTAGAACTTTAATAGATAAAGCAAGACACTTTGCAGCTACACATACAGGGGAAGCCTGGGTCAGTCACCACAAGTAAATTCTGACAAGTCTGCTCTTAACAAATGAAGATTAATGTCCACTCTAAAAGGAAGCTGTTCTAAGTGCTGTTTATACAAGAGAAATGCTGGAAATGAAAAAAGCAGGCTGATGGCGAGAACGCTGATGTTATACAAAGTGTTGAAATAAATGGCGGATGATCCAAAGAGTGTTGACGTGCATGCTTTTCCCTCCCCTGTACCCCACCAGTCATTTCTGTCAATGCTTTAGGAACTCAGCGTAATACAGGAAAGATCCCGTGTTCACGAGATGGCACAGTTGTGCTAATAATTTCAGACAATATCGTTATATGCTAAAGTTTACATCTCTGCAGACATCTGTTTTGTATGGTCGGAATATACGTGGTTACGTAGGCGTTATGTCACACGTTTTATTTACTTCAATTGGGACTGATCATAGACCGCCCAGGATACACACGAAAAATCACTTACACCACCAGACAACATAAAACAATTGTGTTTTTGTGGCATGAGACGTTCAGCTCTCTATTAATGTTTAATATGACCTTTTGGGGAATATGGAATGTAACTAGATAAGGTGGCAAATTCTGAACTTGTATCAGGAAGATAACAAACAAATCACATCTAACACGCACACAAAATGTGCAGTTAGTTTATGATGTCACCAGGTGTTATTGATTATATACAGATAATGTACAGATTCGAACTGAACAAAAAATGCTTTGTACTTTGTAGGGTGAGTGTGTGAGAGAGAGAGATCCACATTTACCATTTAGGGGTGTGTATGAGAGAGAGAGAGAGAGATAGGGGGTAAATAAGACACCAAAAGTAACCTAAGTACAAACGCTAGCTAGCTATCAATTTGCTGTGCTGAAACAGTTTGGCTTAACTCCCTGATGGTGTCGTCAACGCAATTTCTGAGAGAACAAAAGTGTTTTAAAGTCACTGCACCCGTACGTGTGAATAAGAAGCTCCGCAACGTGTCCAGAGCATTCAGTGATTTGTGATTGAGCGTCCTAAATGTAGGTGCCAAGACAGACTCTCTCCACTTTTCCCTTGGCCATCAAGACTCCTTCAAAGGGGAGCGTGTTGGATCTTTCCCCCCCCACACGTTCGCTTGTTGTGGGCGTTGCAGGGGGTTATGGACTCACTTGATTTGTCTTGACTTATTGCTGTTTGCTTAAAGTTTGGGGTGGGGATGAGGAGTAGGGGGGCTATATTGTATCCAGGCCACAGAAGAGCAGCCCAGAGCTTTTTAGCGACAGCAAGTCCTGAAGTAGTGTCTCCTTCTCTTGTAATGTGTTTGGAAAGTTGCGCTAAAGAGCTCTTTTACCTGTAACGGACACCCTCAAGCTCTCTCCAGGGGCCTGTTGGGCAGATGTAATGGGAGGGCCAGGGGGGGCTTGTTTGGCTAGACATGGGGACATTTGTCATGGGTGACCTGTGAACTTCAGCTTCTGAGCTCAGCACTGTTCGGAGGGGCTTGGGCTAATGTAATAAAGCGAGAGAGACAAGAGGAAAGGCCTATCTTGCCCCAGGGCCACCACATGCTCACTCCGTTTTACTGTCAGTGCTACGTGGAGGCTGTGGCTTCATTTCATATTCCATTAATATTTACAGCGGCGATTGAATTTCCCATTACGCAGTTCACCATACACACACTGCTAATATGAAATATTAATCCTATTGTGTGCATTATGAAAAGTCTTACTATTAAAAAAATCCAATCGCCACTTTGCACCAGCAAATTCATTTACTCCATTCCCTTGGAATCAGAGGTTTTCATCCAATAGAGAGTCTTAAACGCCCTTTCCATGCTCACAGCTTTGATCTGCATTGTGGACGTGTTTACACATCTAACAACTTTGCGCCTGAGTTTTACTAATAAGCTGTACCTCGAAATGACTATAATTTTCCATTTATATAATTTATAAAACAGAAATGTCAAGTTTTCAGACGGTTGTTTGTTTGTTTTTGCTGAGTCTTAAAATAAGATGCCAAAATCATAATAATATATGCATACTAATCACGAGATGTCTGAACCCTACATGTATATGAGAACTTTGGTTATTTTCTTTTAATAAAAACAAACAAAACAACAAAACAGGTTTTGACCAGTTTGAGAATATAATCAAGCCCTATACGTTTTAAAGACGAGTAATCGGTCATCAACTTTGCAAGTTGCAACTGAGTCATTTTTCATTGCTGATTATAGAATGAGCATCAGTCCTAACTTCTGTGAATGGATTGTTGTCAGTAAGAATGTCACAAAAGTGCACTGGGAATCAACTGAATTGAAATTAAAGTAATAATTTCACCAGCCGGGGTAACAAAACAAAGTGTTGAATTAAACTTGTGCAACCATGAAAGTTAGACCAGGAGAATAACTGACAGCGATTTCCCCCCGCCCACTGGAACATTTTATTGTTTGCTTTTCGATTTTAGAGGTGACATACCTATCATCACTCTGCTTTTTGCCCTGAATATATTGTCTTATCTTGGACGAAGTGCAAAACTGCAAATCCTTGACAAAAAAAAAACCTTAATGCTTTCAGCCTAACACAGGTATATAATCTAACTATTACTCAGAGAAATGGGACAATCCTGCACTACAAATAACTGGTTACCTCTTTTTGCTTTTGACTGCTATTGATTCATAGTAATTGCCTTGGAAGTTAAAGAACTGTCAGAAACTCTGTGCATGGCATCTCTGTGTGTTAAAATTGTTGGGAGAAAGTTGTAATTATCTGTAATTTCCTCCCACTATTTGTAGCCGTCTTTTCCTGGGATCACACGTAAATGACACTGATGTAACCCAGTTTTTAACCAGCCTTTGTCAGGAGCTGGACTGTGTTGATTTACACTGGTGTTTACTCTCTGTTGTCAGCAATAACTAGGAAGCCTCTGTAGAGACAGTCTCTTCACCTTGAATCCCAGGGACTTCTGCTTAAGGTTGTGCTTGGACACTTATCTGGGACAGTTCCACCTTTGGCTCTGCTAAATATAAGGGTTTCCTATCGGTCTGGGCCCTTTCTAATCTCAACTTGTCCCTGATTTTGATCTTGCAGTATTTTGATCAAGGGAGGGATTATGTTTTTTGCTTTTTTTTTATTTCTTCTTTGACCAGAGCCTCCTCGACGTACAGAATAAGCAGGAACGCTTTCCGCTATATTTATCATTCTTACTCGACTTGTATTAAGGCAGTTTGGGAATACTTAAGTTAGTTTTTCAGCTCAGGGGAAAGACACAGGCTCTAGAAGGTATGGTTGGGTGACATTTTCACGATGAGATCTGCCCCCTCTCCCCCCTCCTTTTTTTTATACAGCCCTAAATGTGTCATGCTTTGTCACATCCTCTGTGTGTGTGTTTTTAGAGAACATTTGAATAAAAGGCTCGATGCCAGGTATTGGTGACACAGTGGGTGGAATTTTCAGCCTTTCCACAAAGAGTTGGAAGCCTCTATTTGCATAAGGTCAGGGTACAGCTTCTGATAGAACTTTAGCAGCATCTCTGTCTCTTAGCAACACTCTTGCACTCTTGGTCCCTGCATTAAATTGACTGGTCCTTTCCTTTTCTTCCTTTCATAGGGAGGCTTACAATAAAATGTCACCCTTCCAACCTGTGCCTGTCACCCAGTAGGTCATCTGTTTCTCTACACCTCCCCCCCAACTTCCCCCCCCCTCCACTCTTCATCTCCAATTAGAGGATGAGATTATTCATTTGGTACCTTCCCAAAACGGCTTCATTTTTTATTTTGTTAATTAATATTAATAACATTTCTCCTTTTGTATTAATAAAAGGGAGCCCTCATAAACAGAGAGGAGATAAGGAGCAAATTGCAGGCACCTGCAAAACAATGGGATTGGAGAGGGGTAATAAGGCGAGTTGAGATAGAGAGAGCAAGGTTTAGGTCATCCTCTCCACCCATTTAGTTGATGCAGGGTTGAGCTCAGCATGGAAGCCTTCAATGTGCTTAGAATATTAGAGTCACCCCTCTTGGCTCCGGGATGGGAATTGGTGACAGAATACAGATGCTGATAGGTGGTGTTAATGGAGGGTCAGATTTGGACAATGGTATCCATCACTTGCCTCATGGCTCTGCTGTCAGATGGAGTCATTTCTGACTGCTCTATCACCAAGATTTGGGAGCGATTCAATTATTACATTCAGCTTGGCAACGACGTATACAGACCTACGCCCAATGACCGAGAAAAAAATCGACTCCATCTTTCTTGGTCCCCCCTCCTCCAAATTATAAAAAGCCTTAACTGTTCAATAAGCCCCTTTGCTCCTCGTTTCTAAAAAAAAAAAACCCAGCTGCTGAATTACTCGGTCTCCGAGTAACTTGGCAGCTAAATTAGCACAAAGAAACTTCTGTTGGGAAGATTATTGCAGATCTGCTAAAGTTTGAACCATGTACAGAATGTTTGTATATTTCATCCGAGAACTTCCACGATTGCAGTGAGCCGTTTTCATAGCAAGACTGATAATGTTTGCACAATGACATACCGAATATATATGTCTGTATAGAACTGATCCAAATGAGAAGTAATTCCTCCCACCCCCACAAAAACTACAATTGGGCTTCTTCACCCAAGCAGGATTGGATTATTATTTATAAAGTTGGAGTGTCCAGAAATGAATTAATTTAAAGCACTGGGCTGAAAGACAAACCTTAAAAACGGAGAAACTTTTCATTCTTTTCTTTATATTTTAAAGGTGCTTAAGTGGTGACAGCCCTTTTAAATTCAGTCCGGATTTTATTCCCCGGGTCCCTGTGGCGAATTGATCCACTTCTAAGGAGGCATGGCTTGTTTTCTCTAACACGTTATCCTTCTCTTGAGTGGTGCAAATGCTGAGGTGAAATCTGGTGCTTTTCAATGGTATTTCTTCAAAATTCTTGTCTTCGGTGCTTTCTTCCTGGCCTCTTCCTTTCCAAGTTTTCAGACACCGTCATTCCTGCAAGATAAATTCTCAGGTAATGGGTTCTGAGAAAAAGCTACAGAGGTTAAAAGTCAACTGCTTCCTCTTTAATAATTCACATGTCATATTTCTTCCACTTTGTCAAGTTGGCTAAAGAAGATGGACAGGGCTGAGACAGGCAGACACTTGAGTTTATTATCCAAGGGCTGGGGAATCCTTGGAAGGGCGATGCCTTCTTTACCTATGTAACGGGCAAATCTACTTGTTGACTAGCTCCATCGGATTGCCGACAGTTGTATGTCGCGTTTTCCTATTCTCATAGATTTTCTCAGAAAGGAGATTTCTCTCCCCTTTACTCTCATGGAGGTTAACCATACTGTTCCTTCACACCCTTTGCTGTTACAAAACCCCACTGCCCAACTGTCCATCGACTATTTACTAATAGTCTTGAATAGGAGCTTAATTGTTTTTATTATTTTCCTGCGTTAGCCAGAGCAATGCGACATTGATCATGCCTCCTACGTGATAAAGCATCTTCACGTGGTTTGTTTTGCTGTTCACATTTTTGAGAGTTTGGGACTAACTCAGTAGCACGCAGTTTAAAATAAAAAGGTGGTGATGATATAGTCAAAGTCTGAGGAAAGCAAAAGAGGTAGGGATGGGCTCCTGAAATGTGTCTGAACCCGGAAAAAAATATCAGAGCGTGCAGATTCAGGCAAACAAGATACTGCCCGCATCCAATATACAAACACTGACTCATCTGGAGTGTGGCATAGTTCCTCACATTTGCCTTCTATCTATTTACCTAAACAGAAACAAAGTTTAATGAATCACAATTCGCCTAGTCCACGCTCATTTGTCTTTCAAAATTGCTTTTCTTCAATTTTTAGAAGAACTTTTATGATTAAAATGTTTTATAGAAGATCTACTCTAGCCCACCCCTAATCAATAAGTTTAGTGGCAGCCTGAAAAATCTAGGCTCTGTTAGTTTGCGTGCGGAATAATATCATTTATTGGTATACCTTTAGTTATATTCTGAAATAAGTTTATAACAAAGGGGGGAAAGAAATCGCTTGTTGTAGTATATATATTCACTGGGAAATATACATTCGGTAAATAAGTGAGTGACAATAGAACGGATAATATCATTATTACCCTGGTCGCTGTCTCGTTACTGCTGTATCACTATGGTAAAGTTTTCCTCTTGATGTGGTTTAAAGGAGTATCATAATTTAGCAGTATTTCATTTAAAAATAGCCCATTTTTTACTTCTCCTTTGTACTGTAGTTTGATGTGGCTTAAGTCTTATCCGAACACTAAATAAATTCCTTTATCTGTCAGATTTCGGGAACTTTATACACGAATGGAACATCAGGCAACTTCCAATAATTTAGCAAAGGGACTTATCTGTACAAGTGAGAATAGGAGCAGACCTTCTGGCCGTTGAGAAATTTGCCTGCGTGTAAGTGTAGCTCTGTTACATTTTCGATTAGAACATGGGCTGCCTTGTAAATTACCCCTTCTCTGTAGTGCATCGCTTCGTTTTTTGTCAGGGGAAACGATTTGCCCTAAGGAACAGCACCCTGAGAATAAGAAACCCCAGAGGAAGACCCATCACCCAAGTTGAGCTAACAAGAAGCAATCAGTTTGTGGTAGCCACACGGCCAGCAGGGGCTCTACGTTTGAAAAGGAGCATCACTTTTGGGATAGTAAAGTTGGAACTCTAAAGCAATCTGTGCAGAGTGAGTCCTGGGAGCTGCTTCTCACTTCAGCCTTTCTTATTTAAGAATTCATGGCATCGCAGCGTGGTACAAAGAACGCCCATAGGGCATGTTAGGAAGACAAGGTGGGTGAGGTGGTCTCTTTTATTGGACCAACATTTCTGCTGGTGAGAAAGACAAGCTTTAGAGCATCCACACAGCTTCACAGGGCACGTCCTATTTCGATCTTTGCTTGATAAAGGCTCATTTGTTTGGATTTCTACTTGCCAATCTAGCGATGTACCCCTTTGGGGTGTCTACTTCCACATTCCTCATGTACCTTCGTTCATTTGGAATAAAGTTGCCCGTACAGAAGAGTGTCATTTACACTCCAGCCCGGCGAAACTTTTTGTTTTGTTTTGTTTCAAACTCAAGCACTTGTGTTCAACTCCTGAGATTTGAATCTCTTTGAAAATGTAGCAAAGTAGAGGCTCTAGTTCCCAGGTTGTTAGGAGAGAGACGAA
Organism: Emys orbicularis; assembly: GCF_028017835.1. NCBI lineage: Eukaryota > Metazoa > Chordata > Testudines > Emydidae > Emys > Emys orbicularis. The sequence goes on along the minus strand of NC_088692.1, from coordinate 80,734,579 downwards.
TGCAAGTGGAGATCTCTGTTAGGAGGGAGAGATAGAGTCATCTTCCACTGGCAATCAGCAATGAAATGCATTTGAAAAGCTGCCAGCGAGAATTAGAATGGGAGCCCTACCCTGCAAAATCAGATGGTTTAAAGTGTCCCTGAGCAGCTGTTAGGCTTGGTTTTTTTAACACCTGCGAAGTCTACTTATGTGGATGCTACTAGAGACAGAGCTAGGGAGTGCGTGACAGCCTCTGCAAAGTCTTGGATATAATTCTTTCATGTTCCGGAGACGTGACAGGCACTGTGAGGGGTAGGGATAAAACCACTGCCAGGGGGAAATACATGCAATGATTGTAGGTTTGATATAGATATTCACACACACTATATCTATGGTCGGATTCCATACATATGATAATCACTCGCGTAGTATACATATGGACCTCTTGATATAACCAGCAGGTGACCTCCTGCTCCCCAAATGGAAAAGAGATGGAAGACAGTTGAACTGAAAACTTATTATTGTTGGTAAGAACCTCACTTCTTCAGATGCAAGAAGTGAGGTTCTTACCAACTTGCATCTGATTTGCATCTGAAGAAGTGAGGTTCTTACCCACGAAAGCTTATGCTCCCAATACTTCTGTTAGTCTTAAAGGTGCCACAGGACCCTCTGTTGCTTTTTACAGATTCAGACTAACAGGCTACCCCTCTGATACTTATTATTGTTGGTTATACAGAGTCTGTGTGTGTGTGTGTGTGTGTGTGTGTGTGTGTGTGTGTGTTGCACACGGTGTGTGTAACTCGAAAGGAGAGAGCCTAAAACACACAAGCAAAAGCCCTAAGAAGTTTAAAAAGCCCATTGAAGGAGAAGAGTCGCCAACTCTAGTGCTCTCGAGTCATTGCTCATTACTGTATGAAGAAGGGACGGTATTAATAATGAAGCATGCTCAGGGACTCTGATCTTATTAGAGAAAGTGGGGAGGGAGAAGGCAGGCGCCGGACTGCTGGTGAGCAACTCCCCAACCCTGCGCTTGCTAAAGATGCGCTGTTTGAAATCCTGCTGATTGCATCAAGAATTCTGCTAACACCTATCATTTGAAGTCATCTGCGCTCTGTCTTCAAAACATCGAGAGTATTTTTTTGATTCCACTTGCTGCTGCTTCTTATTGAGTTCTCCATGTCTCTCTGCAACTTGTCATAACCTGTAATAAAATGCCCTTTTGGTGGGGAGTTAAAGTCCAGAGGGCATCAGATCTATTTCCAACTGACAGCAGAGAAAAGAAGCAGGGCAGCGGTTTGAGGTCCTCTTTTGTCTGCCTCCAGGTTTTTTAACTGTTTCACAGCTAAAAAACCACAGCACACCGTCCAAACACGTCGAGAGCCAGCAGCAAGTCAGAGCATCTCAGAGGGTCAATTTGTTAAACAACGAGACACTGTATAAGTAAACGCTTCAGAGTTGACAAGCTATCGATTACAATATTTAATGGGACACTATTCCCCCCTTCTAGCCATTTGTTTGACTTTTTTGTTTGTTTGTTTTTTTGAAGCAGACTATCCTGTTTTTATCAGTGTTCACTTTAACCGTGTGAAAGGTGGGGGAAAGGAGCGAAATTAGCCCTTTTCATTATACACACAGAAAGTTGGACTCTCTTTTTTAACCCCCAGAGTTTCCCTTCACTGAATCAAAGCGGTAATGAACCTCACCTGGAGAACTCATTTTTGTGGGTGTATTAGTGAGAATCTGTCCCAAACTATTTATTATATTTATTAGTAGTAGTGAAAGAAACTCTCTCTCTCTCTCTCTCTCTCTCTCTCTCTCTCTCTCTCTCACTCACACACACACACACACACACACACACACACACACACACACACACACACACACACACACACACACACGATCAATAAAGGATATATGTGACCATATAGGTAAGTAGACGCATATTTATGTGAATGAAGGGGGCATGAGGAGGAGACTGTGAGGCCAAGCAGCATTTGAAGGGTTAAAGGGGAATGTTTCAAGACCAACAACAGCAGACTCAGCTAAAAATAAGCTCTGCAAACTGACATGATAACCCCCCAAATTGTCCTCCCGAAAGGCCAGTCTCTGCAGAGCTCACTCGCTGAGACTGGGCTGTGATTAAGTATTTATGGGCACTGTATCTTTGCATAACATTTACTCTGCATTCTTTAATGTTTTCCCCTGCTTCCTCTCCCTCCTAGCCCCTTTCAGAACAGCCTGGATTCAGACACAGCCTCTGTGATGATATCAAGATTTTTTTTTTTTTTATGGTCAAGCCAAAGCGAGGTCATTCTAATAATACCCAAGGTCACTGGTGGGAGCCACTGAGTCTCCCAGTCATTTTTCATCTGCTTGCAGCAGTTAATGACAGTTACAGGGGACGGGAACTTGGAGCTGATGGCCATGTGATGTCACCAGCACATGCTAGGGGATTATAAGGGCAGGTAGGGGGCAGAGTTGTGGATTAAAAACGGTAGAAAAAAATAACTATTAACTGCTTCGCTTCGGAGCTCTATGGGAAAAAAATAAAAATAAAGACACAAACAAAGAGGAGGGGAGTGGAGGTGGATTTTAAAAGTCAACCCTCCAAAATGCCAGATCAGCTGCTAGATTGTTCCCCAGACTCAGTGACTCAGCAGTGAACTGCAAAGTATGTGTGTGTGTGTGTGTCTGTGTGTTGGGGCGACCATTTACTATACAACCAAGCAATCCAGTGGTTGCCAAATAAAGGGGATGGGGGTATTTTAATAAGCAAGGATCATTCCTCTCCCTCCTTTCAAAATAAAAGCTTCTCATTCTGCTCCCACTGAATTCAGGAGCAAAACTCCTCTTGACGTCAATGGGAGTCGACCTGGACAAATCCATCAGCTGTTCTCTTCTATATTCTAGCTGACCCCTTAAAATGTGCTCTGAACCCCCCCCCCTCACTATTTCCCCTCCCACAGTCCCAAGGTCCAGACTGCCGCTTTGCTTGAACAGTGGAGCCCTACCCTAGATGGGAATTGATTTAACCAAGTGTACCAACTACAAGAAGGTTCAGGATCCAAGATGTGCCTTACACACACACACACAAAACCACACACACACCTCCTCTGTCACTCCAAAGAGTAAATCCCTCCCCTGCCTTCTCCTGATAGTTAGGGCTGGAGCAGAACTGAGTTCCACATTTTCTCTAGGCAGGAAATAGCCCTTCAGTGAAACAAAGCTTATCATACATTCAGATTTTACACATTGGAAAGCCGTGAATTTGCATCACGCATTAGAAGGGAGGGAATTCTAGATCAAGATCATTTTAAGCCATTTTAAACTTAGGCTTTTCTTTTTTTAAATCTATTTCATTTCTCTATGAAATATTTTTTTGAAATGTAATTATATTCCCTTCTCCAGGATGTACAGCTATAAGAAGTAATATTTAACCACTAGGCGAACTTTAATAGTTACAACCATATATTCTGTCTCCTTGAGAGGTAAATTGAAAGAAAGATAAAATACACTTCTGTCTCAACAATGCCGCACAAATAACCCACTCATTATTATCTAGCATATTTTCTTGTTTTGCTCATTTAAAAAAAAAAGTTTACTTCACACTATACAGTTGTTTCAAATTCCTCAATCAGTTCCTTTGTTTCTACATTTCTGTTCCCTTTTAAAATATTAACTGCCTTGTCAATTTCATTTTCACTGGATTTTATTATTAGTCTGTCTATTGTAAAAAAAAATCATTTGCCTGCTCTACTTTTGCAGAAATGCAGATATCCGATCTCCTAGAACTGGAAGGGACCTTGAAAGATCATCGAGTCCAGCCCCCTGCCTTCACTAGCAGGACCAAGTACCAAATCATGACACTATAGCTATTGAAAAAGGGTTTCCTAAATAAAACTGGATACCTGTTTAGAATTCTTATCCAATAACCTGGACTTTACCATTATGGCTATAAAAACAAATACCACCTATCCAGATATGGTGGGCCAGAATAAAAGAATTAGTAAAATAATGGAATGATTTATTGGCTGTTTTAGACCAATAACTGAACTCTGGGTTTCATCCACAGCCCAGTAACATTGGTGGCAGTCTTTCCATTAACTCAGTGGGCTTTGGATCAGGACCGGTCTGAGGAAAGGCAGATCAGATGGGAAGAAATGCTAAAAACCAAACTGATATAATTTGTGTAATACCGATTGTAACCCATAGCCCCTCTGCTGTATTCTTCTATCTTTTGAGTCTGTCACACCTTCTTAAGACTTATGTAAGATAATAACTTGTGCTGTCAACACTTCCCTTTATCTGAAGCAAAAAGTTAGTCACTAACCACAGTTAAGGAAAAGGCTGGATCCGGGGCCAAATCCTCTATTGGTATAAACTGGCATAGATGCACTGATGTCATCATAGTCATGCAGATTTATGACAACTGGAGATCTGCCCCAAAAATAGTGTTAGGGATCTTCAGATAGTGCCTACCATTTTCTTCAGTAGTTCTGTAGCAACCAAAAGGAAGATTTGGGGGAGCACATACAAGCCCTTGCATTACTCCTTGTAACAAAAGGAAATGGGGCTTTCTTCCTATTTTCCTGTTTTCCTCAAAAGTGAGTAATGTGCCAGTTATAATTAGGCCTGACTTAACTTATCTTAGTTAATAGGATTAGTATCAGCCTCTCTCAACAATATCCAAATGCATAGAAAGACTGTTATTGGCTCGCTCATGTCTTTTTTCTCCTTCTGTGATGGCCAGAGTGACACACCTACAAGCAGAGGGGATTTGTCCAGTGGGAGCAGGAAGATTATCTGTATCTAGTGAAATAAGGCGTGTATGGCAACCTTTGCCAAGACTCAAAGCCAGAACCTACTCACTATAAAATAATTGTGTCACTACCTTCCCAATGCACTCTTCATGTTTCATTTGTCTTTTGACTGTAATTGAATGGTTGAAAAGCAAAAAATGTAGACAAATTCCAGCTGTATTGAGATCTGTTTCTTTCTCTGCTACCATGGCCCATCATTAGATAGTTTCCCTCTCTGTGCAGAAGGTCAGAGAGTATAAATATAAATTGCATTTTGCATTACTTCTAGATGAGTGAAGCTGTCAAAGCAATAATATAAGCTTTCAGTCCCACATTCTACCACTTCTTTCCCATTTTTTGGCCAGGAGGTCATGTGCAAATTGAACGTGACAGCCCAGACGACATGTCCAACAGACTTATATTGTTAGACTGCTCTGCCCTGGCACTCATCACAGCATTAAACCCTCATCGGACTTAGAGCTCTTCACTAGCTACTAACCGTAGCCCAGACTTCTTGCAAAAAAAGTTCACTCCATACCAAATATACATCACAATAGCATTTCTTCTTTGAGATCTCACCTAAAAGTATTCAAGGAGAAAAAAATGGAAACAACTGATCATATAATAGGCACACTTTCCATTCATATCCCTACAGAATACATTTGTACAGTATATGCATAGACCAGTCATATCAGTAAAATCTTGTCCCTCCATAGAGTTTTAAAAAGTTAATGATTGTGCCTTTTTACTGTATTAGAAGAAGCAAACACTTGTCTAGTATATATTTGCCGGAACCACATCCAAATATAAAAAAGTAAATATTCTTCCAAGTGTCTACCTCCTGTTTTATACAAACAAGTTCTTCTTTATGTGCATTGACTAGATAAGGCGCCATGTATGGAAAGGAATAAAAGTGACTGTCTTGGAGCATGCCTGGAAATAAAGATATATTTATTATGTGCATATCAATGAGAAGTTTCCCCTAACTAGTATTTGGATGATGTAATTGGAATCTATTGTGCAAATATATTATATTAAACTGGATGTTTTAGATTAATTTGGCCAATTAGGGTCAAATCCAGAGCCCATTGAAGTCAGTAGGAGTCTTGTCATTCACTTCAATGGCAGATGCACCAGGCCCTAGAATGGCATTTAAAAATAAATCTGTCACACTATGTACAATGTTGAAGGATAATGTTCAACGAGAGAAAGTATATGGCTATAGAAACATTTAATGGAATATGGAGACTTTCACCTTTAGGTATGTTAAAATGCAGCACAGGCTGGTAATGACTGAAAGTTGTTAGCGTCAGACAGCTGTTGAGTGACCTATGTGAAATGAGTTGATGGTCTTGGTCCAGCTCTCAGTAGAAAGGAGTTCACATTACAAATGGCACTAAGCTAGCAAGCCTTGTTGGTAGGTTGAACAGAGAGGCCAAGGGCTGAATTAGCATGAAAATGATGCTATCCTTTTATCCATAGAAATGGTCTCTCCAGGTGAGGGTTGAGAGGTATGGGTGGGTGGAGAGGAGGCATTGTTGCTGTCCCTGACATTGCACTTCCATGAATAAACAGAGAATTACATTTTCAAAGGCTGTCAGCCTGTCAATCTGTCGGCTTTATTTATTTAATAAATCAGCATAGTTCCACAAACTTCAGTGAAGCAATGCTGATTTATAACAGATGAGGATCTGGACCCAAATATTCAACAATAATTGTAAAAGGGTCTTTGATCATGAACGCACAAGTACTATTTATATTTACATTCCAGAGATTTGCATGTCGCACAGTGGGGAGTATTTTATCTCTTCAGAACATTGCACTAAATAATCTATTGACATTCAAAAGCAAAAATAAAATGCCCTCTTTTTACTACCAGATGGACCAGAAAGGTTTTTTCTTTCAGCATCTTCCTCAAACAAACTTGACAACAATACTTAAATTCAAAGTTCAGTCAAAGGAAAAGAAAATATGGGAAGAGAAGAAAAGCAAATGTTCTTGACTAGGTGATTGTATTACAGGCAACTACAAACCCACATGCTTAAATGTGACTCTAGAGGCAAACCAGAGAAGAGCTCTATGTAAGCTCAAAAGCTTGTCTCTCTCACTACAGAAGTTGGGCCAACAGAAGATATTACCTCACACACCTTGTCTCTCTAATATCCTGGGACCAACACAGCTACAACAACAATTCTGCACTTTACAGATAAGAAGATAGGATACCACGCCAAAGTAGGATATAATATACAAAAACCAATTCAGTCCCTCATTTGATAGTGCATTCATAGCATTTGTGTAAACCCACACAAATTCAAAGTGAACTCTTGAGGCACTTGGACCTAAAATTATCAAAAGTAGAAATGGAAACTATCAACAGAAATTACTAGTAGTGAGGAAATAATGTGAAATTTAAGCTTTCAAGATGGAAAACGTAAAATATGCAGCAATGTGTTTTACGTTTGACTCACAAGAGAAAAAGAAGATGAAGGCCAAGATAATATTGCTTTGAGATCAGAACTGGTCTTTCTCTTCCAGTTCTTTTCATCCTGTTTTCTAATTGTCCTTCCCAGTCTCTTCTAATGCTGTTTATACACTTGCATATTTCTTAAAGTATCCCACTGCTGCATTACCACCAATAAAGCTCCACTGTTGACAACAATGGTGAGAGTAGCTACTGGCTTTTTAGCTACCATTGTCAGAGGAGGGCTGGATGACAAAGTGGCTAAACTATCAGGGACCTGTCTGGCTGCATCTTCTCTAGCATCTTTCTTAATATTTCCCCTCACTGGCAGCAAGAGCAGGAGTGCTAGTGTAGACTTGTGGCCAGAATTTTAACCACCATGTCTTCTAGTGATACTCATGGCAGAACTGGAAAACACAGTGGTTAAAACTCCAACAGCCACTGGAGTTCCAGTGGTGGTAGTGCAACAATGGGGAATTTTAAAGAAAAATGTTTTTATAGTCAAGGCATTAGTAGAACCTTTTCTCTCGCTCAACACTTTGTTTTATCCATTTTGCAAAGGTTAGCCCCAGCTATTCCACTTTTCATCATCAATATAAGTAGATTTTGCCTGACATGGAAAAGCACAGCTTCCTGAAGACTTCCTGGAAATACCCAGGGAGAAACTGTCATGATTACAACCTTAAAGTGCCAGGTGGTCATGTGGTGAAACAGGCAAAGATACAAAGTTTTATCCTTATTTTAAAGTTAAAGTTCATGAGAGAGAGAGAACTAAACCTTTAGGAGACTAGAGGCATTTACAGATTACTAGGAGACCTTCTAACAATGAGTGGAAAACAGTTGAAGACAAGCCACATAGCAAGAGAAGCCACCCTGCCTAATTCTTTGAGCTGTATGGCCCAAGCACACTCAGCATAAGAATAAAAGCCAGGCACAAAGCATGCTCTCACATTGATGAGAGAGAGACCTTAGCTAATTTTTTTAAGTAAAGTTTTAAAGTAAAGCAGTCTGCAGTATGGTGATATTGTATAGCAGAAGCTATAAAGGCCAAATTCTGTCCTGGGGTATATATATATATATATACACACACACACACACTTGGAGTTTTTTCCCTCCCTACAAAAAAATAACCTTATTTTTAAGGCTAATATTATCTGACTCAGAAGAACTGTTGCAATATTTTCAAAATCCTGAATTTAATCCTTACAGGTAGCCAAAACTCTCGGCAGACTTCTTAGTACAAGATGAACCTATCTTTGTAGTAGAACCATATTGGCTACATTTTCAAAGATGCCTCTGATATGAAACCCACAAATCTGGAAGTTAGCTATGAACCACTTTGTATGCGTGGTTTGGATTTCAGCCTTCTCTTACTGTGCTGGCTTAATTTCTTAATGCTCATAAAACTCCTTAACACCTTTAAGGGGAAGATTTATGGCAGTACAGAGTGGATCCATCCTACAAGTCTGCTACATAAAACCCACCCATTTGGCAACATGGACAGACAAAATGGAGATTTTGCCTTTACCGAAGAATCTGCTTTAATGGAGGACCTTGACCAAACCAACTGAAGTCCATGGAAAGACCCAGAATGTGAAACTAATGTGTCTTTGATGTGAAAGGTTCAATTTTATGAGGACTTAATTCACTTGAGATTCAGGTTTCCAACCTGAATTATATAAAATTAAAGTATACCAAACAATTGGCATGTTCAGAGTGTCTTACCGTGGCTTTAGGTTTTTGAATAAATGTTTCTCCTAACATTCTTCCACTCTGAGAAATGTTTTACAGGTAACATGAATGAAGATCTGTTATAGCCATTTCATGTAAGACCATATTTTACATTGCTTCTATATACACAACTCTCATCGCTTTTAAAGGGATCTTTGCACAAAGATTAAGGATACACTATAGTCCTTCAAAATCTTCTCATTCGTTATATAAAATGAGGAGAACCATAATCCATGCAATATCTTTAAATAACAATCAAAGTGTAGCCATCACAATAGACTCTTATTTGTGGCCTATCAAATCTTTGGGCTTGTCTACATTGCCCGCAGGGTCATCGGGCAGCGATCGATCCAGTGGGGGTCGATTTCTTGCATCTAGTCTAGACGCGATAAATTGACCACCGAGCACTCTTCCATCGACTCCGGTACTCCACCGGAGCAAGAGGCACAGGCAGAGTTGATGGGGGAGTGTCAGCTGTTGACTCACTGCAGTGAAGACACCGCAGTGAGTAGATCTAAGTACGTCGACTTCAGCTATCAGGGGGTAGCCGTGTTAGTCTGTATCCACAAAAACAAAGAATCTGAAGAAGTGAGGTTTTTTACCCACGAAAGCTTATGCCCAAATAAATCTGTTAGTCTTTAAGGTGCCACCAGACTCCTTGTTGTTTTTTTGACTTCAGCTATGTTATTCACATAGATCAATTTATGTATAACTTAGATCAATTTCCTCTCCCTCCCGCCCCCAGTGTAGACCAGGCCTCAGTTGTCCTGTCTTTATTTTTCCTTTTGGTAACCAGTTGATGGCCTTGTAGCTCACAACCTGGACCTCATATTTGTAATTTACTTTAAAAAAATTGTTTGACATAATTGATTACAAGGTAATTTTCTAACAAGTAAGGTTTTGGGTCCATGATCTAAGTCCAAGGATCCTTCACAAATAGTAACTATAAAGAACTGTAAAGCATCTCTTCCCTTTGGTTTATGCTATCTGCCGTGTTCCTGCTCAATTCACAAGCATTGACAAGGCAATGCTGTTGTACTGTTTCAGTTTAGCTGTGGATTGATCTCTCTTAGCAACACCAGATCTCCAAGGCTGCCAGAATAGAGTGAATGTGGTTATAAATGTGGTGGTTATTTTTCTCTAGATCTCACTCTCCAAGGTGATGTAGCAACCTGTGTAAGTGATATTTCTCATTCCAATGTTTCCTCTGCAATATTTGCTGTGCTTCTTTTTCCTTCCAACTTACACATTTTTTATTTGATGGCAATTTTAGTGAAGTCTGTAGATTTAACCACTTTTCCACAGACTATCATCCATCATGGCATGTATTTAATGTTCTCTCCACTGAAGTGTTCCATTCACACTCATTTCTGTTGTCAATATATTTTGTCTTTCCCCAGTCCCCACAAGAGATGCAGGAAGTGTCCACGTAAATTATGTTGAATTATCCATTCAATATTATTTCCTAGATTGACACATTTCTTGACTCTGCTATGCAATTTCAAAACAGTGTATATTTATGTGCTCATTAGAATTACGTGAATGTTGTGGGTCAGATCCTCAACTGGTGTCACTTGGAAGTCAAATGGAGCAACCCAGATTTAAAACATCTGAGGATTAGGCCCAAACTTTAAAGATTGCTTTTCTAGTTGGTATTGTTTGAACTTGAAAAAAGGCATATGTGTGAGTGCATGTGCATATCAATATTGATATATACATATATATACACCATATGGCGTGGTATAATAACAATGGAAACAGTTGTACCTTCTGATGAAAAGTGCTATATAAGAGTTAGGTATTATTATTATTATTATTAACACTATTTAATCCTGAATCTTCAAAACAAGCAAGTCCTACTAATCACATCAAATCCTTATTTTTCACATGAACTCCTTTATTGTAATGTCCACTCCTACTGGAAATCAGACTTGCTTTTGCCCAGTTTCACCTCTTGTAGCAGAAGAAAGAAAGAGTCAAATCTCATCATGCTTAGAAGACCCCAGTTCCTGCAGATGATAGGATGAGAAATATCCAGGATCAGCCATGACTTCAGGTCACAACTTATTTTATGAGGTGGCAGAAGACCATGATATGCATCTTACATGGTGTCCATCGCAACAGAAGCTTGTGGCACTCAGCATTTCCAATATAACTTTATTTTGCCTTTTGCAATAATAATTTAGTTTTATTGCTAATTTGTCCTCTGTGCTTATCATGTTGTGAACTAGGGCTTTATAATGAAGTTTTACAGGGGAAAACCATCACTTCAGTCAAAAAATCTGTGAGAAGAAACTCGTCTGTGTTTCTTGAGAGTAACAGAATTGTGACCAAATGATGCCCCTGTTTTTATAGAACTGGAAAAGCTGTTCTAAATTAGCACTTCTAAACTTGTTCAATGGTTTACCTACATGGGCCAGATCCTCCATTCGTATAAATGAACGTGGTTCCATTTGAAGTCAATGAAGCTGGATGAAGTGATTATCCAAAGTCAATGGAGATGAGTTGATTTACTCCAGCTGAGGATGTGGGTTTGCATGGTTGAATGAATACCATGTGCTTTGTTATGACTGATCAATCTGGATAAAACACCTAATCATTTCCTTATACAATATGAAAAAGCACAGTAAAGGCGATTCATTCTTTAAACTATTGTGTATCTATGTCGACATCTATTACTAAGCGTGTCTTTTTACATCTTTATAATATATATATATATAATATATATGCACATGGAGGGCTCAATCCAGGGCCCCAGCTCAGCAGGGCAAAGCAGCCAGAGGAATACCCCCATCTCAGAGGAATGGTGCAAAGCTGATACAGTCGATCCAATGTGCTGCTCTACTTCCCCCATCAACCCCAGAACAACTTTCACTGTAGGGCATGTGTTAGAGGTGGGAGGGAGTATGGCCAGTGAGGCTAGTGTAACTTACAGCATCCCTGTAGCCAACTCACAACCACCTTTCCCTGCCCAAACATCCTCAGCTGTGCCAAGCGTAAAGTGGGCATAGCTGAGCATTGAGCCCAGACACTACATAAATGTTTGTGTTGATAGAGAAATAGTTCTATATGTATATAAGAGATATAGTTCTACATATGTATAATTGGGAAGCTGAAAATCTCAGCTCTTAAGGATTACACTCAGCAGAAATAACTCTGAGGTTGGCACCTCCTTTAGTTCTTCCCCAGTGTCTTTGTTTTCTGATCTTCATCATTAGGGACAGTGTAATAAGCTAGTGTTGGCTAAATGAATTATTGCTAAGGCGGGTCAAATATTGGTAAAACATTTTTGTGAATCAATTATTTCCTGAGAACCCCATATGGTGCACAGACATTGTAGTGGCTCCTAAGCCACCTGCCCTCCAGGCCACTAGCACAGGGATCTCACATGTGCCAGTGATTTTTGGCTGCCAGAATAATCCCTTAGCACCATTGACAACTAGTGTAGGGGCCAGAACTAAAGCCCAGGTGGCCCCAGGTTTCGAGGATTGCTATGGTGGCTGAAAGCTGCCTTTCAATACCCTCCCGCTTTTTCAAGATGCACCAAGCACTCATCAGCCACAGCTGAAGATTGATAGCTTGCTTTTTTTCTCCCCAAATCCTCACCCGTGGTCTTTATCTCCAGTGGCAATACCACCATCCTCCCTGCCACTTAGGCTTCTTTGCTAGGAGTCATCTTTGACTCCTCTCCTGACTTACACATCCAACCTGCATTCAAATTTTGCCATTTCTTCCTGCCTAACATTTCCAAGATCCAACCTTTTCTTTTTGTCCACACTGCTAAAATTTTGCAGGCCCTCTTCATCTCCCAGTCAGTGCAACTTTTCCATTGTGTCCTTCCGACACATCACTTCCTTCCATAGCATTGTAAATGCTCTTCTCTCTCTTTTTGGATGACCTTCCTCACCTCAACCCCTTCTCCATCAGAGATATTAATCTTGATTGCCCAGATATCCATTTCTCCATAGCTGTCTTTGCACCTCTTTCCATTCTCTTATCATGGAACTCCTTCTATAAAATGATCCACTAAGCCATTAATCTCTCCTCCAAATCCCTCCTCATGACCCAATACTTCCATGGTCTCTCCAATAAATTGACCAACTACTAAACGATAGGTTGCAGGGTAGTTGGGTTAGGTATAGCAGATGTGTAAAAATCCAACACTTCCCACTAGCTAATCTTTAAGGTCAACAAAATGTGAGCTCCGTTTTTTTCAACATTGTTCATTTGCCTAGCTCCCAAGCAGACTCATGATCTCCTACCTGCTATCTCTCTGTCCCCCTCATCATTTGCATTCATGTCACCAATGACTGTGATTAATCACATGTCCTGGAACATCTTGACCTGTCTTCTGAAATTTCTAATAAGCCAATTTCTGTTTGTTCTTGTCACTCTTTGTTGTAGGTGCATCACACTAGATGATCATCAGTTCAGCTTGCCTTGACGCAAAGCTTGCTTAAAGTAGTGTCTTGTTGATTGGATTACATTTGAACAGCACTTTAGCTGTTTTACTATCAAGAAGATGACTTTGCCCAGTGCCTCTCTTACTTAAAGAGCACGGAGATTGTGTTTCTTTAGAGGTGCAGAAAATGACTTACCAGAACTTTGAACTCTGATCAACAAACCCTTCCAACATTTGCAAGATTTCCATCATGTGCCTTATAGATTTCACTCTGAGCTAGTCTAAAACTCCGTGGAAACAGTTGCCACTGAGTCAGAGGGAAAAGGAAATAGCCTTAAGCACAGGAACCAGTGGAGTAGTTCAACTGTGAGTTATCTTCAGAAGGAGGTGATTATATGCTGGCTTCATTTTTAACATGTCCTTTTTCTGAAGGGGTGAGGAGAGAAAGGAGGGATTTGAAGATTGACTGGTAAGTGTTTGCAAATGTCGTATCAACGAGCAGAGAGAAGAGAAGCTTGACTCTCAAGACTTCAGTCCTGAGAGGCAGATAAATATCTGTATAAGGTATAAGAGGTAGGAAGGATAATCCAGTGGTTAGAGTGCTAGCCTGGGCTGTAGGATCCCTGAGTTTCAATTCCTTTTCAGCTACGAACATCCTGTATGACCCTAGGCAAGTCACTTAGCCTCAGTTCCCCATCTGCAAAATGGGGATATTAAATCCTATCTACCTCCTTGGGGTGTTGTGAGGATAAATACATTAGAGATTGTGAGGTGCTCAGATACTGTGGTGAGGGGGCCTATATAAGTACCTATGATAGATAGATAAAGGAGTGTGTTGAGAATGTGAGGGTATAAGGCAGAAATGGAGCCAGACACCACAGTAATTTCATACCTGCATAATAAGAAGCAGGTTCGCTGGTCACTACAGCATAAGCATATTGGATTCAGGAAAGACAGTTTTAAAAAATTAAGCATTCTGATGAATAAGGGAGCAAATATTAAAATCTGCCATCATGGAAGAGGATGGGAATTATTAATATGTATTCTTTAATTATAAGGCAATCATACTTACAGTATCTAGATTTTGTGCCATGCTATATAAATTAACTTCACCGGCATCTCTTCAACTGACTAAACCCTTTAGATTTTAGCCATATATATTAGAATACTTCAGTTCAGGGCTATTTTTGAAGGGAGGGGCGGCGGGGGGAGTTGTAATTTTTCTCTACTCAGGAGCATGTTGGTGGGGCTGATCTAGCACATGGTTGTTAGATGAATGTCTGCTGGAAGATAGGTCTCATCATATGGTGGTAGCAAGACTTGAGCATATCCTGGTTGTGAATGGGAACAAATTCTATGAGCAAATATCTTCCACTGAACAAACCCTTCATTCTGTACCTGTTAAATACAACTGAGCTACTATAATTTGATAGCTAAGTCCTACTACTTTAAGGGCTTCAAAGATAAAATCTAGGGGGTGGATCAGTTGCATGAAGCTCATGCTTAGCACAGCTGAAAGTGGAGGAAGAAAAATGTTGCTTTAAGCCACCTTCCCTAATCCTGGGGCTGGCCAAGGTCTGAATTGGCCTGTGGAACAAATTAGAGCAGCCATGGGGTTACTCTTACTTAAGCTGGCTGGACCAGACCTTTAAGGTCATTTCTGTTAGTGCAGGAATGCTGGAGTGCAGCACATTTCAACCCCACCTCCACCCCATCTTGGAAGGTTATGTAGAAGAGGAGAAAGGGAAACAGGTGGTGAAAAGCTATCCGGTGGTGGGGGAGACTCCCCCGATGTCATGAATTTGCCATTTCCTCCCTCCTCTAGGTCATTCATGAAGATACTAAACAGGACCAGAACTATCATAAATCCATGTGTCAGCCTGGTAGACATAAACATCTCAGATGAAGTTCCCCCCCAGATCAGAATGGAACCATGAGCAATAAGAAAAGGGATAATAAAGAACAAATTTTGCCAGAGGTGCGGGGGGGGGGGGGGGGAAATAAATTGGCTAATTTACTTTTTGGATAAAATTATTAGAAGTGTGGAAGAACAGGAAACAGAAAATATAACATAAGTGGGACCAGATCCTCACCTGGTGTAAATGGTCATAGCTCCTTTGACTTCAGCTGAACCATGATGATTTACACTAATTGAGGATCTGTCCATAGGTTTTAGGAACACCTTTGCAGCCGTGTCTCATGAAAACTTACTCTCACAATTAATTAAAACAGGCTCAGAAAAGGACACTTTCTGATTAATGGAAATGTCACTGAAGAGCCACAAACAAAGGGAAATAACAAGTGGCAAATTATCAAATTTGGGGCAGGTGTCTCCTGAAGTGCTGCTGGGATCTACATGAGCTCTGACCTTTTTTAATATCTTCATGAATGACATAGAGAAGGGGGAGCAGAGAACAGGTTAATGAAATCTGAAGGTGCTGTTAAGCGGCTGCGTGTTCTGAAGACCAGGGAAGACAGAGAAATAATACAGAGGAACCTGGTGAAATTAGAGAGAGGAGGAACACAAAATTACAAAGTGAGATACAACCCCTGGGTCGGAGATACCAAATTCATGAATCTACTCTTCCTACCAGCAAGGGCTTCGTGTTGACTGGCTTCCCTCTGATACTGCCCTATCCAGTGATAGAATGTTCATACACTTCAGCGTGTGGGAGGGAGGGGCATATGGTAACAGAATCTTCATCATCCACATGGGATTGGGGGTGGAAAGATAGTAGGAGCCCCAGCAGGGTCAGCTGCGTTCAGATGGCTCTGGGCCAGGCACCCAGCTTTGTCAGTGTTCTTTGTCACGATTTTATGACAGGGGCTTACTGAGAGCTCTAGTGCTTCAGGGAAAAACTACAGACAAAGTCATATGAGCCTCAAAGAGTCTAAGTTCAGAGTCCCCACCCCATTCTGTTCAGCACTGGCCCTGTAGGTGGCGTACCACAAGCACAGTGCCTCCCTCCATGGGATCAAAGACCTCTCCCAGTAGGGTGACCAGATGTCCCGATTTTATAGGAACAGTCCCAATTTTGGGGTCTTTTTCTTATATAGGCTCCTATTACCCCCCACCCCCTGTCCCAATTTTTCACAGTTGCTCCCAGACAACTCTAGAGGCTGAAGCCCAGCTCCAAGGATTGACTAATCCTTTCAGGATGGTGGTCCTTTCCCATAAAATTCATTAATCTCTTTTCCTTCCCTAGCTGGGGCTAGGATTCATCTACTCTGTAGGCAGGTGGTGGTAAGATATTCACACACACACACACACACACACACACCCTGCTGGAAGAACAGGAACATTTCCCCATAGCAATGGCACTTTTTAATGTTGTGGGTGTACCAAAAATGGCAGAAGAGCTGAATTACAGGGCTCAAAGAGAAGGATGGGGAAAAAATCACAGAATCCACAACGGTGACAAATTTACTTCCTTACCAATAGCACAATACTGGACTGCTTCCAGAGTGAGAATGCACAACGCTATAGCACACTGATAAGCAGCAATGTTAGACTGGAGAAATGTGACCACATGCTGGTGGTGGACAATAAAACCATTCTGAGGCCAGTGGGCAAATGCAGGCTGTGAATAAGAAACCCACAAAACAAGGGACATGGTCACTTGTTTAGACTAGTTGCCACACAGGAGTGCCACCCACTGCTGGGCAGCAGGGCAGTGCAAGCCATGGGTTTTATCATAGCCGAACACCAGAATATCCCCAATGTGAGAGAGAAGGAAGAAAAAAAACCCGAGCCCTTTCACAGCTTTCTACGGAATATAAGGACATATTTCAAGGAGATAGACACGTACAGGGCAAGCTGATGTTAGAAATAGTGCAGCCCTTGGGACTACTGAAACAGAGTTCCATTAGCCCTGGTGAAACCACTGAAGAAGGAACTGGCAAGCCTGCAAAGAACAGACATACTTATATCAGTTAAAATGAACAGTGGATCAGCAAACTAGCTGAGGTGAGAAAACTTCAGGTAACCTTGGGATATGCCTTGATCCAAAACCACTGAACAAAGCATTGAAAACAGGCAGCAATGGGCTGGCAGTAAAAGCCATGTCCCAAGGATGGACTATCTACTAGTAACCTCTGGCTGCAACAAGTCAGCAAAAACTGGCACAAAAAATGCAACAACAACAATTGTTAAAAGGAAAGATGTGACAATCTGCATGGAGCTTGTAGGGAGGAGAACAGGTTGCAGGAGGGAAGAGTTTGAAGGAGGCACCAGGAAGTCAGTCTGTGTTCACACGGGTAGAATACTAGCTGGAAGTGCAGTTTCTCTGTAAATAGTTTTCTTAATAAAGAGCTAGTTTGGTTTTAGAAGCATGGAGTCCTTTCATGTTATTACCCAGCACATGGTACATGAAACACCATGCAGGCAGGTAGACTCCAACTTTTTCAAGGAAGTGTGCATAGTCGTCAGGCTTTCTGACCCCTGGGACAAGTCTGCTGTATCTTTGTATACAGCTGCACAGTGAAGATGTTTTCAAATTTAACTGCACCAAACTCCTTTTCAGTCAAAAATCACATACATTTCCTGGTGATGTTGGAGGTGTCCATTTTTCCTATTCAAAGATTCCACTATTCTAGATGTGTTGTGTAGAACACAAATGTGTTCAAACTGAGGGCCCTGGATTCTGGATTATGTAGATTTTTTTTTGTCTTTTTAATCCTAAATCTGTCAGACAATTATTAAATCTATGAGCACCATAAATCTGTTCCAAAGAAAGACTCAGGTTGACAAGCTCTACAGATTATGCTAACAAAACCTAGGACTTCTTTGAAGTCCTAAATATGCTTCTGTCTCGCCAAACACAAAGCTTGTAACCCTCTCAGAGAACCACATGTGAAACTTCCCAGAAATCCTAAACTTCATCAGCATAGCCTTTGTAGCACCCATGCTCATCACTGATGAAATACAAGTCTCACTAAAGTTACAAACAAATTATATTCAGCTGTGCTGGGGTTATCTGAGCATGAGAAAAAACACACCTTTTAATATATTTAAAGAAAACTAAAGAAATTCCAAACCAAAAATCTTCATTAAATAGATCTATATGTTTGAAGGCCAGGAAGGACCTGCAAGGGGAACACAATCCAATTTTATCCAGTAATTCCTGCGGTGGAGAGATTTTTACCTAACACATAAGTTGGTCCCAATAACTTGTGGTTACATTTATTTTTGAAAGAAATGCAGACTTGATGTAAAGACCTCAAATTATGATAAATTTGTCAGTTAGAAGTGACAATTCAGAACATATTTCCCTATAAAATATTGTTAATGATGTTATAGTTATAGTTTTAAAACTAAATGCTAGAAACCCAGGAGATCCATTTGGGGTTCTTATATCTACCATGAATTCTGCTCTCACATCCCACTCACCCATCACCTTTAAATCAGAGATACACCTACCCATTTCCACTATGATCAGACTTTATCTACATTTTCCCTACCAGTGAATTATGCAGCCAAAACAACGGTAGTCGTTTAAGGAATACAGGATAGCTTCCCAAATCATCATTTTTAAAGTGGCAAAGCAGTTCTACACTGTTCTTAAGATTTTTTTTTTTTTTTCATTTTAACACAACCGGTTGTCTTTGGAATACCAGAGAATTCCAATTTGCTGATCTTGGTGATAATAAACATTCTTAAAGGAGCATTAGGGCCTTAATTCTACTCTCTTGGAGGAGAATTCCTGATTGCAGTGAAATAACTCCAGATTTACAATAGTATAAATGAGAATACAATTTGACATTTGTTGGGAAAGAAAAAGCCCGGGATGATGATTGACGAGTATCCAGACCTGATCCCATTTTGGATTTTTTTTTTTAATAGCGAACACAAAGATGTAATAAAAATCAGCTTTAATTTTTGCTGATTGTTTCACACTAGATCTATTGTATATAAATCTCAGCAAGTCTATGGCACCAGAGAGTACTTTTCTGTTATCAAAAAATGTACTTCAACAGTTTCATTCTCTGATAGATGGCGTAAAGTTGTGCTAAACCCCTGCCCATGAATGGAAAAGTTGGTAGCAGTTTAACACATCCATATGGAAGTGAGCAGTAAAGTGTGTCAAAATTGTATATATGAGAGACAAGGTGAGTGAGGTAATATCTTTTATTGGACCAACTTCTGTTGGTGAGACAAGCTTTGGCACTCCACAGAGCTCTTCTTCAGCAGAGTGTACATACCAATGTAAAACATAATAAGTTACTACATCCTGGTAAATTGTATCCAAATACACCGAGGAATAAAGAGTCCAGTCCAGAGTGCACTCAAAAACTAAACAAAAAAACTCCAGTCAAAACAATAGCAGCATGCCCACAGAGTGTAACTAGACTACGCTCTCTCTTTCTCACACTCTATAGTCCATTAGCCCCTGGAAAGAAAAGAATAAAGTTACTCTCCCTGCTTTGATACCTCTACCTGCTTTTCTGACTGTTCTTCAGAGGAGTACCTTGAAGTAAGCTATCACCAGTACGCCTGGAATATATCCCAGCATGGGAAGCTACTTGTTCTGCCTCTCTCGAGTTATGCCGATATGTAGATTCCTATACAGAGAGAGAATGAACGAATGTCCTCGCTCTCCAGTTTATTTCAAGCGCAGTTTCAAAGTCAATGAAATATAGGAGCGGAAGAAGGACAATTGTGCCCCCAAATTCCTTTGATCAGAAGAGAGAAGGGACATACCCTGCCAAGAGCGCTCAGCTGCGAGGGTGATGCAGACTTTGTAGGTAGATCAGATTTTTTTTTTTCCTTTCCCAGCATGGATTGCTTTAAAGTAAAGGTACGTTCGTGGTGAGTGTGCCAATGTGTGTCACTGCGTGAGAGCCACTTACAGAGACTGCTTGATGGGCACAGAAAATACACGATGATTCCTCACTAAATGAAATCCCCTCTCCCTGGTGCCTATGATGCTCTGTCACACAATGTGGCATGGGAAGGATTTCACTCGAGAGAGAGTTCAAACGATGGCAGTCGGAGTTATGGCTTCCCTCCGCATTTAACAATAGAAATAATAAGAAAAAGTAACAACACTGGGTATTGAGAGACCCAAACAACGTTAGCTCTCCTAGCAGATCTGATGTGGTAACATAATAGGACGTAACCAACTCTTTGGGGTATAATAGGCTGTTTTTAACGTGCAGGGCATCATCACCCATTCACAGACACGAGCGCTTACGTTAAAGTTACTGGGAATTTTGTCCATAAGAGTTGTAAGTACATGGGCCTAGAAGCGCAATTAGCATTGTCTTGGGGAAATTATAGATTGCAGATATCTCTGAAGCAAAGCCTCAAAAGTTGCAGGACATTCTCTCTCCAGCTTTTCCATTGTGTATTATTATTATTAATAATTATTATTAATGTACAGGTTTAAAATAGTCATCACTGACCTGAGATACATTATTGGCAAAAAGTGTCAATCAAAAATGCTGCTCAGACCTCACCTCGTCGCTATTCTAACACTTTTCAATCTCCCAGCGGCACTGGAAAGATGTTCTTAGCCAAATACATGATTCGATTAATGAGCACTTCTATTTGCTAAGGAATGCAAATTCTGTCTCTCCATGTATTATTAGCTGTATCAGAATGTTTGTCCTTTCAGGCCTCTTTGAAGTTGATGAAGGAAAGGATGTGATGTGACACTGGGGGGGGGAGTGGGGGGGGGGGAAACACTTCTGATTCCTCGGGTTTTTTATTTGTTCTCTTGCCAAAAACGCCAAAGGTAGCTAAAGTTACAGAAATTATTTAAAATGTGTTTGTTTGTTTTTCAAATGCGACAGATTTTTTTTTCACCTGGTCCTCCCTTTTAATAATAATGGGATCTGATGAACAGTCTGCTTTGAAGTTATTTTACGGAGTAATCACTCCCATGCCCTAAATAATCTATTACTGCTTGGAAGGTATATAGGAACTAAATTCAGTTGCCTATCCCAAACATGTGAACACTTATTTTGTATTGCTTCAGGGTATACATTAATTTCTCCCTCCCCCCCCCCCAAAAAACCCCACACTGGTGGTACTAGAGTATGGAAGGCATATCTAAAAGGTTTGATCGAAGCAGCAACTGGATATTTGCATTTTAAGGCATCTACCCAAATATCAATTTCAGTCTCAGGTTTTTAATGGGATGCGGTTTGATTCGAGTTGTATTTTTGAAGTTTGCAAGCCGCTCTAAACTTCTTACGAATACTGAGATCTTACATTTATCAGGATTGGTGATAAGTGGTCACTTCAGGTAGCTTTTGATGATGAGGCTGAGAACTAGGTAAGCTAGTTCAGGGAGCAATGGAAACCATCTGCAGTGGTATGGACGGTGGCAGGTTGACCTGGTTCTATATTGTTTGTGGACTCCGCTGGTTGTACCGGTTGGCTGTAAATTCTAGGGCGATTTTGTGTTTATAGTATCGAAAATTCAAGCAGTTGGACAAACCTCAGAGGAAGGAGATCAAAGATAGATCTTTGCACAACACAATACCTTGGATGCAACACAACTTGGCTTTAAAATGTACCACAATGCCACGAACATGTTTCTATGAAATGTCATTGCTTTCATTATAATTCTCAGACATGTTATTTGCCTTTTAGGTATATTTTCCAGTATGCATTCGCAATCACTAGGGGAGATTTATTGCTTCTATTGGTTTAGTTATTCCACGTAGGGATGTTCTAACATTCACTCTCTGCTGGTGACATTACAAAGGAACTAAAATTGCACACCCAACATTAAGGACAAACATAAATGGACAGTATTAGAAGCCTTTCTGAATGTAATGACTCAAGTGAAGTTTTTATTCCAGATAAGATCCCAGCGTCAGTTAAACTTTTGTCATGTATCACTTTTCCTCTTGAAAGGTGTTATAACAGCAATTCAATTACAGTAAATAGTGTACATTATCTTCACAGCTGGAAAATTCTGTAACTAACTGTGACCAAACGTTGTAAAGGAATATAGCTTAACCAGTATTACTTTTTTTTTGCTGACCACAGGTTAATTAATTTCAAGGAGCTTAGTATATCTAAACAGAAACATACTGAGATGCTGGCAAGAAGTCATAAAATATAAAACGTGGAATTAGAACGATCATATGAAATCTACATAGCAATATTTTTGCCTGGGAATAATTCTTACAGTTTTTCTCACCCTAAAGTATAATAAATAATAATAATAATAGTTATTAATTATTATTATTATTATTATTATTATTATGTATTTAATAGCAAGTAGTCTAAATCCAGCCCTCTCATATATATAGTCTGTGTCTATATGACACACACACCAGACATATACATAGCATTCCAATATATACATATATATATGATGCTACTTTGAACAATATATACATTATAGACCACATGATTTTTATTAAACATCCATTGATACCCCAGCATTAACTGCATCCAGCAAATGTGAGGACTAGCTGAATCAGTACTGTAAGTTGTACACAGAGAAATGATTGCTTCTGAGTGCAGTCCTAAATCATACATGTAAAAAGCTCAAGGAAAACTCCCAATAACTCAGACACAGTTATCATTTCAATTAATGGTAATATTAATATTAGCTGCCGTCTCTAGTTGCAATTGAGAAGATTTAAGGAGGATTTAATTTACTTGAGGGTATATGAAAAAAGCATTATAAACCCTTGGAGGTGTTTTTTAGTCCTACAAACGTATCTGTGGGTTTTTTGTAACCTCGTCAGTTTATAGAAGCGCAAGTACATCGCTTTTTTGAAACACTATATTGCCCGATCTTCCATCTTTGCACCGACAAAACTTTCCTTAGGAGTAGAACAACTTGTTTGACTCCAGTGGAGTTACTGAGGATTTACTCTGCAGTAAATGACAGCAGAAGTAAGACTTCAGGGGGAGCTTAGGGAGCATAAGTGATAGGGCCTCAAGGTTTGAGTACACGGTCAACAAGAGAACCTGTAAATGGGAATACTGACAACTCTCTACTAAGTACCCTTAGGTCGGTCATTGGCTATGTGCATGGATCATTGCAGAGGGGACAGGTTACACCTGTAGGAATCCAAAGAATGCTTGCTGGGAGCAGAGTCAAGAAGGGGCTTTTAAGCATTGATTCTGTGTTTCTAATCTGAAAGTCATCCGAAAACATTCAGCATCAAAGATCAGGCTTCTTCTTCTTATTATTATTATTATTATGAGTTATTAATTATCATTATTGTTGCTTTTATATATAAAGTGATGTGAGCAAGATGGTCAGCAGCTCCAACTGGTAGGAGAACAGCAGTGAAGAGGAAATCCCGGACTGGGATATTAACAACAATAAAAACAATATATAAAAAGCTAGGGCTAGGTCCAGAAGTATTTTCTGAGCAAGGAAAGCAGGATCGGGCCCCTTGCTCTTATCATTGACCTGGACTGTAGCTGCTCCTGGGAATCAATTTCTTTACAAATCTATTAGCGAGTTGATTTTGACTTCTTGGTTCTTGTTTTTGTTTTTAATGGTCTCATAATTTGTAAACCTTGTTGATCAAAACATCTATATCTAAAAAATAAAAATTCCTGGTTTCCCAAAGTCTAAAGCCTCAGCTGCCCATTTGCAAGGGTTAAAGGGAGAATGTTTAAAAATAAAATAAAATAAAGAAAATCAAACTCTTTGAGTCCCATTTTCCATATCGCCATTAAAAAACCTGTAGGAGGGATAAAAATTAACAAATTAAACACATCAACCAAGATTCTGGTAAAGAGACAAAATTGTGTTCACTATTCCAGTTTAAAATTGTCCCAGATATTCCCCAGTGCATCGTAAAAACGTGAGCAGTAAACTTTCTCGCAATTTATTTGTCAGGAAGCAAAATTATTTGCGTTTTGGAAAGTTCGTTTTAATTGATTTTTGTCTGCGTCTCGGATTTCTGATTGCATATTAACTTACCTTTCTATTTTAACCCAGAGCCCCAAACCTGTTATTTCCTTTTATTTCAGTTTGACTTGATTGTTTCACGGACAACGCTTTTACGCAGAGAGGCACACAATCACACACACAATAATGAAACTTGTATAGACTATTTATATCTATCTAAAACTTAAATAAACTTTTGTGATTTGCCGCCCAAAATATAGTTTTGTACAGTTAAAAAACTTCAGGAAACAAGAACGTGGGATAAAGCCTGGAATTAATTTTTGTGGGCAAAATTACACTTTATTTTTCCTCCAGCAAGGGAATTTCGTTCCTACAAACCTGTCTTCTTATATTTTTCCTGCAGAATCCAAAACACTCTTTCAATATTACTAGTTTCCTTCTCCTTCGCTATTGCATCCTGTTCTTTTTCTCAACTTAGAAAAGTGTTCCCGAAGAATTTAACCTAATTATTTATACAATATCTTGAAAACTCTGACACATCTGAACGAAAATGTGGGCATGCCCCCCCCCCCCCAAATACGAATCTTCCTAATTTTATCTAATCTTTTGAAGAACGTGTTTCTGAAATTCTGGTAAGGGAACGCACCACTGAAGATTTGTATTATTTTCTGGAAAGTCCTTCAGATGGTTCAATAAAAATTCTGTAAAATTATGTTTGTGTCATTGGCATATATACTCACACCAAAGGACAATGCACATCAAACACGTCTTTCAAAAGTTTTTTTAATGTATTTTTTTTTTTTTGCAAGTTGGGTGTTAAATTTTATTTTTCTTCTTAAAATGTCAATCCTCATTTAGGAAAGGTGAGATCTATAGATAATTATGGGTTATTTGTTAATTATCTAGTTACTTTTGATGGTAAAAAAATACACACATTTTCTATTGTGTTAATTACTAGGATGTCATTCTACCAAAGGTATCTTTGTCAATTGCAAGGAGCGGAAGGGGGGGGGGGGAAGAGAGAGATTGGAAAGCTTTTTAAAAATAAAATCTTAATAGGTTTTCTAATGGTAATTTAAGAAATTAAAACCTTATCATGTTACGTATTTTGCATACGATCGTTTTACCTCTTACAGTGACCTGGCATTTATTTATTTCTGGAGATTTTATATATATATATACATCGTTTTCTCTACAGTTTGGTCCAAATCTTTTTTTCATCCTTTTTTATTCAAGCAACCATCTTTGCTTTTAATAATTGTTTCCATTCCGTAAAACTGTTCAAACTAAATGTATTCTATTCTCTTGTCTTTTCCTCACCTAAGAAAGAACATCCGGCTACAAAAGCGAATCAGCTAAATAATTAAATAAACAAAAATCATAGCAGGGATGTGGAACACAACGTACTTTCTGCTATTTCTTACTGTTTATTACTCACGCAGCATCTAACGGATCCTAATGTGCAACCGAGATAACTTGGACATAATTCGAGCTCTCGAAACCTTTGGCCTTGAGCTAATTAAGAAAAAATATACTCCAAATTGCTATTTCCAAAAACACCTTGTTCATTTGTCAAAGTTACCCATGTAATTTTTTTTAAACCCGCACAATAATTATAAATCACGGCATTTAACTACTCTTCATTATCTTCAGAAAATCAATATCAATTCATTTAAAATGATTAAGATTATAATAAACTTGCTATTACACCTGCCTTCTCCAAATGCGTTACACATGGAATCTATTGAACAGCCAGTCTATCCCTTTCTTACCTATATAGCCTTCTTTTACCATTCCAAAGTTCTTGGCAGGACACTTTTAGAATATATAGCTACTTTATTATTTCCACCCTGCTATTCTGACTGTCCTACACTGATAACTACACTCCAGGCAGCACTGACTTTTTAAAATGTTTTCCTATTTACGAAACAATAATAATCTGACATATTTGTAGCAAAACACCTGAATATTGAGCTCAATTAAAAATGAAAACCAATGTCAAATATATTTTTAAAGAATTTAATGTAGGCAAAATCATATGGAAATTATTTGGAGGGGATATAAATTGATCAGGAATTGAAACTGTAGGAGGCACTCATTCTGATGGCATGGGGAAAATGAAAAGGAAAGCTTAGAAGAATGTCTAGGTGTGGAACATTAATTATAAAACACAGAAGTCTTCACTTTTGTTAGCTTGGTAGGAAAGCGTCATCTCTCTCTCTCTCTTCTCCTCTGTCTTTTAAAGAAAGAGGATCCTAAATTCCTTTTGACTGATAGGAAGTTACAAGACAAGATGCAATTTTCTCTTTCTTTTCTGACAACTCTGTCATCCCAGGGATCATAGTCATGTCAGGGTGTCTATCTCGGGGGGGGGGGGGGGGGAATCACTGAAGCCTGTGGCCATCTTTGCATCAAAATTTTCCAGACCTCTATTTTTCATTGTGATCCCACTGATCTGAGTTTGAAATGCGAACGCAGTAAAGCCCCTAAGCCTTCAATCGTGTGGAATTTTCAAAAGATCTCTAGAAGCAATCTCAGGCTGTCTGACCCCTGACAGGCGTAGATCCCTTTATACCTCTCTCTGCCAGCACTTCATTTGTTGGAATATCTTTCAGATTTGCACCTCCAGATGACAACCTGAGTGTTTATTATGTGTATGAATCTGAAATCTTCACTACATTACAAAGGAGCCGTCTTAAACATCATATTTAATTTCAGATCATAATTACCTGAGCCTTTTTTGCTTCTAATTATCGATTCCACCTTCCTCTCTGTGTCATGTTGATATTTTGTTTATTCTCCCTTTTAATCAGTCTTTTAAAAAATCGTATTACTTTATTCCACAGGCGAATTAAACATGTCACACTGGACATCATGACTATGTGGAGATATACACTGGACTCACATCATGTGGCGACGTATAGTTATAACTATATCTTATTTGCTCTTTATTACTAGCTAGCTGTGTGTGTGTGTGTGCGCGCGCGCGCGCGCTTTGAAAACAATAAAATATCTAACTATTACTGCCCTTGCAATCCGAGTTGTTGGTCTACTTCATCTCTTATTAATCTATATCAGGCCATTTACATTGGGGATATATTGACAGCAGTGTTTAAGTTCTGTCTTGTGACAGTAATAAATTGTCATTTGGTATGAACCAGAGAAGCTCAAAGCCTTTATATTTTCCTTGCAAACTTCTCTAACTTTCTAGAATCCCAGGTGTCAGTGCTTCCCATTCACCTGTTTAACTGAACATTCTACCGCTCCTAGATTGTTTGTCTTTCCAAAGAGAAATACTGGACCTTGGCATTTAATTTATCAGCCGAGATGCTGTATATCCAACATCATGATCGTTAAGTATCAGAGGGGTAGCCGTGTTAGTCTGAATCTGTAAAAAGCAACAGAGGGTCCTGTGGCACCTTTAAGACTAACATTCAGAATGTTAGGTTTATTTTAACTGACCTGGTTAGGTGAGAGCTTTAATTGGAATTAAAGATCACAACTTTTATTTTCAATTTTAAAATCTGAAAGTGATGAAATGTTTAGGATCTAACAAATTATTTGCTGGTCAAGTGTATACATGCCTCTACACCGCAGCTCTGCCCTCCAAACTTCTAGCCACATGCGACACAGGGCTCTATTTAAATGGTAATCTTTAAATATTTGCAAAGGTGTCTTTATGTGGCAGATATTTTTTATAGATTTCACATTACTTTCCCCCCTTCCTTTTGGACATAGGTTCGTTCTGTTGCTATGATTAACTTATTAAAATAACTCATCATTAGTTTAATTTGCCTAGCAAACGCCTGCCTATGTGTTCAGATGTTTCTGTATTTATCCATTTTTTCCCATAAAACTTGTATTAAAACAAAATGTTACTTTTCTTTCTCTCAGGAGCTGTATATACATAGACCCTCCCTTTTTGAAATAGACCGCAGGGACTGTCATTAGATCAGATGGCAAGCCTTTATAGAAAGTGTTTTGCATAATTACATACCAAAGCCAGAATAGTCACCCTCACATTTTATGGGTCACAAACCATCAACAATTGGCACATTATTGTCCAAGAAACCCCAGTCCATTCACTGATAGAGAAAACTAGACTGCCTAATCTAGAACTGAAGAAGATTGAAATTTCTTCTAATAAGAACCCAGAGAAGATTATTTTCAAACTGACGTGTTTACATATAGTTATAAAGTTCAGAGGACCGATGAGGAGAGAGAAAGGGTAAAACCACTAAACATGATTAAGAATTGCACAGTGGCCTAATATAGATGGTTCATCAAAAAGGAACAGACTGAAAAGCCCCCCCAACACCCCCTCTCCTTTTCAGATCTGTTCCCTTTTCTACCGTTGTGATTCAGTAATTAAGATATTCTTATTTGGACAGACAGCTCCTCTGGTAACTGAATAATATTAGTTCCCTTTGATGTCAAACTTTTGACAGTTATCACACTCGCGTTGGGCAATTTAGCACAAATGCCCTCTTTTCTTTCTTTTTCTTTTTCTTTCTCTTTTTTTTTTTAAGGGGGAAAAAGACTTTGAAGAAAAGTAATAAGTGTGATCGCTATCAGCAAATGATGGAAATCGCAGCGGACAGCCATCCCTGGGTATAAATTACATTTTGTTCTCTATAATGAAGCAGAGTTTTGTTTTTACCTCATTGGGCTATCATTGTCCAAAATTAGGGCAATAATCCTACTCACTTCACACCAATTCACCGCTCTCTCCCCCGGGTCTCCCCCACCACCACCACCGCCGGGAAAAGGGGAGATTTTCCATTCCCTTCCCCCCTCCAACCCACCCACCCAGTAAAACTGCGAAGCCATCAGGAATTGCCCTACTACAAAATAAAGGAACAGCTGAACGCTGAATAGGGCTGATGATTCAGGGCGGATGTTTCACCTGAGTCTGGATTGACATAACATAAAGCCACTCTTGTGGACGCCAAAACTTTGGATATGCCAGATGGCAGAATGATGAACCACGTCTGTGGTATGATATTAATAAAAAACGTACATATGAACACGTTGCTTTCTTTGATCCCCGGTTTGCTTTATTTCTAAGGAGCGTGGTGACGTCTTCTCCCCAACTGCCTCTAAATCAGTTACCTGTTCTCTCGAGGGGGTGAGCTTTCAGTCTAGCAAACACTGCAGCATCCCAGAGCCTGCGTCAGGAGGAGCATCTCTCTCCTAGGGGCTTCTTGTCTCTTTCCAAACCTCAGCGGGAGTATATAAGGATGGGGGACCTTCCTGGTAACTTTGGGGAATGCTCTTTAACCCTGGCCCTGGCATTGTCCCCCGAGGCAAATTAGGAAGAGCTTGATTTAGGAGTGACACGTGAAAACGCCAGTGCAACGTGGTAACATGATCCGGGAGTAGGGGAAATAACTTGTGGGTGGTTTCCCCCCCCCCTTTTCTTTCCTGATTCTTTCAGCAAAACTTTGGCTGGGGGGTGAGGGCGGGTGGGGGGAGAGAAGTCAAACTCTCGCAGGTTTCTCGCGAGATCCAAGCAATTAAGGGGGAAAAAAACCAACCCAGTCCTTTGCTTTCAGCTCCCATTCCCACACTGTGTCTAGATGTACATGGAAATCAATAAAACAACGTTAATGCTTTTTATAATCTAATTATCCCCTGAACGATGCGTGTTTTAGGGGGTGGGCAGGCCACATTGGAAGGCAAGAGCGCCTTCGGTTTGGTGGACTGTGGCAGTCCTTCATAAGTCAAAGGAATTGATGTGACCCTTCCCACATGCCAATACAACCTGCCCCTTTGGTGGCTTGCTGGAAGTGAAAGTCTTCCCTTAAACACTTGCCCACCGGCTTTAAAGTGAGAAAATAATGGAGGCAAAGAAAACACCCCTCATTTTCCCCCACCCCCAGTGTATTTCCATCAACCAAACCCCCCAATTTTGTTTGTGTGTGTGTATGTGTGACCTACTTACCTACACAGTTCTCACTGATACTTACCAAGCACTCCCTTTTTTAGCTTCCTAGTGACGAGTCTCATTAGCAGCCTTAAGGCTCGGACTAATTAATTTAAATGCTTTTGGTAACACTATAGGAAGAGAGAATTGTTTATGTCCACAAATGTGTTATATTATTTTCGGGCTCGCCTTACCAGCCCGCTCCACGTGCCATCAAAGGAAGGATCTCTCTCTGTCTGTGGGTGTGTCCCCGGGGTACCACCTCACTCCGACAAATCCATCAGGCTTTACTGGAAACTTTTGCCCCAAAAGGTACAGGGCTATGTAACATTTTCCGAGGATTTGCATTACACGGTCACTCCACGGTAACAGGTTAATACAGTGGAAGTTCTCCTCCCCCCTTGAGCTGACACTGCAGACAACCCCACTCAGATGGCCCACCTCAAAATCCGGGTCCGCACTCCAACTAAAAATTAGAGTTTAATTTGGTGGAGCAGAGAAATAAAGGGGACTTCTCAATGATTGGTTGCTTTTTCTGTTTAAGATCTTAAACTAAATCTTCCCCTTTCCTCTCCCCTTCATCCGGGAGAAGATAGAATAGAATAAAGCCAAACGGTTCGAATCACCCGAAAGTATTTGCAAACTGAAGATCTCATTTCTGTCCCTACTTGTTATGGAGGGTTGGGGAGATATCTTAAAACCCTTCAAAGCTTTTGGGCTTGCATCTCACAGGGCTGTGCTGTAATGGGGTTTGACAGCTTTCTCAAACAGCTCTGAGACTTAGTCCCAAATTAAAGCGAGGACCATCCGCCGACCACTTATTTAAAGATTATCCAATAATTCATTTTCAAACTTCCCATGGAAAGGTTGCAGATCAAAATTCGGATTCCTTGTGAGGTGCTTGAGCATACAGAATATGTGTTTCTGTCCATCGGCGTGTGATCTCGATGTGAATGCCCATTTAACAATTAATACCTCAGCCATTTTTATAACACCATTGCTATTGATCAAGGGGAAAGGGAAGCAGCAATCATATGCAGGGTAAAGAAAATACTATATTATAAAGAAAAGGCAGGTTACAGGGTGGTAACATAACAATGGATTATCACTCTGATAGAACTATGCAAGAGATTTCATTCACATGTTTATAGTTTGATTCCTGGGGAAAAAATGTTGAGAAAATATCCTCAAATACTTGCAACAGGTATGGGAATATTTTACCTGTCTCCAAAGGTCCTAGCAAAAGAAAGAGGCTATTTTTTTTTTGTACAGGGATCAATTGTTTTAAAAGTGTGTGTGTGGGGGGGTGCATTTTCCTCGGAATATTTCAAGGAGAAAGGAACTTGTGAGGAGAGGTTCAGCTTTGGAGAGATAATGTAGTCAGCTGGGTAACGTCAAATGAAGTTCTTCCATGGTAAAAAGAAAAATGAAAAACATTAAAATGGGTCACCTTTAAAGTATTAGACAAACTTCTCCCTGAGTTCTCTCATCCAAGTTTTCTCTAAGTAAGAACGCCCAGACATGCATACAATCGATAACAATCGATAGAAGAATCCCAAGCAAAATTTCATTTCACATTATGGACATTTTTTCATGTTGAACAGCTGCATTTCATAAACACTGCCTTAGTAACAACACTGATACAGTTTAAAGACAGAGGGAAAGGCGCATTTCTCTACACACGTATTTAAGGGTCTGAGATTCATTAACATTGTTTAAAAGTGAAAAACGCGGGCAGGGTAACAGTGATAAGAAATGGACGTAAATATACTGACTTTTCTTATCTTCTCTTTAAAAAAAAATTAACATACATCATAGAACTGCATTACATACTGAACATCAGTTCAATTATTTCCCCCTATAACTCATTTCTAAAATCATTCTACACGTTGGATTTAACAACCGTAAAATACAACAAAAATACTGGAAATATCTGAATATCTGTGTTTTCAATTAGCAAAGGAAGTTTTGTGCATTTGTTTAAGCCCGGAATGTGACACTTACAATGGACAGTTCGCATTTTTCATAATATGGTCTGTTTTGCTTAAAACAGGGTGAAATATAATTACAGAATAGCACCGGGTGGATCTGCAAAAGAAACCTTTCGACAAATGTAATCATAACACACGATCCATTATAACGTAGCATTAATTGCTTTCTTTGCAATATTTTTAGGGTTGCGTACGATCCCATCAATGGAGGTGAAGAATCGCAGAATATATCCCGGTTTCGAACACACACCGTCAGTTGCTACAATGAAAGACTCTCTTTGCAACACCTGAGAATATGTTTCCTTAAAAGAATCGTCCTTTTCCTCAGACTTTTTAAACGTAGCTTATTAATATTCTGGTAACAGGTTAACCAGATCAGAGATATGCAATGGCCCATATTTATTTTGAAAATGTTACTAAGTGCACGTCCTACAGAGGTGGAATGATTAGTCAGATCAGATTGGCCTTAATACGTATATAAACCAGGCAATAGCTGCTTTCAAAGGCCTCTAAAAATCAAAGAGAAAATATAAAAGTTTCTCCATTTCTCAGCTTTACACAGTGGATCACTTAAATACATCTTTTCCTCCGAGGATCCGTAATAAAAGCAGTGGAAAGGAGACTGGTTTCCTCTGTATTAACTACTAGTTAAGCTGGCAAATAATATTGTTCATTCATCTTTTTCAAAGTTGATTTATAGCAATCGACAGGTTAAAGCGTCATCTGACTTCATTACTTTTAAAAGCTGTCTATTTCAGAACTGTCACTTTTCATCACTGAAACCAAATAAAACACTTGAAGAAATGAATTGAGAAAGACTTTTAGATCATGTTTATAATTCTTTGTCTCGACGTTAACATTCCTAATGACCTGACCTGCTTTAGTTACCTATACGTCTAATGTTAGGAGTAAAATAAAATCATCAGTTCGGGCTGCAAAAGTTACAGAAAAGGGAGAAAAGTGTGGGGAAAACAGAGGAAAAGCAGTACACAGACAAAACACACACAATTATAAGGCAGCATGTGTAATATACACATGTGGTTCACGCACACACAAAGGCTTAGCTATGCGTAACTTTCCCCCTCTGTTTAAAATGTGCAATGAAACAAACAAGCATAGCTTGAATATATGCTTACTCCAGTGATATTTTTCGTGCATTATTAGGACATTCATTTTAACTAACTGTAAAACTAATAATTTTGAAAGCGTGTTAAACAATATTGTAAATATTCTACTGCAAAGGACATACATATAAAGATAACCTATCTTTACTGGTTTAGATCTGCCAAAAATATAAACAAACAGATACATTAGAGAGAAATTCTGAATAAGAAGATTAATCAGATAATACAGAAACTTAGCTGACCACATTAAAATAGCTTGGTTGAGATCATTGGAATGTATATTCGCATGGCTTTTCATTTTATTTTTTAAAAGCGCATCTTATCTTCAAGCTATTATATTTTGCATATGTATATTAATATAAATGCGCCCAATCTGAAATGGCATGAATGCAGCTTTTGGAAAAATAGTAATAACACAGAAATGAATTTCTACCAAAATATATAGATTACTTGGTTTGATTTTTTTCTGTCTTTGAAATAATAGTCACCAATACAAAAATAAAAGATAGATTTCGAACTTCATTCAAATAAGCGGAAACATAAATCTGCATTTAACTAGCTAAAAATATGAACCTATGTTGCTTTTGGTTTTGGTTTCAGTCCATCACTATATATACATACACATAACACCGCTTTAACAAGCAACACTCCAGTTCCCAATTAATAATACAGTATCATTCCAATATCAGTAATCGATGTTAATGTCTTGAATGCAATGGACCAAATATTGCAAATGTTAACTGGGTATTTATGAGCTATATAGGGCTGAAATATTTCTAGAGGCAAATTCTTAGCAACACACTTTACTGTGATTTCTTCTAACTATTGAATATTGATAGCCTCAACTTGCTGGGCTTTATTGGTATAAGACTGTTTTAACATTTGTTTGATTTATTATGGCTTTTCTTTTGAAATGCCTAGTTTAATTGTATTCTTCAACAAACTCCATTACCACTGCAGAAGTCGTGCTAATGGGCTTCTGTATAAATCAGCCACACTTCCGTACCTTAGAGCGCCACCTTGCTGCTTAAACTATAACTGCACAGCAGAAAATATATAGTAATAGTGATATTTGAATACACGTACTTTTCATAAACAGAAACCTAATAGACCAGGACACTCGAAAGTACTCCCTCCTAATAGTTTACGAGACATTATATCTTTGCTCAGCATCTTCTATAGTATCAGAATGTGCGTGAAAAAGAAAGAGAGAAAGACAAAACCAGAGTGTACAATTTCACAAAGACTGAAGTTGTAACACAAGCTGCAATGTTTAACATGAGATATAAAATAACAGATAGCTTTTCTCACCTTGCCTACAATTTACGACCCAATTTTTATTTTGTAGGTAACTAACCTCAGGGGTATGTTGAATGCAAAGTTATCTGGTAACACAAACAGCTATACGAGACTTGCATATTCAATTAAGACGTGCAAAATCAAATAATTACAGTCATGCAATGGCATATGAAGTATCTTTGCTATTTTAAGATCAGGCTCCAATGGTGGTCTTTAACTCTTTTGTTTTAGCGGATACAAATAATACTTAAATAGCAGCACAAAAATATTGAGCTAGTTAAATAAAGTACAAAATATTACATTTCCTGTTTTCCCGTTCCCGCCCCCACCCCCAAAAAATCTGTTTATCCAACTGAATGAAAGTAAATTCTAGCAAATAAATCAGACCTAATTTGTACCATTCCATTTTTTTTCCCTGTGGGCAAAGGAGAATGTTTTAGAAGTAAACGTCAGAAAGAAAAAGTCAATGCAAAAGAGACACCTTTTTCACCTCTTCAGTGAAGATTTTGTAAACTATTAAAAACTCAGCTCTATCAATGGAGCCAAGGTCACAGGCACATTTGCCAAGAACTTCATGGGACTGTATTTTTGAACTATCACAGGTCGTTGCATGGACATGGTTGTGTGGTCCCGTTAAGATTTGTATTTAATCTGAGATGCGGAGCGCTCCTCTGCAGCTACCAGCTTCGGAAATGGTTAACACGTGTGGAAGACATAGAGTGGAGCCAGAAAGCAACTTTTTTTTTTTTTTTTTTTTTTTTTTTTGGACCGCCGCAACACTTGGTTTGGCTAGAAATGAATGGCCAACTTTTCGCCTGGTTCTCAAACGCACCGCAGCGCCCGCCTTCATTTGCAGACAAGCCCGGTGGGCTCACATTGTACACGTCAGTTGTTTAGCATGAAACATGCTATTAAGTATTGATTAAGAACATCCCCGGGTTATTCCGAGAATATGGGGAGCTATTAAGGGCCATTTGACTTTACCAGAAAGTATAAAATATTAGTTCATGAGCAGTAGGCAAGGTACAATTC